>NC_050579.1:103582040-103888290 GCF_011100635.1 Trichosurus vulpecula
GATGCTTGCATAGTTATCTATTCCATCTCTTCATATCCAGGCACTTAACATCCCAGACAGATGACCGTCTGTGGAATATTTCAAGATATCCGGATGACTACCTCTTGATATCTGAACCCTTATTCTAGTACTATATAACCTATTACATCTACAGGTTTTTTTTCCCCCTCTAACCTAAATTGTTCCTGAAAAAATATATTTTCTGTCCTCTAGAACAATATATGTATAAATATACATATGTGTAATAACTACTTTCTATATAACTCCATTTATGTGGAGACATATATAACTCAGTGCCTGTCTATTCTTCAGGCTAATTAAACTTGGCTCTTACTCAGCATGTCATATATTCATGTATGTTGTATCTTCAGAATATTATTCAATCTCACTGCCACAGGGGGACAATGAGGTTGGATAACACTTGTGCATAGCTTAATGCTTCAGAGCATCTGAATCCCATTATTCATATTCTTGACTATGCTCAAATGCCAGGATGATACCTGCTCTTTCATATAACTATGCTGTCCCAATGACTCTTTATAATTTGGAAAGTCTCTAAAAGCAGGCAGGACCCAGCGAAATAATCTCCTTTAAGCCACTTCTATTTCCTCATCACCACCATTTGGCAGTTCAATCATCTTGATACAACTGAGACCCAGATTCTGAAGAAGCTACTGATGAAATATGTTTTTTTTAATAAAGCATCTTATATTTCCTCTTGTGAAGAATAAATTAAAGTAGAATCCTTTTAATTTTTATCTGGCACCTAAAGAAAGATAAATTTAAACATGAAGATGCACTGAAATAAAAATAAGAAAGATGAGAATATTCAAATCAACACAGCATCATATTGATAATACAGTTATCCCTTCCACATTGTGACCTTCCCAGTTATAGTTTTGATATGTCATGGGTTGGCACAAGAAATTAAATGGGAATTTTGGGGGAGTTTTGTGGAAGCTGCAGATGACATGTGAAGGCCTGCAGACAATACAGAAAAAAAGTTTAGAAACTCAGAAATGCATAAAATATATGCATAGTATTACACAATATTAACCCAAATTTTCTTATAAGGTATCTCTGGTGTGAAGAGAGGGCCAGAAAATTTTACATGGATGCTGCATCCCTAAACCCATACAATAAGGAAGGGATATCTATATTTAGGGAAAGAAAATGTGTAGGATAATCTTGAGCAGGACATGAGGTAATAATAATAGTAGAAATAGCTGATGTATATATGGGTATCAAGGTTTATAAAATACTGCAATCCATTATTTCATTACATCCTCAGCCCTGAGGAAGGAAATAATACCACTATTTTGCAGGTGAGGAAATGAAGATTCAGACAAGCTGAGTTACTTGTCTATATAGTCTTATAGCTAGTGTTAAACCTGAAAATTTGGTTGAAGGAAACAACAGAGCTAGGTGATAGAAAAATCCATGTTGTTTATTATTTTCCCTTAAAGCATAGCGGAGCTAGCTTACTTGTATGTACAAGGAGTCAGAGTATAAACTCTGGCTCCCTGAACAAAGCAATGAGAAAGCTTATATACGTTATTTTAGCAGAGCTAGCAAGCCTGTATGACCTCATTTTTATGACCCCCATGTATGTTTAACCATGATACAAGAAGAGGATTTTCCTTAATGGAATAGAGTTGTAAAAGATGTTGACAAAAGTCAGTTGAAACTACAGCCCAGAGTCTCTGTGTCTCATTACATTCCATAACATAGTATATACCTGTAGAATATTAAGCAAGGTAATCTCTCTTGGGGTTAGGGTAATGTCCTTAATGATCTGGCCTTGTTGACAGAGGTAAGGGTATTGCCTGAGCAAACTTTTAGAGAGAACAAAGAAGCCCAGGTCCTGGATCTTCATCCAGTTACTCATTAAATCAGGCTCTGGGTCTACTTGAAATTAAAAATGATATAAAATAGTATAATATTTTTCACACTAGCAAATACCAGAAATAGGATTTCAATTCTGGACTTTACTGATTCCCAGGCCAGTATTTTTATACTATATCATGAAGTAGGAGAAACTCTAGGGAACACTTAATCATCTCCCAGGTTTTGGTTGGTTGGTGGACCACTGGAAAGCAGACATACCATCATCATGGACCTTTGTTACAGAAATAGAGCATATAGTGATGTAAGAATTTTGAAAATTTTGAAATAAAAAAAAAAGAATTTTGAAAATGGTAAAAACAAAACATCAATAAAATTAAAAGTGGAAAAAGGAAATACAATGTGCATTGCATGGAATTATTGACTAAGGTGGAGAAAACCATTATTTCTAATCTATACTTGGTCAAAATGGGAGGAAGCTTATTAACATGGAAAAAAAATAAATCTAGCAGATTGTACCAGAAAGAACACAGAGTTTCTCAGCCATCTTCATAACTGTATCACTTTAGATGAGTGAGTCACTTCCTCTAGGCTTTAGCTTCCTCATTTGTAAAACAAAGTGATGGGACTAGATGACCTCCAAGGCTCCTTTCAGCTCTTAAATCCTGGAATTCTAGCTCTGATTCAGAAATCCATGAAGCAGTTTGGGTTATTATTGATTTATTCACTCATGATTTTTTTTACCACTTATATTTTAATAATAATCTATAATTTGGTTGTTATGGTTTGAGAAGTAGAGGGGAAAACCCAATTAATTTACCCCTCTCAGAATTAGAAGGTGAAATGACACAGGGGACCTCAAAGTGCTAAAGTACCCTTTATGTGATAAAACCAAGATTAGCTGACATATTGTTCCTCAAATGTAATTTTCAGCGAAGCATCTGACTAATCAGAATGTCCTGTGGTGCCATAGGTAGAAATTTTGAGATTTTTCAAATAAACATTTCAGCGTTAACTAAGTGCTTTGTAAATGCAAATATTTGTGCTAGATGGTAGGGAAGATGCAAACTTTTGCAGGGAGACACATTTTTGCTAGGTACTCAGACCATGTGCTAAGCACCTTGGATTACAAAGAGAAAGCAGAATTAATCCCTGTTCTCAAGGAGTTTACATTCTAATGAGGGGAGGGGGAATGTATACATAAGTAGGTATATACATGATACATTCAGAGTAGATGGGTGGTAGCTTTAGAGGGGAAGGCACTATCTATAGGGGACCTTAGGTAGGCCTTTTGAAGAAGGTAGCATTTAATTAAATCTAACTGAAGAGACAAAATACATAGAAATGAAACAGCTACAACAGAATTCAAGGCAATAGAAAAGAACATCTCAGATAGTTGAAGACTATAGATAAATGCTGTAGAAATTTAGAATCAAGAAAAAAGTCAATTGTGGAAGGAGATGGGATATCTAAAGTGCCTACTATGTGCCAAGCACTGTGTAAGTTCTGAATATTTGTCATTGCCTTCAGTTGTTTTCAGTCATGTCTAACTCTTCATTACCCTGCTTGTGGTTTTTTTGGGCAAAGATGCTGCAGTGCTTTTCCACTTCCTTCTCCTGCTCATTTTACAAATGAGGAAACTGAGGCAAATAGGGTTAAGTAACTCGTCCGGGGTCACAGCTAGTAAGTACCTGAGGTTGGATTTGAACTATGAAGATAAATCTTTCTGACTCCAGGCTCAGCACTCTATCTGCTGGGCCACCTAGCTGCCCATTCGAGTTCTACCAAGTGAAGAATTTGAAGCTGAGTCCTCAGACTCCTTATTTGGTGTTCCTTCTACTAGGCCATATTGCCTCTAAGACATGTGCAGCTTAGTGATTTCTCTACCCAAATTTCAAATTGCTTTTTGGAATGGTTAGACCAAGCTATAGAATGTATTTGTGTGCCCCTCTTTCCATAGGCCTTCATGGAATTCCAATGAAAGGACCATTACCATTACTCAGCTACGATAAATTTTGTGCAATTTTTAAGCAATTTGGGCTGAGATCTAGAAGAGTATTGGGTAGCTAGGTGGCTCAGTAGATAGTTCAAATACCACCTCAGACATTTACTAGCTGTGCCTGGGTAAGTCACTTAACCCTGTTTGCCTCAGTTTCCTCATCTGCAAAATGAGTTGGAGAAGGAAAGGGCAAACCATTTTAATATCTTTGCTAAGAAAATCCCAAACAGGGTCATGAAGAGTCTGACAAGACTGAAAAACGACTGAAAACTAAGAGAACCTTGCACTGCTTGACCCAACAGCCTGAGGCTACACAAGAGGAAGGTACTATTACAGCGAGAATCATTCCACCTGTTAGTTTCTGAATGAAGTTGAGAAAAGTCAAGGATTCGGAGAACAGAGAAGTCAATTCAAGATTAACTAAATTCATCTTTATTTAATTTTTGAGGACACTGTAAAAATCTAAGCTAATGTGAAAGCTGATCAATTGAAAAAAAAAAGTGTAAAGGTTCTAGCTACCTAAATGAAGTTAACAAAATTTGAACAGCAGGAAATCTCATTTTACAACTCCAAGGAGGATATAGGCCTTAATTAAATCCTGTACTTTTTTTTTCCTTTTGGTTTCATCTTGCTCAGCGAGAAGCTGGAAGCATGGATTCATAATGCTTCAACTAGTGGCATGCCCTTAGGTTTCAGGAAGCAATCAAGCCAAATATATAGAAGAAACAAGAACAAAATTTCTATAGAAACAAAATCTTAAGGGAAGGGGAAGAGATAGCTCTAGGTAACTGAGACTAGGTAACTTCTGCTTTCCAGAAGTCTCTTGGATTTCCATTGATAATAATTAATAATGTGTTGTAATTGTGCATATAACATATAATAATAGGTTTTATATAATACTTACTATGTGTCAGGCACTGTGCTAAGCACTTTACAACTATTATCCCATCTAATCTTCACTACAGCCCTGGGAAGTTCTTGATGTTATTAGCCCCACTTTATAGATGAGGAAACCCAAACAAACAGGTTAAGTGACTTGTACAGGGTCATACAAAGTGTGAGGCAAGATTTTAATTGAGGACTTCCTGACTCCAGGCCGGGCACTCTATTTACTTCATCACCTAGTGGCTAACTATAAGTTCCTAAAATTAGAAGAAAACCTTGTTGACTTAATTTTGGGGAGGACCAGAACTGTAATTTCAATGATGTAAGGAACTCTTTTTAAAAATTAATTAATTTTTATTTTTCAACGTTCACTTCCACAAGATTTTGAGTTCCAAATTTTCTCCCCATCTCTCCCCTCCCCCATGCCAAGATAGCATGCATTCTGATTATCCTTTCCCCCAATCTGCCCTCCCTTCTATCAAGCCCCCCCTTCCCACTTCTCTTATTCCCTTCTCTTCTATTTTCCTGTAGGGCATGATAGATTTCCATACCTCATTGCCTGTATGTCTTATTTCCCAGTTGCATGTGAAAACAATTTTTAACATTCATTTTTAAAACTTTGAGTTCCACATTCTCTCCCTTCCTCCTTTCCCACCCACCCTCATTGAGAAGGTAAGCAATTGGATATAGGTTTATACATGTGTAGTCATGTAAAACACTTCCATAATACTCATGTTGTGAAATACTAACTATATTTCCCTCCATCCTATCTACCCCCATTTATTCTATTCTCCCCTTTGACCCTGTCCTACCTCAAAAGTGTTTGCTTCTGAATACCCCTCCCCCATTTGCTTTCTTTTCTATCATTGCCCCCACCCCCACCCCACCAACCCCCCTCTCCTTCCCCTTTACTTTCCTGTAGGGTAAGATGATTTCCATAACCAATTGAGACTTTATGTTATTCTTTCCTTCAGCCAAATCTAATGGGAGTAAGGTTCACTCATTCTGTCTCACTTCCCTTTCCCCTTCCCTTCCATTGTAAAAGCTTTTTCTTGCCTCTTTTATGTGAGATAGTTCACCCCATTCTGTCTCTCCCTTTCTCCTTCTCCTTCTCCCAATATTTTTCACTCTCACCCCTCACTCCCACTTTTCTATTCAGCTCTGGTCTTTGCATCAAGAATGCTTGAAAGTCATCTGTCTCATTGAACATCCATTTTTTCCCCTGAAGGATTATACTTAATTTTGCTGGATAGGTGATTCTTGATTTTTAATCCTTTGACCTCCAGAATATCATATTCCAGCCCCTGTGATCCTTTAATGTAGAAGCTGCTAAATCTTGTGTTATCCTGATTGTGTTTGCACGATACTTGAATTGTTTTGAAAGAAATAATTTTTGGCTGCTTGCAATATTTTCTCTTTGACCTGGGAACTCTGGAATTTGGCTACAATATTCCTAGGAGTTTCCCTTTTGGGATCTCTTTCAGGAGGTGATAAGTAGATTCTGTCAATTTCTATTTTACCCTCTGGCTCCAGAATATCAGGGTAGTTTTCCTCGATAATTTCTTGAAAGATGATGTCCAGGCTCCTTTTTTTGGTCATGGCTTTCAGGTAGTCCAATAATTTTTAAATGATCTCTCCTGTATCTATTTTCCAGATCAGTGGCTTTTCCAATGAGATATTTCACATTGTCTTCTATTTTTTTTTATTCTTTTTGGTTTCATTTGATTGTTTCTTGATTTCTCCTAGAGTCAATTGCTTCTATTTGCTCCATTCTAATTTTTAAGGAATTATTTTCTTCAGTGAGCTTTTGGACTTCCTTTTCCATTTGACTAATTCTGCCTTTCAAGGCATTCTTCTCCTCATTGGCTTTTTGGACCTCTTTTGCCATTTGTGTTAGTCTATTTTTTAAGGTGTTATTTTCTTCAGCATTTTTTGGGCCTCCTTTAGCAAGCTGTTAACTTATTTTTCATGATTTTCTTGCATCTCTCTCATTTCTCTACCCTATTTTTCTTCTACTTCTCTTACTTGGTTTTCAAAATCCCTTTTGAGCTCTTCCATGGCCTGAGACCAATTCATATTTTTCTTGGAGGCTTTGGATATAGCTTTGACTTTGTTGTCTTCTTCTGGTGGCATGTTTTGGTCTTCTTTGTCACCAAAGTAAGATTTTATAGTCTGATTTTTTCCCCACTGTTTGCTCATTTTCCCAGGCAATTGCTTGACTTTGAGCTCTTTGTCAAGGTAGGACTCTGTTTTCAGAGTGGAGAGTGCACTGTCCCAAGCTTCAGGCATTTTGTGCAGCTGATTTCAGAGATACTTCTAGGCACCTGTAAATTTTTAGTTCTTCCAAGGTTATATGATCAAAGCAGAGGTGTTTACACCTCTCCTCTCCTGTGCTCTGGTCTGTGAGTGACCACAAACACTCTTTTCTGTCTTGGAACTGTGAGGAGGATTCCTTCTGCAGGCTGCCACAAGCTCTGCCACACCAGTGCTCCTTCTTACCCCAGGACCACCACCCAGGATTGTGACTCAGATCTAAGCAAGGACCAAGCAAGAGAATCCTGCCTCAGTGCCAGCAAAGAGATCCCTGCAGTCACCTCTCTGATCAACTAATCGATCCCCCCACTGTCTGTAGACTGAGAGCTCCAGAAACAGCCACTACCTCTGCTACTGCTGCTGCTGCCGCCACTTCCACTGCCCTGGGGCTGGGGCCTCTTTCACCCAGATCCCACAGACCTTTCCTATTGACCTTCTAAGTTGTCTTTGGCATTTGTGGGTTGAGAAGTCTGGACCACAGCTGTCAGTGATTCAGTCCCCTGAGGTGTGCTCTGGCCCTGTCTGTGCTGGCTAGCCCGTGCTGGACTGCGCTTCTCTCTCAGACTGGTGCAACAGACCTTTCCTATTGACCTTCCAGGTTGTCTTGGGCTAGAAATTTGTTTCAGTCTGTTATTTTGTGGGTTCTGCTGCTCTAGAATTTGTTCTGAGCCATTTTTTACAGGTGTTTTAAGAGGTTTGGGGGAAAGCTCAAGGAACTCCCTGCTTTCACTCCACCATCTTGGCTCCACCCCCCATAAGGAACTCTTGGTGAGGAAACTCCTGTTGCCAATTCAAATCGCCACCTACTCGGTAACTTATAGTCTTAGAGAATGTCCTGGGGGAAACTGAGACTTTCAATGACTTGTTAGGGATCACTCAGTATGTGTCAAAGATAGGACTTGCACCAAGTTCTTCCTGACTCCAAGGCCAAGTCTTTATAGCCTTCTGGTTTGTCTTCCTGTCTCAAGTCTCTTCTCACATCAGCCCATCTTCCAATATGCTGTCAACGTGATCTAAAATCACAGATCTAACTATGTCAGCACCCTAACCGATAAACTCCAGTGGCTCCCTATTACCTCCAGGATCCAATATAAAATCCTCTGCCTTTTAGAGCCTTTCACAACCTGACCCTTTCTTACCTTTGCCATTTTCTTACACTTTGTTTTAGGATTTGACTTTCCCTATTGTTCCTTACACTGTGCTTCATCTACCAGAGGGGTAAGTCAATTGGGAATTTGAGATCAATTCTTGAATTCCATGGGAAATAATGTATTTGTGTGTGTGTGTGTGTGTGTGTGTGTGTGTGTGTGTGTATTTATGGAAAGAAAAACTTTATACATTAAAAGAAAATAGAGATAGTGTGTTGTCATAGAATGCTGAACTTGGACATAAGACCTGAGTCTATCACTACAGATGCTGGTGTCTTTGATCTTAGGTCCTGTCTCTTTTCAATTTCCTTCTCTGAAAAAGGAGAGGATTAAAATTATAGAACTAAGTTCCCTTCTGATCTCAACAAATTTCAAATTTCCTGGAAAGAATCACATAGGAGCTCCTCAGGTTCACAAACTTAGAGTCCTTCTTGATTCCTCTCCCCTTCTCACCCCCATACATCATATCTAATCGGTTGTTGCTTTGTTAGTTTTAACCACACAACTTCTCTTGTATCCACCTCCTTTTCTCAATTTACCCTTTGTTTTTAATTGTTCAGTCATTTTCAATCATATCCCACTCTCTGTAACTTGCTGTTTTCTTGGTAAAAATAATGATGTCATTTCTCATTTCCTTCTCCAGCTCATTTTAGACATGAAGAAACTGAGGGAAATGCTGCTAAGTGACATGCCCGGGGTCACACTGCTAGTAAGTGTTTGAGGCCAGATTTGAACTCAAGAAGATGAGTTTTCCTGACTTCAGGCCCAGCACTGTGTGCCATATGGCACCACCTAGCTGTCCCCACTACCACCACACTAATTCAGGCCCTCATTGGAATTCTGAATGGGTATGACTTTTAAATAATCCTATCAAAAAGTTAGTCTTCTTTGAATTTACACTATGATGCCAAAGGAAGAACTGAGGGTATTATTTAGCCTACAATCTTGTTTTGGAAATTCCATCTACATTCTTAGAAATGTATTATTCATACGTATCTCAACCACTGCATTGAGTAGAAATCTATTGTAACTGGATTCCTGTAGGAAGGGAACAATGCTTAAGAGGTGGGGGAGAGGGAAAGAGTAGTTGAGTCCGTGCAAATGGCTTGCTCTTACACTCTTTGATGTATTCTTATTGTAGTGGGAGCCTTTGTACAGTCCTAACTTTCTATTTGACTAAAGCAGTATCATATACTAAGTGTTGCAAAATGTACCTCTCTGCCCAGAAGTCAGGAGTTCATCTAAGTTTCTCGGTATCTAAAAAATTCAGCCTTTGTGTAGAGGCCTTATGAACATTATTTTTATGGCTATTATACTTCAAATATAGAGCAAAAATGTGCTAACTGGCTATTGTTCATTAAATATATTCTCCTGGCTCCTTCAGCAGCAATACCTTTTATGTGAATAAAATATGGTCTTCAGAGAAACCCATTTTAACTTGTTGAGATAAAGAAGCCTTTGATCTACAATTACCACTCTCTGGCCATATTAACTGAGTCCTTACTCTACTTATTCTAATTATGTTACTATTTGGCAGTGAGTCACAAAATTTGTCTTAAAAGGTTTGTCAGGTGTGGTGTTCCTCTTGCAATATCTTTTGTTTCCTACAATTCACAAACATATATGTCTTTTGAAAGTACAGGTTATTGTATGGAATGTGTATAATAGTCATTAGATAATAATTTTGTTGTGAAATTCAGTTTATCTGTAGATTTAGAGTGATTTTACTGGCTTGATTAATCTTTTCCGTTAATAGCAAAGATGTTTATAGGCCAAATGATGCAGGCTGGTTAGGTTTTAGCCCTTACCTTGGGGAAGAATATATTTATATATATTTATGTGTATTTGTAGAAAGTCAAACCTAATCAGAGTAACTGGCAAATATAAACCTCAAGCGCCAAAGATATGTATCCGGATTATTTCTAATTATTTTATTTTTGTGTGTGTGTGCATAGGATTGCTTTACTATGGTTGGTGCATTTGTAACCATACCTGAGTGGCATGTATACTTTAGAGTATAAAGGAATGTATTCACTCTGGGTTGTTTTTTGGTATCAATAAACTATGATTAGGTAAGTTCTCTGTCTCTCTCTACTTTGAATCTGTGATTGGACTGTTACACCATATTTCTATATTTGTCTTTACCTAGCTGACCCCAGACTCTCAAAATCATAGACTCATAGAAGCTTGTATTTGAAAGGTCATCAAATCCAACCTTTGCTTGAAGCATAAATCCCTTCTACAATATACTTCTGTTTGAGTACCTCCAGTGACAGTTCAACTCACTGCGTATTCCAACCTATTCCATTTCTTGACAGCTCCAATTGTCATCATTCTTACACTGAGTCATAGTTGGCCTTCTTAAAAGTACCACGGATCTAGTTCTGATTTTGGGGCAAAGTAGAATGAATTGATTTCCTGATAACAAGTCTTTCAGGTAACAAGTCTTCAAATACTTGAAAACGGTGATCAGATATATCTACCTAAGTCTTCTTTTCTGCAAACTAAAAATCTCCTGTCCCTTCAGACTATCTTTGTATGACATGACTTTTGAGTCACTCATTTTCCTCTTCATCTTCCTCTGGACACATTTAGGAGAATTTTTAAGAACTCCAATATACTTTCAACTTTTCTATGCTGCTTACCTGTTACATTGGATTTTATTTTATTTCTTAAAGACTCTAAACAATGAAAAAAACAATATGGTTTCAAAGGAATTCTATAGGAATTTAGTAGTACTGAAAGAAATCTTATCCTGGACTTTATAGGATCAAAAGTTGGGGAAAGACCTCAGGTCTTCTTTTCCATCAGTCTCATCTTACTAAATGAGACAACAAGGTCCTATGTGAGTTTTTTATTCTGGTTTACATTTAAACCTGGTAGTCATAGACTATTATCTAGGTACTAGTTATACTATTTTCTTTGTTTTCTCATGGGGAAACACATTGTACTTGTTTCCAATTCATGCCCACGTAGTAGGCCATGTTGCTACTAAGTTGTTTGTCCTTCATTCTTTTTGTTTTTGAATTTTTAATTAATTAATTAAAAAAATTTTTTTTGTTTGTCCTTCATTCTTGAAGAGGACCATGACATCAGGAATGTGATGCCATGACTTGCAAGTGAATTGCATTTGAGTGAGAGAGGGCTGTGCAAAGTCACCAGCCTCACTTTCTCCTCTGGAGCCATCTGAGCCCAGTGGCAAGATATAGATCAGGATGACTGGAGATGACCCCAGATGTAGTGGGAGACCTTGGCCTTTCTAAGCTAAGATCTTTCCCAGCTCTCAGTCTGACTGAGGCAACACCCATTTAATGATTAAGGATAGGTAAGAAATGAGGCAAAGATTACCTAGTCAAAAAAAGAAAAAGAATCAGGGAGGGAGGGAAAGACTCTCAGTGTTTCTGGCCAAAACAGAAACAATGACTATTTATACTCACTCTGAGCTGTTAGGGCACAAATAATGCTGGGGGTGGGGGGGTGGGGGTGGGGAGGGTGGGGGGATGGGGGGAGGGGGTGGGGCTTGGGCTGGGACCTATTGTTGGCCAATCAATGAGAGCCAGAGTGATTTCGGTTTAACTCTAATCGCTGGGAGAAGGAGAGGAGAAAATTAAAAAAAATATATCATTAAGACCTGTAAGTTCTGTGCCCTGTAAGACTTCCCCGACATCTACTTCTTCGATTAATTTTATTTGTATTTCAGGAAGTTTCTAAGTTTGTCCCCAGTGTTTCTAGGCAACTATAAATAGATCTAGAGCAAGCTTTAGTACTGAGTCCTTCTTACCTTTGCTGTGAGCAGGAAGTACAGAGGTATTCTGAGGGAAAGAGATTATTTGAGGCCAATATTGCTTATTTTTTTTATTAAGATTTTCATTTTTAGTTTACAACACTCAGTTCCAGATGATCCTGAGTTCTAGATTTTCTTCCCCCCTTCCCCCCCCTCCCCATTTAGTGCTTATTTCAGTGTTGTGTTCAGTCAAGACATCCCTCTGGATTGACTAAACTCAAATCCATATCTTATGCAATGGAAAGAATTTTTAGAGTTTTTATTTGATTTTTTTGCCTTAAAAATTAGTTCCATGATAGACTCTAGTTTAGCATGCATTTATTCCTAAGCTTTTATAGGCATGAAGAATGTCACTGAATACGAGCTCTGAGTTCTGCCCTTTCTTCCAAGTAGCCCTTGTGCTCACACATACCCAAGCCTTAGCTACATCCTGAATATCCAGTGTTACTAAGAGGATAAGGGACTTGTTCAAGATCACACAAGTAGTGAATGTCTTAGCTGACATTTGAACAGAGAATTTTTTATTACAAATCCACCAATACCATATCCTTCCTCTACTACTTACTATCTGTGTAACTTTGGGCAAATTATTTCACCACTCTGAGCTCCATATTCATCTATAAAGTCTATCATGGAACTAAATTTTAAGGCCAAAATAATCAAATCTTAATTTAAAAAAATAAATTTTCTAAAGTTTTCTTCCCCAAAAGTCAAATTTATAGCAATTTAGTAACTATAGTAACTATAATTAGAGAGGTAGCATAACATAAGTGATAGCACATTGGTCAAGGATATTACACATTTAACTGTGTAATGAAGGGCAAATTGCTTAATTTCTTTTAACCTCTGATTCCCCATCTGTAAAATGGGGAGACAAAAACTTGTAGTTTGTACCAGAGATTTTTTCTGAGTCTCAGAAGACATAATAAAGTAACATTCTATGCAAACCTTAAGGTATTTTATAAATATGAGCTTTATGTAATATTAATTGGACAGAATATACTATGATTCATATCTCCTGAGCAGATGCTATAACTCTCATCCCCAGAGCAGATCAGATGAAAGACTTCAATTTTTGTTGTTGCACAGTTGTGTCTGACTCTTCATGACCCAATGGACCATAGCTGTCCATTGAGTTTTATTGGCAAAGATACTGGAATGATCTGCTACTTTTCCTTCTCCAGTAGATTCAGTGGATCCTTTTGTCAGCCAAACAAAAGTTAAGTGACTAGCCCAGGGTCACACAGCTAAAAAGTGTCTGAGGTTGAATTTGAATTCAGGTCTTCCTAATTGATTCCGGGCCCAGTGCTCTATCCACTGAGCCATTGGCAGCCTGCATGGCTTCAATTTTAGGGAAAACTAAAACATAAAAATTGAACTAAATCATTAATTGAATGTAGAATGTGTTTGGAGACAACTTTTTTGGACACTACATATTTTTTTCAGTCTGATAATTTTTTTGGCATTGTACCTTTTAATACATTTTATATTTTATTTTTCCCCAGTTATATATAAAAACAATTTTTAACATTCTTTTTTAAAACTTTGTTTTCCAAATTCCCTCCCTTCTTCCCCCTGCCCACCTCACAAACATTAAGAAGGCAAGCAATTTGATATAGGTTATATGTGTGTAGTCATGCAAAACATATCCATAATAGTCTTGTTGTGAAAGAAAAAGACAAAAAGAAAAATCTCAAGAAAAGTAAAGTAAAAAAAAAGTATGTTTCAATCTGTATTCAGACACCATTTTTCATTATAAGTCCTTCAGAGTTGTCTTGGATAGTTGTATTGCTAAGAATAGCTAAGTCATTTACAGCTGGTCATCTTACAATATGGCTGTTATTTTGTACACAGTACATTTTGTTTTACATCAGCCCATGAAAGTTTTTCCATATTTTTCTGAGAGCATCATGCTCATCATTTTTTTAATGTTTATTTTAGATTTATATACTAAACTTAAGTACATAATAAGAAAAGAAAAAGAAGCATATTATAAACTTAAATATAAAATAAGGAAAGAAAAAAAAGTCATGTGCATAGCAGAACATAAGACAGGATTCAAAATATATAGCAATAAATTTCCATTTCAAGAAAGCCTATATATTAAATGCTATGAATTGTGCTGAGAACTGTCTGTCTTTCCTTTGCTTCCTCATAGATTTTCTTTTGTTCTCTGCTGTACACTTTTTACTTTGTTCTTTTCCCCCCCTTCTTTCTCCTTCCTTCCCCCAAGCTACAATTAAGCATGGATATATTTATAGATACAGATATATACATACATGTATACATATATACACTTACATACATGTATACATATATACACTTACATACATATATACACACATACACATATAAACATATACTTTCCCTAACAGATTCTACTCCTAATCTTTGTTTTTATATTTGTGCGTGTCTGTTATTTCCTATCCCTCCTGACTCCTTTCCTTTCCTTTACTTGTACCTGCTACTTTGCCCTCCTATTCCTTAACCTACCCTCCTCCAATGATCCCTCCCTTATCTTTCCATTCTCACAAATCTAAACACCCTTTTCTATGCCCTCCTGACCTACTCCCTCCCCCCACCAAGATCCCTCTCCTATTTTCCCAAGGATCCCTCCCTTGTCCTCCCAATCTCCTTAATCTAAATACCCTTCTATATCCCCTTTAACCTATTCCTTCACCCTCCCCTCTAAAGATCCCTCCCTTATCCTCTCCCCACCAATCCTCTTAGCATTTTATTTCTTTCTAAATTTAGAAGACTTTTATACTCTTCTAGATGTATATGTATTGTTCCCTCTTGAACCCATTCCCAGTGAAAGTAGGTTTCCAGAACTAACAGCCCTCCTCCCCCATCTAATTCCTCTGTATTGATTCTTCGTCTTGCACCCCATTTGTATAAGATAATTATTATTTTTATCTGTTCCTGAATGGTTTTACTTTTGGAAGTCACTTCATGCTCAGGTCTACCCCAATCTTTTGAACTACCTAATTACTAATAAGAATCCTAGACATACATTTTACATTTTACATACATAAAAGGTAAACAGTCTGTTCTTGTTGAGTCTCTTGTAATTGGTCTTTGGTATGTACCTTATGTTTCTCTTGGCTCTTGTATGTCCAATTTTCTATTAAGTTCAGGTTCTTGTTTTTTTTAAGAAAGTTCTGAAAGTCTGACAATTCATTAACTATTGATTATTTTTCATTCACAATTATGCTTAGATTTACTGAGTATGATATTTTTTGGCAGAAGCCCAGTACTTTTGCTCATCAATGTATAGTATTCCAAGACCTGCAGTCTTTTAGTGTTGCCACTGCTAGGTCTTATGTGATTTTAATTGTGGCATTCCTATATTTGAATTGTTTTTTTTTCTTGTTGCTCATAACATTTTATCTTTGAGCTGGGGGGTTCAGAATTTGACTATAATGTTCCTGTAGGTTTTCCTCATAAGATCTCTTTCACGTGGTGATCTGTGGATTTTTTCTATTTCTCCTTTCCTCTCTTCTAATGCTTCAGGACAATTTTCTTTAATTATTTCTTGTATTATTGTATCAAGATTCTTTTTTTATCATAGCTTTCAGGTAGTCCAATTGTTCTTATATTTTATCTTCTTGATTTATTTTCCAGATCAGTTATTTTTCCTATGAGATGTTTCACATTCTCTTCTGTTTTTCATTCTTTATATTTTGTTTTATTATTTCTTGATCTCTTATAACTTTGCTGATTTCCTCTTGCCCAATTTTGATTTTCAAGGAGTCATTTTCTTCTTCAAGATTCTGGATCAACTTTTCTAATGGTTTGATTTTCTTTTCATAATCTCATTTGTCTTGGATTCTCCTCCTCTTCCTCCTACTTCTTTTATTTTTCCTCAATCTCTCTCATTTGATTTTTAAAGTCTTTTTAAGGTTCTTTTATGAATTCTTTTTGGACAGGTAACCAATTGACATTATTCTTTGGGGTAGAAGATGGTTTCTTTGCTTCATTATCCTCCTCTGAAGATGAACCCTGGTCTTCTCTATTCCCATAGTAACTCTCTATAGATGAATTCTTTCTCCTTTACCTGTGTATTTTTTTTTTTTTTTGGTAATAGCTTACTTTTTGTAATCATCTCTAGTCCTGGTGTATGGGGGATAGTACCTCTGACCTCAGATCCTCCTACAGTTTTCCCCTCTAACCTTGAACTCAAACCAGGACCTCCAGCCTCCTGTAAGTACCTACAGTCAGTGGTGTCCTCACCCTATTGCTTCAGCACTCACTGGGTGTGTCCTGATTCCTTCTCAGCCAAGCCACTTCTCTGCAGCACAGCTGGGTCTGGCGTTCCTTGTTAGAAGGGGTTCCTTCAATCTTCCATGGCTCAGATGCCCAACTCACCTTACTGTCCTGGGGGTAAAAGTTCCTGTGGCTGGGGCCTAGGTAGCCTCCCAACACAGCTAACTCCAGGGTTTGCCTTGTTGTTTGAGCTGTCTGTAGCCCGGAGGTGTTTACTCTTCCCAGGCTCCAAACCTTATCCTGAGATTTTTCTTTAGATCTTCTCCCATTGTTCCATGAGAACTTCTGTTCTGCCCCTTCTCTTATTTATTTTTACCACTCTATGTTTGCTCTGAGGTGCTATTTTATCTCTTTTATGGAGGAAAATCTTGAGAACTTGGAATTTTCTGACCTACCCTGCATCTTCCCAGAATCCTCTGATCCATTATTTCTTATAGTACAGTAGTATCGCATCATAATCACATAACATAAATTGTTCAGCCATTTCCCAATTGATGGACATACCCTCAATTTCTAATTCTTTGCCTCTAGAAAAGAGCTGCTATAACAATTTTTATACATATAGGCCCTTTTCTTTTTTATTTTTTGTCTCCTTTGGAATACAGACCTAGTAGTGGTATTGCTAGGTCAAAGGGTATGCATAGGTTTATAGCCCTTTGGGCATAATGCCAATTGCTTTAGAGAGTGGTTGAATCAGTTCACAGCTCCACCAAGGGTGCATTAATGTCTAATTTTTCCCATGTCCCCTCCAACATTTGTCATTTTTCTTTTCTGTCCTACTAGCCATCTAATAGGTATGAGATAGTACCTCAAAACTGTTTTGTGTTTTTCCAATCAATAGCGAATTTTTTCATATGCCTTTAGATAGCTTTGTTTACTTCATCTGAAAACTGATTGTATCTTTTGATCATTTATCAATTGGGGAGTGGCTCTTATTTTTGTAAATTTGACTCAGTTCTCTGTATATTTGAGAAATGAAACCCTTGGGGGAGAGGGGACCAAGATGGTAGAGTAAAAGTAGGGACTCACTTGAGCTCTCCCCCAAACCTCTCCAAATACCTGTATAAAATTACTCTAAACAAATTCTAGAGCTACAGAACCCACAAAATGACAGAGTGACACAAATCTCCAGCCCGAGACAACCAGGAAGGTTGACACGAAAGGTCTATCACACTGGGCTGGGAGTGGAGTGCAGTCCAACATGGTCATGCTGGTACAGATGGGCTGGAACAGGCCTCAGGAGACTGAATCGCTGGCAGCTGTGGCAGTTTGCAGACTTTTCAACCCACAAATGCCAAAGACAACTGTAAGTAAGGTGGATTTTAGTGTGTGTAAAGTGGATTTTTAACATTATTTCTTAGAGTTCAGTTTCCCAGGATCTATGGCCATAAGAACCTCAGTTTCCCAGGACCCATGGCCATAACAATCTCTGTTTTCCAGGCATTAGATATGAGTTCCCAGGCTCATGGTTCTAAACAGTTTCTACTACCCTTGAGTATCATTATATAACCTTGCAAAGTATCAATATTTGTGTTTAAAGTCATAAACATGTAATGTGTGTGCGCTATGCTGAATTGCCACGATAATGCTAAAACTTGATGTAACCTTATGATGTCATTCCTTGGCAAAATCCTTCTTTATCTAATGCCCTATAAAACAGGTGGTCAGTGGTCAGTGAGCTGGGGAAACTTTATGATTGAATGCACAAGCTGGAATGCTGTGTGCCTTGATTGACCCCCATCAAGCCTTGGAAGGGGTGAAATCTGTATTTGCCTCAACTGGCCCCCATTGAGGCTTGAGGGGATTTAGGGGAACCCTTCAGGGTTGAATGCACAAGTTGTACTTGTCTTAATTGACCCTATCAAGACATAGGGGTATTTGCCCCCCACCCTCTTCTCACTGGCCCCTGTGAGAAGGGTGATTAAGGAATACTGTAGGAGTTTGTAGTGCTTCTATTATCAGCGATACTGTGTTAGAGAAGACTAGACTAGAATAAAACTTATTATTAACCTCTTTGAAGCTGTCTTTCCTGTCTGACCAAATCAAGGGTGAACCTGTTAGAGGCTGGAGGCTGAAACCTCCAGTGTCTACTGTGTATTATCTGTCTAACAACAATGTAGAAGGTCAGTGGGAAAACTCTGTTGGACCTGGGTGAGGAGCACAGTCCAGTCCCAGCCCCAGGGCTGAGAAGGCAGCAGCGGTGCTGGCAGCAGCAGTGGCTGCTTCCAGAGTTCCAAGCACATAGACAGTGGCAGGGATCCAGCAGCTGATCAAAGGGGAATTGCAGGGATCTCTTTGCTGGCTCTGAGGCAGGATTCTCTTGCTTTGCCTGCTTGGATCTGGCTCACAGTCCTGGGTGGTGGTCCTGGGGTAAGAAGGAGCACTGGTATGGCAGAGCTTGTGGCAGCTGTGCAGAGGGAATCCTCCTCACAGTTCCAAGGCAGAAAAGAGTGCTCACAGACCAGAGCACAGGAGAGGAGTAAACACTTCTCCTTTGATCATACCAACTTAGAAGAACTAAAAATTTACAGGTGCCTAGAAGTATCTCTGAAATCAGCTGCACAAAATGCCTGAAGCTTGGGACAGTGCACTTTCCACTCTGGAAACAGAGTCCTACCTTGACAAAGAGCTCAAAAGTCAAGCAATTGCCTGGGAAAATGAGCAAACAGTGGGAAAATCAGACTATAGAATCTTACTTTGGTGACAGTGAAGATCAAAACATACAACCAGAAGAAGACAACAAAGTCAAAGCTCCTACATCCAAAGCCTCTAAGAAAAATGAATCAGTTGCAGGCCATGGAAGAGCTCAAGAAGGATTTTGAAAATCAAGTAAGAGAAGTAGAGGAAAAACTGGGAAGAAAAATGAGAGTGATGCAAGAAAATCATAAAAAACAAGTCAACAGCTTGGTAAAGGAGACCCAAAAAATACGGAAGAAAATAACACCTTAAAAAATAGACTAACCCAAATGGCAAAAGAGGTCCAAAAAGCCAATGAGGAGAAGAATGCCTTAAAAACCAGAATTGGCCAAATGGAAAAGGAGGTCCAAAAGCTCACTGAAGAAAATAATTCCTTAAAAATTAGAATGAAGCAAATAGAAGCTAATGACTTTATGAGAAATCAAGAAACAGTCAAACAAAACCAAAAGAATGAAAAAATAGAGGACATTGTGAAATATTTTATTGGAAAAGCCACTTACCTGGAAAATAGATCCAGGAGAGATAATTTAAAAATCATTGGTCTACCTGAAAACCATGATCAATAAAAAGAGCCTAGACATCATCTTTCAAGAAATTATCAAGGAAAGCTACCCTGATATTCTAGAACCAGCAAGTAAAATAGAAATTGAAAGAATCTACTTACCACTTCCTGAAAAAGATCCCAAAAGTAAAACTCCTAGGAACATTGTAGCCAAATTTCAGTGTTCCCAGATCAAGGAGAAAATATTGTAGGCAGCCAGAAAGAAACAATTCAAGTATTGTGGAAAGACAATCATGATAATACAAGATCTAGCAGCTTCTATATTAAGGGATAAGAGGGCTTGGAACATGATATTCTAGAGGTCAAAGGAACTAGGATTAATATCAAGAATCACCTACCTAGCAAAACTGAGTATAATCCTTCAGGGGAAAAAAATGGGTTTTCAATGAAATGGAAGACTTTCAAGCATTCTTGATAAAAAGACCAGAGCTGAATAAAAATTTTACTTTCAGATGCAAGAATCAAGAGAAGCATAAAAAGTAAACAGGGAAGAGAATTCATAAGGGACTTAGAAAGTTGAACTGTTTACATTCCTATGGGGAAAGATGATATTTGTAATTCATGAGACCTTTATCAGTATTAAGGAAGTTGGAGGGAATATATGTATATACATACATATATATGCATATATATGTGTGTATATATACACACACATATGTATGTATATATACATATATAATATTCTATATATGTGTGTGTATATATACATACATATATATATATGTAGATATGTAGATAGAGGGCACAGGGTGAGTTGAATATGAAGGGCTGATATCTAAAAAATAAAACTAAGGGGTGAGAAAAATATATTGGGAGGAGAAAGGGAGAGATAGAATGGGGTAAATTATCTCACACAAAAGGGGCAAGAAAGAGCTTTTACAATGGATGGGAAGTGGGGAGAGGTGAAAGGGAATGAGTGAACCATACTCTCATTGGATTTGGTTTAAGAGGGGAATAACATACACAGTCAATTAAGTATTTTACCCTACAGGAATGTAGGGGGGAAGGGGATAAGGGGCAGAGCAGATGAATGGAGAAGGGTGGGAAGATTGGGGGAGGGAGTAGTCAGAAGCAAACACTTTTGAAAAGGACAGGGTCAAAGGAGAAAATAGAATAAATGGAGGGGGGCAGGATAGAATGGAGGGAAACACAGTCTTTCATAACATGACTATTATGGAAATGTTTGCATAACTACACGTGTATAACCTAAATTGAATTGCTTGCCTTCTCAGTGAGGGTGGGCTGAGAGAATTGGAAGTGGCTGCTGCTGTTGCCACTAAGGCTGCTCATTCAGTCACTTCTAAAGCCTGCTTCTGGTTTGTTGTGAACAGTGCTGTGCTGGTGGGGCCTGTGCTAGATTGTTTTCCACTTTCACCCAGATGTGACAGACCTTTCCTGCTGACCTTCTAAGTTGTCTTTGGCTTCTGTGGGCTGACAGGTCTATTAACTGCTGCCAATGATTCAGTTGCCATGAGTTCTGCTCCTAGTTTTCTGGGGCTGTGGCTGTGCTGACACAGCCTGTGCTGGACTGTATTCCACTCTCACCCAAGTGTGACAATCTTTCCTGCTGACCTTCCAAATTGTCTTGGGCTGGAAAATTGTTTCACTCTATCTTGCTGCTCTAGAATTTGTTTAGAGTCATTTTTTAAAGGTATTTTGGAGGGGTTTGGGAGAGAGTTCAGGTGAGTCCCTGCCTTTCCTCCGCCATCTTGGCTTTGCCTCCTTGCATTGTACCTTTCAGGGAGAGACTTTTTATAAGATCACTGATAGTGTTCTGTGCCAAGGCCAATTTTGTCCTAGTCCCACAGTGGGCTGGATCCTTGGCTTCTTTTGCATAAAGCACAGCATTTTCCTGATCATGTAGTACCAGGTATTAGGAAGAGTGAAAGAAGAAAAGAAAAGAGGGAGTAGAAATATTTCCAGCTTCTTAAGAATTCATTTATAGTTGTGTTTCCATGACTCCCAACGTCTAATCAATCACCAAGTCCTAATCTTTCTTTTTGTACTTCTTAAATCTATTGCTCTTCCTTTCCATTCAGTTGTCACCATAGAAATCCAGGTGCACATGGCCTTACATTTACACTATTGGAATAGCATCCTCATTAGTCTCGATGACTCAAGTCATTTTCTCTTTCTGGTTCATTTCTTCACATTGCTCCTAGACTATGTTCCTAAAGCACCAGTTTCACTGCTCTAAAGAACTCAAATGGCTTCTTTATATCCTGTCTACAGATTAAAGTCCTAATTCTTTATTCAGGTACTTAGGTCCTCTACCTCCTTACCTTTCCAAATTCATCTTTCACTAATATTCTAGATGGACACATTCTATTTTTATCAAATTGGTCTGGCTCATTGAACGGATATGCTTCAAGTATCCCCTCTGATTCCTGCGATTCATTATTCAGAGTTTCCCTGCCTCCACCTCCTCTCTACATGTGAAGCTATTCTACCTATAGTTTAAGGTCTAATTCAAATCTTAATTTCTTCTGCAAAGTCTCCCTTGACCACCTAACCCATAGTGATGTCTCCCTTCTCACCTGTAACCTCTGGTAGGTTCTGGTAGCTTTATGGTCTCATTATAATTTTATATTTCATGTTAGAAATATTCATAATAATATTCATAAGAACATTCATAAGAAATATCACATATTTCTTAGATCCACAACTAGGATGTTACTTAAAGGCATGAATAGCAATTCATCCTTCTTTCTGTATCCTTAGCATGATGCCTTGCACATAATTGGTGCTCAATAGTAAATATGCATGGGTTGGCCATAGTTAGATCCAATGCAAGCAAAGGATAGTCCAATTCACCATTGTTGGCAAAAGTACCTATTCCATGGTAGAATCTGGTATTTGTGATTTACCCTCTACTTTTGAATCTATATATATTGGTTATGGTGGCTACAATTGAATTAACCCAAAATGTAGATTTGTGTTTGAATTTGCTTTTTCATGACAATCTATGAGTCATTATTTTTTATTCGGTTCTCTAGTATCTATATTTTTCTGAATGTGATTTTCATAGATGGAAGTGGCACTGATATCTTAATTCCTGGAGACTCACAGCTAGATCTATTCATTAAATTAAACACATAAAAACTATTTGCAGTGAAAGTCAAATGTCTTTGTTGTCTAAATTTTATTCGTTACATTCATTTTGAAAAAAAAATAGTCATACCTCTGGATCTACCTTCTCTATGAGACTACTAATGTCACTGGAGATTTATAATGAGTGCCCCTGGAGAAACATTTTGCTCCTATAAAGCAACACAGCTATTCCAACGTCATTGCATACCTCCCCAAACCTAAAATGAAGTGAGTGTTACATACACCAGAACTACATTCATAGAGTCAAGTCTCTAAATCAAAAGTTAATCTATTCCAATGCATATGCATGCTTTGGAAATTGTAAAGCCAAAACGTGGGTAGTTTCTTATGATGCCCTAATGAAGGCTGTCTTTTAGAATTGGAATTAAAAAACACCAAAAACACGAGGTTCCATGAATGTGAGAGAATGCATTAGTTTTCTTTTTAGATGGAATAATCTTGCTTATACTCATGAATTATGGATAGTATATAAGTGGACACTCACAGCACAGTTTTTTATAAAATTTTTTTTTCTCTTGTCACACTTTTAAAAAATCAGGGACCACAGAACTTTGAATATCAGTGTGCACTTCTTTTTTCAATGATTTATTAAAAGAAAGGATACATAGCATATGAAGCAATTACATGTTCCTGATTTGAAGAAAAGATTTAGGTAAAGATGTCTAAAATGATATTTACAGTGTAAACACCACTTTTATTACATGAGAAGCAAATAAATTATAACTTTCACTATAATATATATTTGATTTGGTTTGCTATTGAAGATGTTTCTTTCATAGATTTATATAGAGCTCAAAAAAGTCAATTTGTTCATCATCAAGAAATCTGAAAAATAAAACAAAATTTTAAGAACAAGCTTCATTTTATTTAAACTTTTAGTGTCATTTTTATGATAAACATCTTAAAGTTAATCCACACACTGTAGGCAATCATGCTAGCTCAGAGAGGGTTCTACTTTTCAAAGAGTGTGTTTCCTCAAACAAGGAAATGAAGTATTAGAGGCCTAGATTATGTTCCTAAATTAGAGCAGATATAGAATTAAATATTGGCCACTTCTATACAATGAAACATTAGTATTCTGCCTCAGAGAAAATTCATAGGTATTAAGAAGATATCTAATCAGAGAGGAAGGGTGAGGATGGACCTTGGATTAAGAAAAAAAATCATTACTTGGTTCTCAAAAGGAAATTAAATTTCTGTTCCACATTTTGTCACAAGAAAAAAAAAAGAGAAGAGGGGATAAATGAAAACAGCACCATTCAGAATATCAAACTGCTTAGTCTTACTTGATACGAATGATGATAAGAAATCACAATGAGCTATTCTAAGCTGATTATTGGACTGGGTTCTACATCAATAGAAACCAGAATTATATAGCCTGAAGTGGTCCACTAATATGAAGTGCCCCACTCTTATAATGAGATATTTCCCCTGAAGAATGAGCATGTTCATGCACAGTGACTCTTTCATATTGAAAGGGGAGAAGAGAATAGAAATTCATATAGTGCCTGCTACATGCCAGGCACTGTGCTAAGTACTTTATATATATTATTCATTTGATCCTCAGAACAACCCTGGGAGGTCAATAATGTTATGCCCATTTTAGTCAAGGAAACTAAAGCAAACGAAAGTTAAGTGACTTGCTGAGGGTCACAAAGCTAGTAAATGTCTAAGGCTAGATTTTAACTGGGGTTGTCTTGTGTCAGGCCCAGCACTCTGTCCATTGTACAGCCTTGCTGTAGACTTAGAGGTTGAGGCAATTGTCCCTAGAGCAGGATGATTAATGTTTAGTTTGACTTACCTTTAGGAAGCGATGCATCAGCTCTGCTTCTAGAGCATCACTTTCAGGGTTCTCATTGGGGTTTTTCACTGCTGTGATAGACCATTGGAAAATGCATTTTGAGACTCTTAAATGATCACTGCTACTTGTACTGAAGATTGGGGTTCCCTTTACCAATATTTGGGGAATCCTAGATGTGAGCAATACCTGAGAATAGTTAGAGTGACTCCTAGAGGTGAGAGCAATGACACATCATGAGAAGATGGTGCCTTTGGGGTTAGCTCCTGACATTGTAGGTTGCAGACATAGTACAAAGTCTTGGCATTGGTACTTTGTCCATTTATACCTATATGTATATGTGTGTATGTATACACACACACACACACACATATTTCCTTTCCTTTTACTTTGTATTCAAAATTTTTTCTAAATTTTTAAAAATTCTTCTTTTATCAGGTATATTCTGTAACTGTCATTGAAGACCGCATCAGCCTACCACTTTTCTAGCATACAGGTCATGCTAGCTTTCTGAAAGGAAACACATCAGACTTAAAAGTTTTAGCAAATATGCCAACAAAGCAATAATTTATGAGCGTGAATAGGCCAAAAATCATTAAAATAATATCCATTTGTTACACAAAAATCAAATATCATTGTTAGTGAAAAATAAATTCATGACTAGTAGATTAAAATGCAGTTAGTAAAAATACATAGCTTACCTTTCTATTTTTCCAATAACATCTTTAACAAGTTGTCTCAGAGATTTATCCTGCAAGAGTTTCGTCAATTCATTTATGTCCTCCTCCTCATATCTTCTATTTCTAAAAGGAGGGGAAAGTTACTTAAAGGTTAAAATATTCATATATGCTTGAAACATAATAGAAAAAAAGCATTGCCTTTCAATACTATGAAGAAAATTATTTGGAATAAATTTTTTAACAAATTATTTTAGTGCTTTGAATGACAATGCTCATCCTAGTCTTAGCATCTTAAATGCAAAATGATCTTTATCCAAATTTTATGTCAATGGCTTGTACTTGTTAAAATTCTAATATATCCAATTAGAACTTTAAAGTAATTTGGAAAATAGCAGGAACCTAGCTATAATTAAAATTAGAGCTTTGTGTTCTGCCTTTTTTGAAGGGATCTATACCCGACTGGGCTGATTCTCTAACATAACTCCATTCACTGTCTTTATTTCTTATTGACTAACAGTTTAATTAATTCCTTAATTGTGTTAAGGTGAATGGAACAAAACACATTTGCAACTGTAGAATAATGGAATGAAAATAGACATTAAAGTCTAGTCCAGTCTGAGTAAAGAATCTGCTGCTCTATGATTCTCAACAAATGGCCAACCAAGTACAAACTTTCTAGTGATGGGGAACTTACTACTTTCCAAGACAGCAAGTTCAATTTTTAGTCTGCCTTTGGGTTTTGAAAGTTCTTTGGATAGAGCTCAGATCTGTTGGCTTCATGGAGAGCAGCTCCAACGTAGCCCTTGAACACTTAATGCTCTTAGTAGATGGCACAGATGAAGACATTATGAGTACTGTGGAACAGAGTGCTATTGAAAGATCTGATTCACCTGACTCATTATAATGTATCTAGCAAACCCATAACTGTAGGGGATGTAGAGATAATAATATGTGAATGAACTGCAGTGAGCTAGATTGACCAACTTTATGGTACACACAGTACTACCATGTAGTATACAAATGGCCTTCAGTAGGGCAGTACATAGCATCTTAATGTTAAATGTAGTAATGTAGTAATAATGGTGGTGATAATGATAGTAACAATACCTAGCATTTACATAACATTTTATGGTTTGCAAAGCAGTTTACAAATATGATCTCCTATTATCCTCACAACCAACCTGGGAGTTAGCTGATGCAGTGGATAGAGTACTGAGACTGGAGTCAGGAGAACCGGAGTTCCATCCCAGATTAGACCCTTACTAGACGTGTGACCCTGGGCAAGTCACTTAACCGGTTTGCCTCAATTTCCTCAACTCTTAAATGGGAACCCTGGAGAAGGCAATGGCAAACCATTCTAGTATCTTTTCCAAGAAAATCCCATAAAAATGGGACAGACAGCTATGACTAAACTACAACAACAGAGAGGTTGTGTTCTACCTAGGTTTATAAAGCTAATAGTGAGTATCTGAGCCCAGATTTGATCTTTAGTCTTTATCTAAAATCCTCAGATAACAAAACAATGAGTACAAATGAACTCACCTATTCAAGGCTCTGGGATCATACAAAAAAGACAAGTCATTTTTAGGTAATGAACTTTCCCGATGATCATTTTCCACCTTTAATAAACCTAGATTTTGGTCAGATTCATTAGGGCCATCAAACAGCATACCATTGCCCAAACTGTGGAAGGGAAAACACCATGAGTTTACTATAGACTATCATATTATGAAGCATCTCTAGAAACATTAAAAATCATTCAAAGCAAGACACTTACAAATGTATCCTAAAAATAATTCTCTATTAATAGTGAACAGATAATAGAGATAATTCTTTGCTTTCCCATGATGTGCATGCATTTGTGTGTGTGAGTATGTGTATGTGTGTGCAATATAGATTGCACAAAGTGAAAAAAATACCAAGCAAGGCCTGAAGGATTTATCCCTATCATGAGTTAAAAAAAAAACAAACCAAAAAACAAAAAAAGGAGTCTAGAATTAGTATCACTAAAAAAAAAAAAAAAAAAAAGAGATGAGTAGGGTGTGAAAAAATAATGAAATGCAAATGATGAGAATGCCTTGTTTCAAGCAGATTTGAGGGACAAGGATATCAAGTTCCAAGGAAGACAGTCAAACACAGGAAGAAAAAAGAGAAGATGGAAAGATATGAAAGGAAGGAAAAGATAGGAAGAAAAAGGGTGTGGGAGGAATCTGTATTTGTGAACTTAGAGGAGGAGGAATTCTTGTTATAACTTTTAAGTGCACAAAGTACAACAGGTGGAATGGTAGATAGAGTGCTGGCCCTGGAGTCAGGAAGACTTGGGTTCAAATCCAGCCTCAGATACTTATTAGCTGTGTGAACCTGGGTAAGACACTTGATCTCTATTTGTCTCATTTTCCTCAAGTACAAAATGGGGATAATAATAGTACTTACCTTACACAGGGTTGCTGTGAAGATCAAATGAGATAACACTTGTAAAGTGCTGAGCACAGGGACTGGAATATAGTAAGTGCTATATAAACACTTATTCCCTTCCCCCATCACCCTTTTCCCCATAACAACCCAGGGATGTGTGTAGTGTCAGTATTATAATCTTTTAAAAATTTTATTTATTTATTTTTAGTTTTGAACATTCACTTCCATAAAATTTTGAGTTCTACATTTTCACCTTCTTCCTCCCTCCCCTCCCCCAAGACAGCATGCATTCTGATATAAGCTATGCATATACATTCATACTAAACCCATTTTCACATTAGTCATGTTGTAAAGAAGAATTAAAATCAATGGGAGAAACCACGAGAAAGAAGAAACAAAACAAAAAAAAAAAAGAGAGAGAGCAAATAGTATGGTTCAGTCTGCACTCAGACTCCATAGTTCTTTTTCTGGATGTGGATAGCATTTTCCATCATGAGTCTTTTGGAGGTATCTTAGATCCTCGCATTGCTAAGAAGAGGTAAGTCTATCAAAGTTAGTCATCGCACAATATTGCTGTTATTGTGTACAATGTTCTCCTAGCTCTTTTCACTTCACTCAGCATCGGTTTATGTCTTTCCAGGGTTTTTTGAAGTCCATCTGCTCATCATTTCTTATAGCACCATTACATTCATATACCACAACTTGTTCAGCCATTCCCCAATTGATGGGTGTCCCCTCAATTTCCAGTTCTTGGCAACCACAAAAAGAGCTGCCATAAATATTTTTGTATATGTGGGTCCTTTCCCCATTTTTATGATCTCTTTGGGATACAGCCCTAGAAGTGGTATTGCCATGTCAAAGGGTACGCACAGTTTAAAGCCCTTTGGGCATATTTCCAAATTGCTCTCCAGAATGGTTGGATCAGTTCACAACTCCATCAACAATGCATTAGGGTTCCAATTTTCCCACATCTCCAACATTTACCATTTTCCTATTTTGTCATGTTAGCCAATATGATAAGTGTGATGTGGTTTAGTATTATTACCTTCATTTTACCAGTAAGAAACAGAGGCAGGCAGATGTTATGACTTGTGCCTGATCATATGTCTAGAAGTCCGAGATATAAACCCAGGTCTTCTGATTTCAAGTCTGCCAGTCTTTCTACTTCACCATGCTGCATCTCATCCTGCTTATACAGACCCAATTTATCTACATGTGTGCCTGTATACATGCACATGTATAGATATATACACATGTAGAAAAACATATGTAATACTGATGTATTTATATGCATAATAACAAATATATAGATTGGGTACATTCACATTACAGATATAAAAATATGAGGAAGAATAAGTTGGATATATAAATTTTGCCTCCACTTTTTTCTTCTTAAGAAAGACATTCATTACATGTACTAAGTCAATAAAATCATCATTAGATTACGAGACAGCATACGGTTATTGAAACCTACACTTATAAATGGATTGATGCACAGTCAGATTCTGCTACTGTACTTTGCGAAACTAGCACTCTTCAAAGTGATTTTATTTGGGACTTATTTGAGGCAGAAGAGGAACTGTATGGATATGGTAACTTTGTCCTCTGTGTAATGGTAATTGGTGAGAATTCGGTGTGTATCTAACAAAATTTTCTGCTAGAAACAATGAGCTTCTTCTTCCATTTACTTGGATTTAAATCAGGATAAAAATGAGAAGAGCTAGAGAGGAACTCTCCTTACAGCTAGTTTCCTAAGCTTTTCTAGGAAATGCAGGCTCAGCATTTGTTATTCTAGATATCTATGACCCCTATGCACATCCTTAAATGAGCCGATAGCATGAAATGAGACATAATCTCTCAGCACTCATGTGAAGACTGATAACCTCCAGTGTTGTTTCCTGGAATCATTTCATCTGGCAGGTAGCTGTCTTCTATTTATGAATGGGAGCACTTTTACTACAGGTAGACGCTGGGAAGATGTGCATATGAAAAGTGAACATTTTATATTCAAACTAATAAGCAAAGCTGTGTTTCTAAGAATGAAGTTTAGGAAGTTGATCTGAAAAATCAGACCATATAACATGAGCCTATTTAATTATGTTAGCCTATTCAAATCTAAGTGCTTACAGAATGTGTCAATCTTCCTACAGTTCTTAAAATATGCAAAGATGTAGCATCCTATATGGGAATATAGCCTTTAATGTTGTTCAGGATTGCTACATGGTCCAAGAAGGTGGATGGCCACTAATGACTCTGTATCTTACATTACATTCCAGAATACTGTGTTGGTGCTGCCAATGTTCGGCCTCAGAACTGACGGCTTTGTGGGCAGCTTTCAGAGATACACAGGAGCCTGCTTTAACTGATTACCTTGGAGACTCAGTACTCCTGACAAAAGAGCAATTTTTACTCAGCTGGATAAAAGTCTGATGAGTAGGGAATAAGAAAGGGTTATAGAAGCTGGTAAAGGATTTTGATCTATGAAAGTAGAAGGGGAGATTCAGACTGGGAATTTTTTCTTTTCCTTTTTGAGATTTAGCACACATTTATTTTATACAAAAACTTGAAAGATATATTTTTTGCTTGATCTCCACTCAATTAGTACAGAAGCTTTCTTTTAAAGTTATAAAATGTGGCAGCCATCATAGAGGATGGAATAACTAAATATTTAGGGATAAAAATAAAATCATATTACAAATGGTTTATACTATTGTAATATTAATTAAGGTGGGACTTTTTTTTTTTTTACTATTTTAGAATGCTAAATTAATTGTCTTTGATTGAGTCTTACTAGGTGTTAAACCCCTGGCCCATGCCCTTTTACTAATTAGGTGTGAAGCCACAGGCTGATTAGCAGACTAGTTTGCTCATTTGAGAGAGGCAGGAAGCCCCCAGGGCCCTAAGGGCAGTTGCTAAGATCAGAGTCAATGATATGCACCTAAGTTCTGGTCAATCAGATGATGTTCTAGTCGATGGGATGATGTCTAAAGACTGTATAAAAAGAGAGAACAGAGTTGTTTGCTTGAGGCTCTCACTCCTGGAGGAGTGTTGATGTGGAAACTCTGGGCAGCCACTCTAAGAGTCTCCTGGCTCGTCAACCCAGATGTTGATGCTTTTCTGGTAACTATAAATTGCGATTTGGTCTGTTTATACTGCATATGTTTGTAACTTGTTTGTATTTGTTCTGACATTCAGACTACTGGCTTTTCCTCCTGAGCTGAGTGAATGATATTTGTATGTTATATTAGAGTAAGATTGTTAACGCCTTAACATTACTTTCCTTAGTAAAGCAGATCAAAGAACCTGTGCTGGCAGCTCTTGTTGCTGGTCTTATTGGGTCTTATACCCCACAACAGCTGCTAGAAGATTGTTATTACAACTGTATATGATTTGCTTTTAAAAAGACCTCATATTGAATTAATTCTCTCAATATCTATGGTTTAGAGGTTTGAATCAGTTTATTTACATGTCCTAAATGATTTTATCTATTTTGGCTGTAATACATGATATCAGAATATGGACAAAGGCTAAAAGAGAAAATTTGGGGAGAAAAATACCATTATTGATAAACTGTAATATTTCTTGAAATTTTTATCGAGTGCACTCCAGAGGAAAGTAACTGAAATGAAAATACCACATCGATAACTGATGTTACATGTGAAGGTAACAAGTCAATGATGGTTTAAAAAATATTTTGTACTAATGAGACCCCTAATAATGAAAGAAAAGAAGAAAAGCCTCTTTTTAGATTATTTGGAGATGTGCTCTGACCTATCCAAGGCCTATATCCTAATGCTTTAGCTGATGCTAGAGAAGTAAATTCCAGGGCATTTTTATAATCATATATATTATAGTCTGAAATTGATTTGGGAGTAAAATGAGTAAGTACATCACATCATCAAAGATCACCAAATAAAAAAGGTGCATTTTCAAATAGCTCAAACTTTAAGTGGTCAGCAAGATATGGCCCCTCATCCTACTTCACAGCAGAGTTGGGAGAGAGAAGGCAACTCCTCAAGTTAAAAGATAATTTACCTCATAGTAGAATGTGTTTCAAGAGGTAATGCCAGTGTTTGTGAGAAGAAGACACTAAGAAGTATCAGTAATACCAGGAACTGGGAGTTACTTCTGGCTTCCATCTTTGTGTATCTGAAATAAATGAAAAAGAAATGTTTAGCTCCCCTTCAGGGGGCACAGATATCAACAACAAAATAGCCCAGACCATCACATAGAAATATAACAAATTTTTGCCAAGTTCAAAACAAGGGACTGTGATTCCATTGAATGATAAACCTGTACCATGGTTAGAGATTCAAGCTACAGAATTTCTGTCATTTTCCTCCATCTCTTTGAATATAAATTAGCCTCCAGCTCTATGTTAACACTGCATATGGATTTCACACAATTATATACTATATGCTGGTTTTTCAAAGAAACACATATGAATCCAAGAAACACTAACCCCTTTTTGAACAGAGGCATAAGTAAGCAGTCAACTTGAAATCCTATTCTAACTAAAAGAATGAGTTTCAGAAAAGGGACCAATGAATAATTGAGCTCTCATCTAGTTCTATCTTAATTATCTATAAAGATGAGAAAGTTATTGAGAGACACATAGACAGCATTGTTGAAATATAGAAAGATTTACTCAGAACTCTCTTCTCTTGCCTCTGCAGGCACCTTAAACCCCATTAATAGCAAAATAATAATAATAATAATAATAGTGCCAAGTTCTCATTGGATAGTATATTATCATTCAAGTATTTATTCCTTTAGAAAAAAGAAAGTGTATAGAGGAAGTAATGGGTATTTACATCTGTTTTCTTAACATGTCTTTACAAGTTTCTAAAAAGAAACAGGATTTTAAGTTCTTCTACAAAATGAAATATTTACAACTTTAAAAAGTGAAGACTTAATTATTGTCATAGTGAAGCAATTGATTATAAAAGGAAAACTTCATTGTTTTAAAAAGACACAAGTTAAAATCTTGTCATAACTACTGATTAAAAAGTGTTCACCTGTAAGACAGACAGAAGTCAGTCTTGAAGCAAGAGAAATCATGTAATAGTAGCTAAAACTGAATAAAGAAGAAAACAGGAAAAATATTTACAAACCAATAGAGTGAATAAAAGCAACTCATATAAGATAAGCTTTCTTGTTTTCATAGTATTGCCTGAGAAACTTGGTTTTATTACTGATGTAAAGAAAAAAAACACATGGAAAACTTCTTGCTAGAGAGATAAAATTCTGTATTACCTATAGGAAGTTCTAGGGAAAAGAAAGACAAGTGGAGTTTCTACTCACCCTGACATGTCCGTCCTCTCTGTGATAAGGTGTGCTCCTCTCTCAAAGAGACCAGTTAGTGTTCAGAATCTTCCTATGCAGTGAATTCCTATGAAGACAAAAGACTTCACCTGTTCACTAAAGTAGACCTTTAGTTTGGGTACAGGGACTGCTGTTCTTCCTAACTCCTGAGCTGATGATGACCAGCATTTCAAACACCCTCCTTTTTATAGGATTTACACATGAAGCCAAACAATCACAAAGCTATCTGTAATAAATGTCACAATTGTTACTCCTCCAGAGGCGAATGGACGATTTCCCTTCTTTATGAGGTAGAAGATCCCATGTAATCCATGAGGAACACACAATGTTCTTGTTATGAATGATTTGTATTAATTTATGGTGAGTAAGTTCAAGATGTAGGGCACAGGGAAAATAACTCATCTTATTTAAATAACCACTAAGCCCATTCTTGGTAGGAAATAGTTTTTTTCTTTAATCAAATGTGAATATAATAAAATAATGTTTATTTAGGTGAGTTTTATTAGTCATGAAGCAATGTTTCACAAGAGACGTTTTTCCTGAAAAGGTTTCAAAGGAATTGGAAGTAAGATCATATTGTGAATCAAAGTGATGGAATCATCTGAGAGCTCTGTATATCTGTGTAATCTCGTGTGCAAAGACAATAAGAATAAGCAATAATATATAGTTAACATTTCATAAATGTGATGCATTCACATTTATGAAATGTTAACTATATATTATTGCTTATTCTTATTGTAACAGGAAAACAATGTTCGTACTTTATTTGTATTTCATTCCTATTATTACAATTTCTCTCATGTAGAGAAATTTACGAACTATGATGGGACTTTCAGAAGAGCTTCAGGATGATTTTGGACTTTCAAGGGTTACTGACCATTCCCTACAGAGTACTGCTTCAGGACATTAAGCCTCAGAAGTTTCATTTCTTTAAAATAAGTTATTATCACCTTTTCTCAGGTCTCACATATATTATAGGGATATTTTTTATTATCTGTTAAGTTTTCATTTCTTATTGGAACACAACCCTATTTATACTTTCTGAATAATATAATTCTTGGTACATTATTACATATTTTACTCTAGATACAACTGTAGGTACCACTGAACTTCAAAAGAAAAAAAAATAAACTCTAGTAGAGAGATTCTCTTCGAAAATGGGACGTAATCTGGATTCCTGGGAGGGATGTGGAGTCAGAAGCCTTGGGTCTGAATCCCCGATACCACGCACACTCCCCCCACCCCCCCATGTCCCCTTCTACTAACTAGCTATGAGTTCCTAGGTCAATTGCTTAATGTCTCTGTGGACTAAATGATCTCCAAGCTCCCTTATACCTCTAGAATGATTGCTTCATCACCTACTGTTTTCTGAAAAGAATATTCCCCAAATGTTCTGCATCAGGATAACTATCCTAGTAAAGTATGTAGATTTTTTTTTTTGTCCTCTAAACAGTGACATGAAGGACTAGCCACAGAACATGCTGGTGAAGTTGTGACCAATCTGAGGTGATTGAAACAGAATGCTGAGAGTGAGGGCAAGGGCAATAGTGGATGGATGGGAGTCACCTGGTTTATCTCTCTTCTGCTGATTGCCTTTGGAGGGATGCGGGGACCAGATAACTCTATCTCCCTGTGAGGAAACTTAATAGACTTTGTCTTGGCACAATTCAGTCAGAAGGATAGCTTAATGTATGTGCATGATTTCAAGCAAAGAAGGTGACCAACACAGAGTCAGGGTGTCTGTAGTTTCTGCATTTATTAGTGTGGTGTGGGAGATTTCCCTATTCGTGAATGAATTGCCTTTGCTTTGCTCTTGACTGGTAGTTGGTAAGGATTAAATTTCCAGATTTTCTACTGTTGGTTATTTTAGGGGTTAGATGAGGTGGGGTCAGAGAGGAGACTGATTGAAGGTTGTGGTGAGGGATATATGCATGATTGCTTTGCTATTATAGTTCTTATACTTTAAAAAAAAACATCAGTTTGGTTAAATGCATTCTAAAACACCTTAGGGTAATTAAATGACATATAGCTTTAGGGGAATAAGGGGAGTTTTCACTGAGTAAGGGTTTCAACAATCCAGCTAGCTGCTGCTGTGGGGGTGTAAAACCAACAACAACCAGCTCACAGAATGCTGCAAGCCCAGATTCTTTTGCTCTGCTTTACCAAGGAAAGCAATGTTAAGAGGTTAACAATCTTACTTTAATCCAACATACAAATATCATTCACTTAGTTCAGGGGAAAAAGCTGGCACCCTGAACTTCTGAGCAGATATAAACAAATTACAAACATCAACAGACCAAATACAATTCATAGTTACCAAGAAAACCATCAACATCTGAGTTCAGCTGGAAGGCCCTTAGAACAGCTGCCCAGAGTCCTGTGCCTCCAGGAGTGAGAGCCTTAAGCAAATAGCTCTGTCTTCCCTTTTTATGCACTCTTTAGCCATGATCAAATGTCATCTGAGCGACCAGAACTTAAGCTCTTACTATTGGCCCCGGTCTTAGCACCTCCCTTCATTGGCCCCACCTGGAGCCCCACCTTAGGTACCAATTCACACCCACATAGGCTTAGCACCTAATAGGTAGGGGTTTGGGTCCTACTTGGGAGTGAAGATATAATCAGACCTCCCTTCATGGGCCCCACCTGGAGCCCCACCTTAGTTACATAATTTAATCAAGGAGATAAAGGCCAAACTCTTCAAGGGCACTTAGTTGAATAAGTGCTAAGTGCCCATTTTCATTCCCAATACAGTAAGCAGGGGCTGGAGGTGGAGATTTGATTGGAGGTCACTGAATGAAATGATTGATGGATACAGACACAAATCTAGAGGAACATTAAAACCTGGGTACATACCCTATAGGGAGCAGAGTTAACAAGTGATTGATAATCTGCTGCTTTGAGGATTCAGAAAGAATTATAGGCAAGTTGGACTTCTGGTGATAATGGGGCACTTATTACCCTAGCATGCCATGAATTCAATATTAAGTTCCCCCTAATGTCTCTTGAATAATATTTTTAAAGTTTTTTTTCAATATTTTAGTTTTCAACATTGATTTCCACAAGATATTGAGTTGCAAATTTTCACTCCATTTCTACTCTCCCCCCTTTCCAAGATGGCAAATATTCTGATTGCCTCATTTCCCAGTCAGCCCTCCCCTCCTTCACCCCACTCCCTCTCATCCCCTTTCCCCTTACTTTCTTGTAGGGCAAGATAGATTTCTATGCCCCATTCTCTATATATCTTGTTTCCCAGCTGCATGCAAAAAAAAACCAAAACAACTTTTTAAATTTTTTTAAGCAGCTGCTTTTAAAACTTTGAGCTCCAAATTCTCTCCCCTCTTCCCTTCCCACCAACCCTCCCTAGGAAGGCAAGGAATTCAACATAGATCACACGTGTATCCTTATGTAAAACACTTCCACAATGCTCATATTGTGAAAGGCTAACTATATTTCCTTCCGTCCTTTCCTGTTCCCCTTTATTCAATTTTCTCCCATGACCCTGTCCCTTTTCAAAAGTGTTTGCTTTTGATTACCTCCTCCCCCTATCTGCCCTCCCTTCTATCATCCCCCCTTTTTTAACCCCTCCCCCTTACTTTCCCATGGAGTAAGATGCCCAATTGAGTGTATATATTATTTCCTCCTCAAGTTGGATCCGATGAGAGTATGATTCACTCATTCCCCCTCACCTGCCCCCTCTTCCCTTCCAACAGAACTGCTTTTTCTAGCCACTTTTATGTGAGATAATTTATGCCATTCTATCTCTCCCTTTCTCCCTCTCTCACTGTATTCCTTTCTCACTCCTTAAATTTATTTCATTTTTTTAGATATCATCCCTTCATATTCAACTCATCCTGTGCCCTCTATCTATATTCTCCTCAACTCCCCTAATACTGAGAAAGGTCTCATGAATTACAAATATCATCTTTCCATGTAGGAATGTAAACAAAACAGTTCAACTTTAGTAAGCCCCTTATGAATTCTCCTTCTTGTTTACCTTTCCATGCTTCTCTTGATTCTTGTATTTGAAAGACAAATTTTCTATTCAGCTCTGGTCTTTTCATTGAGAAAGCTTGAAAGTCCTCTATTTTATTGAAAATCTGTGTTTTGCCTTGGAGCATTACACTCAGTTTTTCTGGGTAAGTGATTCTTGGTTTTAATCCTAACTCCTTTGACCTCTGGAATATCATATTCCAAGCCCTTGGATCCCTTAATGTAGAAGCTGCTAGATCTTGTATTATCCTAATTGTGTTTCCACAATATTCAAATTGTTTCTTCTGGCTGCTTGTAGTATTTTCTCCTTCACCTGGAAACTCTGGAATTTGGCAACAATATTCCTAGGAGTTTTCTTTTTAGTATCTTTTTCAGGAGGTGATTGGTAGATTCTTTCAATTTCTATTTTACCCTCTGGTTCTAGAATATCAGGGTAGTTTTCCTTGATAATTTCTTGAAAGACGATATCTAGGCTCTTTTTTTGATCATAGCTTTCAGGTAGTCCGATAATTTTTAAATTATCTCTCCTGGATCTATTCTTCAGGTCAGTGGTTTTTCCAATGAGATATTTGACATTGTCTTCCATTTTTTCATTCCTTTTGTTCTGTTTTATAATATTGTGATTTCTCACCAAGTCACTAGCTTCCACTTGCTCCAATCTAATTTTTAAGGTGGTATTTTCTTCAGTGGTCTTTTGGACTTCCTTTTCCACTTGGCTAATTCTGCCTTTCAAGACATTCTTCTCCTCATTTGCTTTTTGGAGCTCCTTTGCCACTTGGGTTAGTCTATTCTTTAAGGTGTTATTTTCTTCAGTATTTTTTTGGTCTCCTTTAGCAAGTCATTGACTTGTTTTTCATGATTTTCTTGCATCACTCTCATTTCTTGTCCCAATTTTTCCTCTACTTCTCTTACTTGCTTTTCCAAATCCTTTTTGAGCTCTTCCATGGCCTGAGACCAATTCATATTTTTCTTGGAGGGTTTTGATGTAGGCTCTTTGACTTTATTGACTTCTTCTGGCTGTATGTTTTGATCTTCTTTGTCACCAAAAAAGGAATCTAGAGTTTGAGTTTGAGTCTGAGTTCATTTTCACTGCCTATTCATGTTCTCAGTCAACTCCTTGACCCTTGAGCTTTTTGTTAGGGTACCACTGCCTGTAGAGTAAAGAGTACTTTGTCCCAAGATTTAGGGTCCAAGCACTGCTATTTTTAGACCTACTTCTACTCTACCATCACCCCGGGCTCTGTCCCAGCAGCACTCCTCCTCCTCCAAGAACCGCCAACCAGGACTGCAATACAGATCCAAGCAGGGCACAGCAAGAAAATCTGCCTTTGTGTCCACAAAGTGCTCCTTGTACTCCAGCTCTGATCAGCTGCTAGATTCCTCCCACTGTGTAAGCCAGGGACTAGAGAAGCAGCTGATACTTAACCCTGTTTGCCTCAATTCCTTATCTGTGAAATGAGCTCGAAAAGGAAATAGCAAATCATTCCAGTATCTTTGCTAAGAAAACCCCAAATCAAGGTCAAAGAGAGTCAGACACAACTGAACAACAACATTACAACAAAATTTACCTGGAAATGCTATTAATAGGTTTGGCAGTTTTATCTGCATTCAAGACAACGAAAGTGTTAGTGAGAACGATAATGGCTGCTACCCCACTAGATAAACACACATGATTCTAGAATCATTATCTGAAATGTAGACTAGGAGACTTTTATGACTGGAGATGGGAACAGCCTTTCAGTTTTCATGGTTTTTAAAAAATCCTGACCTATTATCATGAATAAATTCTACTTCGAAGCAAGTGCACACAATTTATCTAGCTGCTGTATTCTCTTTGCCTGTTTTATGGTTTGAATATATGTGGTGATTATGTTTGCATGGCACTTCTTGTATCCAGTCCTCTGCCTCTAATTTTGTGAGGTTTTAGACTGTTCATCCTAGTGGAGAATATTTAAGATTCTAGGAATGTGCTTGAGAAAGGGCCATATTCACATGTAAATGAAAGGGAGAATCTAAACAAGGAAAACTAGAGCCAGAATGGGGACATTGGTGTAAAATCCAGCAGAGGACACCTGTCTCACAGAAAATTCTTTAGGTTCAAAGGAAGTATTGGATTTGGGGCAGCAGGAAGCAACAAAAGTCCCAGACTTGCTTTACTTTTTCAGAAAACTTTCTAACTTAGCTGTGGCTCAGTTCTGGAGCTGGTAGCAATGGTCAGTGTGCCATTTCAGGAGTGACATTCTGTAGGAAGAGTTATTACTTGTCTTGCTTTCATTTCTTTCCTATCATTCCCCTGCCCCCAATTCCCTATATTTCCCCTCTCCCACCCCCAATTCCCACAACATCCATAATATGGCTCCATTGCTTTCTTACAGAATTCTTATTCCAACATTACTCTCTTTTGTAAGTTCTCTACTTTCCACTCATATTTTGCTTGTATTTGAACTTCTCTGACTTCAGTATCTTTTAACAGGCATTTTTGTGGATGACCTCTAAGGTCCCTTTCAAATCTAGTCCCATATCTCTCTTCCCTCTTCTGACTAAACTCTCCTTTCTTCTCTCTTTCTTTTTAATTCTCTCCAGTAGATCTTGTGGCCTTATCATTCAACTACTCTCTCTGTGGTTAATTGTTGTTTGTCCTTCATTCTTGAAGAAGACCATGGCATTGGAAGATGATGCCATGACTTGCAAGCGAATTGGATTTGAGTGAGGGAGGGCTGTGCATCCATTTGAGCTATCTTGTATGTAGTTAGAGTGAGAGAGGACTGTGCAAAGTCACCAGCCTCACTTTCTGGAGCCATCTGGGTCTAGTGGCAAGATATGAATCAGGACAATTAGAAATGGCATTGGATGCAGTGAGAGACCTTGGCCTTTTTAAGCTCTCCATGGTTACTAACAATCTCTTAATTGCCAAATCTAATAGCCTTTTCTTAATCCTCATCATTCTGCAACCTTTCTCATTGTTGATCATCCTATTCTCCTAGATCCTCTTTTCTCCTTAGGTTTTGTGACACTTCTCTCTCCTAGTTCTCTTGCTACCTGTCTGATTACTCTTTTTCAGTCTCCTTTCCTAGATATTCATCCAGGTCATGCCTGCTACCTATATAAGTCCCAGAGGGTTCTATCCTGGGCCTTCATTTCCTTTTTCTCTATTCCATTTTACTTGATGATCTCATCAGCTTTCATGGACTCAATTACTAACATAGGCAGGTGATTTTCAAATCAAGTTATCCAGTCCTCACTTCAGTTTATATATCTAACTACATACTAAGACAAATCAAACGGATGTCTTATAGACATCTTAAACTCAAAATGTCAAAAACTGAACTCATTATCTTTTTGCCAAAACCTTCCCCTCTTCCAAACTTATCTATTGTCAAGGACACCACAATCTTTTCAGTCTCCCAGGCTCACAACTTAGAGGTCATCCTCAATTCTTCCCTTTCTTTTACTTCCTTCTTGCCCCTATATCTAATCCACTGGCAAGTTCTGCCAAATTTGCTTTGTAACATTTCTCTCATATGCCTCCTTCTCTCCTTGGACACTGCCATCACCCTTGTGCAAACCTTGATCACCTTACACCTGGATTATAGCAATAATCTGATGGTTGGTCTCCCTGCCTCAAGTCTCTCCCCGTTTCATTCTATCTTCTACTCAGCTTTCAAATTAATCTTCCTAAAAGTCTGACCATTTCATCCCCCATTCAATAAACTCCAGTGACTTCCTGTCACCTCTAGCATCAAATATAAAATACTTTTTGTCATTCAAAACTATTTATAACTACCCCCATCCCTATGCTACCTTTCCAGTCTTCTAATGCTTTACTACGACCCATGTACTCTAAAATTCAGTGATATTATTTTCCTTTCTGTTCTTCAAACAAGACACTTGAAAGGGACAGCTAGGTGGCACAGTGAGTAGAGCAGCAGCCCTGGAGTCAGGGGGACCTGAGTTCAAATGCAGCCTCAGACACTTGACACACTTACTAGCTGTGTGACCTTGGGCAAGCAACTTAACCCCAGTTGGCCTGCCTTCCCACCTCCAAAAAAAGACACTTGCCTCTGAAGAACAGGGCTGATGATGATATTGGGTTCAACCCAGAATTATGTCTCTTATACTTTTCATTCATCATACACTCTGTCTTCCAACTCAGGACATTTTCATTGTCTGTCCCTATACCTAGGATGCTCTTCTTCACCATCTCCACTTCCTGGCTTTCCTGGGTTTCTTCAAGTCCCCAGTAAAATACTACCTTCTAAAGTAAACTTTTCTAGATCCTTTTTAATTCTAGGGCCACCTCTTTGTTAATTAGTTCCAATTTTTCCTGTCTATATCTTGTTTATACATAATTGTTCGCTTGTTGTCTCCTCCGTTAGATTATGACCTTAAAAGGAGGCACTGTCTTTTACCTGTCTTCTATCCACAAATAGCACTTAGCACAGTGCTTTGTACATAGTAGGTATTTAATAAATGTTTACTGACTGCCTCTAGAGTTTATTGAATAGAGGAGTGACATGGTCAGACCTACACTTTAGGAAAATCAGTTTAATAGCTGAATAGAGTTGGGGAGAAACTAGAGACAGGGAGAACAACCAGAAGGATATTGCAATAGTCTAAGCATGAGTCAATTATCTGGTAACTAGACTCTAGGTTTCTTAACTTGGGTTCTGTGAAATTTTTAGAAATAAATTTTGATAACTATATATCATTATAATTACTTTCTTATGTATTATGTCTTATGTATTTAAAAAGCATTACTCTAGGAAGGGGTCCAGAGGTTTTACCATATTGAAAGGATTCTAAAGATTAAGCACTCCTTTTTAGAGTCTGGCAAATTTTAGGGAGGTCTTTCACCGAAAGGCTTGGAATGAGTTTCTTTTGCCATAGCAACTCACTAAAACAGTCTACTAAATGCATGTAAGGGTTGTGCTTTCCTCCAGTGAAGGAAATAAATGAAGCAGTAAAATAATAGATTTTTGAAGTGGGCAGTTCTTGCTTAAAAAATTTCCCCCCTCTTCATGGGGTGGTGAAATATGTGAAAAGGAAAAAGAAACCTAGGATCATACATTTAGAACTGGAAGGGGCCTCGGAGGACTTCTCCCCTCACATTAAAGAGGAGGAAACTGAGGCCCAAAAAGGTTAGTTGACTTTCCCTGAGTTATGCAAGTAGCAAGCAACAGAGTTAGGATTTGAAACCAGTGGATAGAACCTGGGCCTGGAGTCAGGAAGACTCATCTTCTTAAGGTCAAATCTGGCCTCAGATACTAGCTACATGACTCTGGGCAAGTCACTTAACCCTGTTTTCCTCAGTTTCCTGATCTGTAAAATGAGAAAGAAATGGCAAACCACTCCAGAACCTTTGCCAAGGAAACCCCAAATGGGATCACAAAGGGTCGTGCAGTGAATAAACAACTACCTCTGACTCCAAATCCAGTACATTTGTTCACCATGCCACACTCTTAATATGAAAAGTAGATAAGCAAATATTCCATTTTCCTAATCTGTTGAAGACTATATCATGTAAGTCTAAATCAGAAATCATACTAAAGGAAATTATATCAATCAGCAAATATTTAAGGACTTATGTGCCTAGCATCATAGTTTATATTTTTTTACTTACAGCCAAACCATCTCATGGTCTCCTTCACCTCCTCTTCTTTCTCCTCTTCCTCCTCTTCCTTTCCTTCTTCATCAATAAGCATTTATTAAGTGCTTACAACTGGGACATTGTGTAAGTACAAGGGATCTGTCTTTATCTGAGGCCCATGTCATGCCATGTTATAACTGATCATCTGAAATATTATTTTAGGTTTTATTTGACTAAAAAATACCCTTACATTTTAGAGTTAATAATCTGAAATATTTAACTCCCCTCCCCCACTGTTTATGAAAAGTCACTCTGTTAATTTTTCCATGCTATTTTCCCTTGTCCTGTCAGCTGAGAAGAAGACCAGGCAGAAACTAATTTCTTTTGCATCTCGTGCTTAGTCCCTTTTGGCAGCAAAAATGGAGTTCTTTATAGCAGGTGCTGAAGAGGGTCATTAATAGTCATTAACAGAGTTGGCCTTCATCTTCATGATTTCCGTCACAATCCTGGAGATACTTATTTGTTCCCCCAAGATGACATTTGGAGTCATGCATCTGGCCTTTGTCATTTCCATATAGGTTACATGGTCATACCAAACCATTTTGATCTAATTGCAACCCATTTTATCCCTGCTGGGAAGAGAGACATGACTTCTTTCAGGCATTTTTTAAAATTTAGTATTTTATTTTCCCCCAGTTACATGTAAAAACAATTTTTACATTTGTTTTTAAAAGTTTGAGTACCAAATTCTCTCCCTTCCTCCTTCCCCACCCACCACTTTGAGAAAGCAATTTGGTATAAATTATACATATGTAGTCATATAAAATACATCCATAATAGCAATTTGATATAAATTATACATGTGTAGTCACACAAAACATCCATAATAGTAATGTTGTGAAAGAAAATGGAGAAAACACTCAAGAAAAATAAAGTAAAAACAAATATGCTTCAATCTGTATTCAGACACCACCAGTTCTTTCTCTGGGAATGGATAGCATTTTTTATCGTAAATCCTTCAGAATTGTCTTAGATCATAGCTGATAATCTTACAATATTACTGTTACTTTGTACATAGTACATTTCACTTCGCATCAGCCATGCAAGTCTTTCTAGGTTTTTCTGAGAGTATCCTGCTCGTCATTTCTTATCGTACAATAGCATTTCCTCATAATCACATACTACAACTTGTTCAACCATTCCCCAGTTGATGGGCATCCCATCAATTTCTAATTCTTTGCCCTCAGAAAAGAGCTGCTGTAATAATTTTTGTTCATATAAGTCATTTTCCTTTGTTGAAAATCTCTTTTGGGATACAAACCTAGTGGTGATATTACTAGGTCAAAAGGGTTTTATTAGGCATAATTCCAAATTACTCTATAGAATGGTAGAATCAGTTTACTACTCCACCAACAATGCATTAATGTCTCATTTTTCCCACATCCCCTCCAGCATTTGTCATTTTCCTTTTTCTGTTCTATGAGCCAATCTGATAGGGATGAGGTAGGACCTCAGAATTGTTTTAATTTGCATTTCTCCAATTAATAGTGAGTTGGAGTATTTTTCATATGGGTTTGGATTCTTTGATTACTTTATTTGAAAACATATCTTTTGATCATTTATCACTTGGGGAATGGCTCTTATTTTATAAATATGACTCAGTTCTCTATATGTTTGAGAAATGAGGCCTTTATCAGAGAAACTTGCTTCAATTTATTTTCCACAGTTACTATTTCTAACTGTATTTCCCTCCATACTATTTCCCCCATTTATTCTATTCTCTCCTTTCAACCTGTCCCTCCTCAGAAGTATTTTGCTTCTGACTACTCCTTCCCTCAATCTGCCCTCTCTTCTATCATCCCCCCCTTCTCTTATCCCCTTACCCTCCTATTTTCTTGTAGGGTAATATAGGTTTCTATACCCAACTGAGTGTGTATGTTTTTCCCTCTTTGAGCCAATTCTGATGAGGTTAAGGTTCACTCATTCCCCCCACCTTCCCTTTCTTCCCCTCCATAGCTTTTTGTTGCCTCTTTTATGTAAGATGATTTATCCAATTCTCCCTCTCCCTTTCTCTTTCTCTCAGTACATTCCTCTCTCATCCTTTAATTTTAGTTTTTAGATATCATCCCATCATATTCAACTCATACCTGTGCCCTCCTTCTATATATACTTCTTCTAAGTACCCTAATAATGAGAAAGGTCTTATGAGTTACAAATATCATCTTCCCATGTAGGAATGTAAAAAGTTTAACCTTATTAAGTCCCTTATGATTTCCCTTTCCTGTTTACCTTTTTATGCTTCTCTTGAGTCTTGTATTTGAAAGTTAAATTTTCTGTTCAGCTCTGGTCTTTTCGTTAAGAAAGCTTGAAAGTCCTCTATCTCATTGAATATCCATTTTCCCCCCAAAGGATTATATGCAGTTTTGCTGGGTAGGTGATTCTTGGTTGCAGTCCCAGTTCCTTTGCCCTCCAGAACATTATAGGCCAAGCCTCCAATCCTTTAATGTAGAAGCTGCTAAATTTTGTATTATCCTGACCGTTGGCTCCACCATACTTGAATTGTTTCTGGCTGCTTACAGTATTTTCTCCTTGATCTGGGAGGTCTGGAATTTTGCTATAATATTCCTGGCAATCTTCATTTTGGGATCTCTTTCAAGAGGTGTTTGGTGGATTCTTTGAATTTCTATTTTACTCTCTGGTTCTAGAATATCAGAGTAGTTTTCCATGATAATTTCTTGAAAGATGATGTCTAGACTCTTTTTTTTTTTTTGATCATGGCTTTCAGGTAGTTCAATAATTTTTAAATGATCTGTCCTGGATCTATTTTCTAGGTCAGTTGTTTTTCCAATGAGATATTTCACATTGTTTTCTATTTTTTCATTTTTTTGGTTTTGTTTGATTGTTTCTTGATTTCTCATAAAGTCATTAGCTTCCATTTGCTCCATTCTAATTTTTAAGGAATTATTTTCTTCATTGAGCTTTTGGACCTTTTCCATTTAGCCAATTTTGCTTTTTAAGGCATTTTCTCCTCATTGGCTTTTTAGACCCCCTTTAAAATTTGGCCTAGTCTGTTTTTTTAAAGTGCTATTTTCTTCAATATTTTTTTTGAGTCTCTTTTACCAAGCTGTTGACTTGTTTTTCATGATTTTCTTGCCTTACTCTCATTCCTTTCCCTAATTTTTCCTCTATCTCTCTTACATAATTTTCAAAATCTTTTTTGAGATCCTCCATGGCCAGAGACCAATTCATGTTTATCTTGGAGGCTTTGGATGTAGGAGCTTTGACTTTGTTAGTTTCTTCTCAGTGTGTGTTTTGATCTTCCTTATCACCATAATAACTTTCTATAGTCAGAGTTTTTTTTTCCCCATTGTTTGCTCATTTTTCTGAGCTTATTACTAGACTTATAACTCTTTGTTAAACTAGGACTCTGCTTCCAAGGTGGAGGTACACTGTCCCAAGCTTCAGGGGTTTTTGTGCAGCTGTTTTCAGAGGTACTTCTAGGGACCTGTAAGTTTTCAATTCTTCCAAGGTTGTATGCTCAAAAGAGAGGTGTTTACTCCTCTCCTGGCCTGTGCTCTGGTCTGTGATCACCACAAGAACTCTTTTCTGCCCTGGAACTGTGAGCCCCTCTCCTGGGGCCACAAGTTCTGGCTGTGCTAGTGCTTCTCCTTGCCTGTGATTGCCAACTAGGACTTCAACCCAGGTCTGAATATGGGCAAAGCAACAGAGTCAGTGCTAGCCTCAGCAAAAAGACCGCTATAATCTCCTGACCAGTTGTTTGATCCTCTTACTGTCTGTGGGCTGTGAGTTCCATAAGCAGTCACTGTCACTACTGATTTAGTGGCTCCCAAGTCTTGTTCATGGTTTTTTGTGAGGTCTGCACTGGTCTTCCCTCCTCTCTCACCCTGGTGCAACAGACCTTTCCTTCCAACCTTCCAAGTTGTCTTGGAAATTTGTTTCATTACATCTTTTTGTGGGTTCTGCTACTCTAGAATTTGTTCAGAGTCATTTTTAAAGGTATTTGGAGGGGTTTAGGGTTGTGTTCAGGTGAGTCCCTACCTTTGCTCTGCCATCTTGGCTCTCCTCTCTATCAGGCATTTTCCCAGTTACTTTATACTTACAATTTTGTACAAGGATAGACAAAATGCTGGTAGGCTGTTAAATTTAATACAACATTTTGAAATAGTCAGATTTTGATTACAATTGCTGAAATTTACATAATGCCTAAAAGTCTGCAAAACACTTTATAAATGTTGTCTTATTTGAATTTCACAACAACCCTATTGCACAGGTATTAAAGATATTATTATTTTCATTTCACAAATGTGGAAACTGAAGCTCAGAGAAATGATTTAATCATGGTCATTCTGATAGCAAGTATCAGTAGCTAGATTTGAACACAGGTCTTCTTGACTCCAAATTCAGCATTTTAGCCACCCTGAGGATAAAAAGTTAAGTAACTTACTCATGGCCACACAGCTAATAAGTGTCAGAGGCAGTATTTGAAGTCATATCTTCTTGACTCCAAATCCAGCATTCTATCCACTCTACCACATCTATATATCTATCTTCCAAATACTGAAGACAACTACAGTATTCATCCTATGCCTTCCCATCTGTTCTCTTATATGAGTTTTAATTTCTTTATTTGTCAATTTGGATAACATTTCAGAGGGCTATTGTGAGGATCAAATGAGATAATGTATATATAGCATTTTCTACAACTCTGACATAGTGGGCACTTAATAGCTGTTAAATTGAAGACTTTTATAGTTTATAAAAGGTTTTACTAATAAGAGACTGGTGAGTTGATATTATTTCCCACACCTTACAGATGAGGGGCCTGAGCCTTAGGAAGAGAAAGTGACTTTTGTACTCTCACCTGGTTAATAATGTCAAGGGACAAGGCTATGTGTACACTAGAATATTTTTTTCCTTTCTTTTTTTTTTAATTTAATATATTTAGTTTTCAGCATTGATTTTCACAAGAGTTTTAATTACAAATTTTCTCTCCATTTCTACCCTCCCCCCCCACTCCAAGATGGTGTATATTCTGGTTGCCCTGTTCCCCAGCCAGTCTTCCATTCTGTCACCCCACTCCCCTCCCATCCCTTTTTCCCTTCCTTTCTTGTAGGGCAAGATAAATTTCTATGCCCCATTGCCTGTGTATCTTATTTTCTAGTTGCATGCAAAAACTTTTTTTTGTTTCATTTTTTTTTGAACATCTGTTTTTAAAACTTTGAGTTCCAAATTCTCTCCCCTCTTCCCTTCCCACCCACCCTCCCTAAGAAGTCAAGCAATTCAACATAGGCCACATGCGTATCATTATGTATAACCCTTCCACAATACTGATGTTGTGAAAGACTCACTATATTTTGCTCCTTCCTGACCTATCCCCCTTTATTGAATTTTCTCCCTTGACCCTGTCCCCTTTTGAAAGTGTTTGTTTTTGATTACCTCCACCCCCATCTGCCCTCCCTTCTATCATCTCCCCCCTTTTTTATCTTCTTCCTCCTTTTTTCCTGTGGGGTAAGATACCCAATTGAGTATGTATGGTATTCCCTCCTCAGGTCAAATCTGATGAGAGCAAGATTCACTCATTCCCCCTCACCTGACTTCCCTTCTGTTCCTACAGAACTGCTTTTTCTTGCTACTTTTATGTGAGATAATTTACCCCATTCTATCTCTCCCTATCTCCCTTTCTCAATATATTCCTCTCTCTTCCCTTAATTTTATTTTATTTCTTTTAGATATCTTCCCTTCATCTTCAACTCACCCTGTGCCCGCTCTCTCTCTCTCTCTCTCTCTCTCTCTCTCTCTCTCTCTCTCCACATACATATATACATACATGCACACTCACATATACATATATATACATAAACATATATATATATATATATATATATATATATATATATATATATATATATATATATATATATATATATATATATATACATATTCCCTTCAGCTACCCTAATAATGAGGTCTCATGAATCATACACATCATCTTTCCATGTAGGAATGTAAACAAAACAGTTCAACTTTAGTAAGTCCCTTGCAATTTCTTTTTCTTGGTGAACTAGAATCTTCTGTGTCCTTTCTGCAACATCTTACCTTTTCCCATCTGATTATATGAAAGGATTAGACTAGTAGGCTAAAAGGTCCAAGTAGCAAATCATTGCTGAGTCCTCGCATATTGTTAATAAGGGAAAAAAATACCCAAATTCTTCTGTTAGTGTAATGAGTCAGAGACCAAGGGCTGATGGATAAAATGAGAGAGAACCAGAAAAGTCTTTTGGGCATCCATTGGCTGCATCAATGTCTCATCATTATAAAAGAGTGGCATTTCCTCTTGCTGCCTGGGGCTCTCCAGGCCCCACTGCTTCACAGCTTGCTGAGTAAATGTCAGACTCAGGTTTTACACTGTTTTCTTGTTTTGTCAGAAAGTTCCTGTAGGGTTCCTGATCAACCAGCCAATTTTTGGACTTCTCTAGTGCCTGTAGTCAAGCGTAAACGTTATTTCAATATAAAACCAATTTCTGAGATTCTCTTCATCCCACCAGCAAAACAACCCTAAGGCTTTTAGTCATCAAGGTTCAAGAGATCATCTATTTTTAATCCATGAACTATTAGTAACTTTAATGCATTGTACAAACCAATCCCAAAGAGGAATTCCCCTGAAATTCATTAAGGGTACTACTCTGAGAATCTGGGCATACTCCTCAGTCTGGGCCAGTTCCCCAGTGGCCCCCTTTCTTTTCTTCAATGGATCTTTTGGTGCAATGAAGAACAGAACACAGACTTTGGAAGTTTTTGATGGAATTTTTTTCCTTCTTCAAATTGCTGATAAAACAGCCCTCTTTCTCTCCACTACTATCCTTCACTTTCCCCTTCATCTCCTTCTCCCTTTTCTCATTTATACTTCACAAGGAAAAATAATAGGTAGGTACTAATGTCAGATCTTTGTCTACAAAGTACTGGGGTTAGTGTCATATATATTGAGAAGACATACATAGATCAGGAAGTAGAATGGAACAGTGATGAGAACATTGACTCTTGAACTGACCTCTCCGGGCTTCAGTTTACTCATCTCTTAAATGAGTGGGTTACATTAGATGGCCTTTGAGGTCTCTTCTGGTTTCAAATCTATTATCCTATCATCTATGTCTTTAAGAAGCTTGGCATCTGAAGCTGAATTAAGGAGACCTGGATTTGAATTGTATACCTGACTCTTATGAGCTGTGTGATTACGGGCAAATCATGGCACCTTTCTGGGCCTCCGTTTCCTCATTTGTGAAATATGGATAGTCATACCCTCCTCACCATCTACATATCACATAATGCTAATGTAAGGAAAGTACATTTTAAGCTTTTAAGTGCCATATTTTTACTTGAGAAGGAAAATGTACTTCTACCATCATGGACATTTCTTTAAAAAGTTGAGGGCAGAGACACAGATTTTGAAATGAGCACAGAAAGGAACCTTTTTCTCCATGACAGCTAAAAGATAAGTATGTGTCTTGAGAATATGAGGCATCTAACCCAATACAAGAGAGCCTTAGCTTCAGACTTGGAATTAGATACAGAGGTTAAAGTCCCAGCTCTTTTCTCTGAGCCATAACATCACGGCTAAAAATCTGTAACAAGTTGCTTCTCTATTTTAATATTATCAAGTCTATCATTATTCGTGGTTGTTACCTCCCAAAACATCATTTTTCCAATCTAGAATTTATAAAATTGGAACATATTCACTACCTACTTCACAAGTTCTTTTGAGGAAAGTGCTTTATAAACCTCATGGTGCTATAGAAAGGCAAGTTATTTGAAATAGTGGAATTCAAATAAAAAATTCAGTCCAACAAACATTTATTAAACATCCATTATATGCCAGGCACAGTGTTGGGTTCTAGTGGTATAAAGATTAAAAAAAGTGACAAAAATCTCTACCCTCAAGGGACTGACATTCTATAGAGAGATAACAGTAAATATATGGAATACAGAATTTTAATTTTGCAAAGTTATGACCATAGATTTAGAACTAGAAGGGACCAAGAAATCTTCTAGTACATGTCACTCATTTTACAGATGAGGAAACTGAGGGAATAAAGTGTCAAGTGACTTGCCCAAGGTAACACATAGTAAATAGTTAAGCTACTCTCCAGTTTATCCCTGTCCTCCCTAAGATGTGCTCCCCAGAACTGGACACAATAGTACTATCGGACTATTGCTTTCCTAATCCTGGACATTATGCTTCTGTTATGAAGCCCAAGATCTCATTAGCTTTCTTAGCCCTCATAACATACTATTAATTCATACTGAGCTTGTAATACAACAGAAACCTCAAATCTTTTGCAGACAAGATGCAATCTAGCTATGCCTCTCCCATCTTGTACTTGTGAAGTCAATTTTTTGAACCCCACTGTAAAACTTTAGATATTTATTTTTATGTTATTACTTAGCCAGTAGCTTATTTATAAATGTTTAATAACTAGCTCTCTGGGAAAATGTATGCATAACACACTTTTAAATTTAATCTGCATTATTAACATTTTCTCCATCACTTAAGTGTAGACAAACAATGAAACAATAAACCAATCCCTGATTTTTAGTGTTTTAAAAACTCTGAGGTGTAAATATTCATCCTGAAAATTTAATAATGGATTTTCTATGGGAGCTGGCTCCAGTACACCCCTGGTTAGCCTATTTTTTTAACCTGACAACATTTTTTTGAATGCTGATTTAGTTGGCTAACTATCCACACCAGCCTTGTGTCATCTACGGATTTGATAGCATGCCATCTCCACCTTTATCCAAAATACTAATAAAAATGTTAACCAAGACAATGCAAAGCACAAAACCCTAGGATGTTCCACTGGAGAAATATTTCCAAGACAACATCAAACCTTTTTCTGATTACCCTTTGGGTCTGGTTACTCACCAAGCTCTGAATCCATCTAAATAGACTGTTGTTTAGACTACACATCTCAATCTTTTCCACAAAAGTTGAAAAGGGTTTTTTTTTTCAAATGCTTTGCCAAAATCTAGGTAAACTATAGCTTCATATTTTTCTGATCTACCAATCTAGTAACCCTGCCAAAATAGGAAATTATGTGAGTCTAACATGATCTATTTTTGATGAACTCATGCTGGCTCTTTGTGATGACTGCTTCTCTTTCTAGATGTTCATTCTCCATCCCTTTAATAATAATAATTTTTATATTTTACATAGATCAAAGACAGATTTCGGAGGGCTTTAAGTTATTAAGGGACTTGAAGTAATAAAATGAAGTAAAATTATATTTTAATTTAGTCAGTTTACCACATTTATTTTTACAAAGGCCTACTTCTCAAATTGTGTTGATGATGTGAAATCATAGATATTGAATTGGAAAGCATCTTTAGAGTCCATAATATCCAATCATCTCATTTTAAATATGAAGAAACTGATGCAGATAGTGACTTGCCTAAGGTTACCACAGTTAAAAAGTACCCAGTGACAGGATTTTAACAGGACTTACTGACTCTAGGAGCAGTGGCTAGTACATCACTCTAACTTTCCTCACCTTTTCCACTTGATTAAGTATTTTGTTGGTAGTATGGTTGAGTGCAATGAGCACTGATGATACTGATTGTCAAGAGGCTTGAGTTCTAGTACTGACATTTCCACAATTGATTGGGACCTTCAGTAAGTCACTTGACTTCCTGGAGTCTTAGATTCTTCATCTGTAAAATAGAGCACTAGGGACAATAGATCACAGGACTATAGATTTAGAGTTGAGACTCTTGGCACAGACTAGGCACTTAATAAATACTTGTTGATTGATTCATCTAGCTCCTTTGTGCCTTATTTTACAGATGAGGAAATTGAGTCCCAGAGAAAGTTACTTACTCAAAATCACAGATTTGAATCTATCTCATCCAACAAAAACCCACTCTTTCAATTATCCCATGTTAGCATTCTATAAGCTCTGATATTCTCAGGCTCCATTATTCTAAGCGTAGCAGCTGCCCCAAAGTTCATCATTGCACATTTAAAGACCAGATGACTACTGTAGCATCAAGCCCTATGGAAGTCAGAGAGGTTTGTACTGAAGATTTTTTCCATGAGTGTTATTTAGAATCATGGCAAAATTTGCACTGTATTTTCACTTTATACATCGGACAATGGAAACTACACATATTTATTTAGAATGTGAGTCATAAAATGTTAGAGCTATATGCAACCTTGGAGATCACCTAGTTCATTTTCAACTATCCATTTTACAGATAAGGAAACGGTGGCCTAGAGACACATAGTGACTTGCATAAGGCCATATAACTCTTTTGGGAAGGTTTATAATACATCTCATTCATTTTGATTTATTTTTTTCCTGAAACTTGGAATTAAGCTATAGAGTTGGGGAATATTTTAAAATTTAATTGAGTTAAATTTTAATTAAATTTGCTTTTTTAAAAGATATTATTAAAAACTTTTTTCTCTCTCAAAATCTAGCTTGGTTATATGCAAAATATACTCATACTATCTTCTCTCATAGTATTCACTACAAATTTTGGTTCCCTGAAGGTGGACCTTATAAATGTCAGTAGTTGAATTCTACATTTGCCAGCAATGTGATGTCCTGGCAAAGAATACTGCACTGGGAATCGAGCTCCACTAATAATGCGTTATGACCTTGGGTATATTACTTTACCTTGATAAGCCTCAGTCTCCTCCTCTATAAAATGAAAGGGTTAGCTCAGAAGATACTTCTGACAGTGTACGAGCCTATATTTAGGCTTTTTTGGTGCCTAACTTTTATTTAGATCTGTATATCTCCGCCTTACCCATCCACCTATTTTGTATAATTTCCACTGAATATAGTGTATTTAGAATACTTCTGTATCACTTGAGGGGTAATTATTGTGATCTATAGCATTTTAATCACTTACTTTACAAACCTGGAAATTTAATGTTGCTAAAGGAGGGCACACTGCCAAAGAGTGTGAGAACAAATCAACATGGGACCTGCATCTGGGTTGATGTTTATTTCTCACCAGTTGAGAAATTGTCTTTCTCCTGCTAATGGAGTCTTCACTGCTAATTCCCTCATATAACTAAGGAGACTGCACTCTAAAATGGTTAAGGTAAACACTGGGATTTACATTGTTATACGGTTCAAGTTTAGAGAACGATTTTTATAATAGTCTGGTTAAATGGACCAACAGATATGGATCTAATTCTTTTTAATAGGTGAAAATAGCGTGGGTGAGGTGGAAAGATTGCTGGATTTGGAGGCAGAGGACCTGGTTTGCATCCTAGCTGTGCTACTTACTACCTGTTTGATCTTGGGCAAATCACTTGAGGCCTCAGTTTTCTCATCTGTAAAATGGGGAGAATAGGGTAGCTGACTTCTGATGTGTTTTCTGGCTTAATGTATATGCAATGTAAAAATAATTATTGCATTTACATGCCTTTTTTCCCCTCAGCTTCCATTAAATTGAACAATATTGCAAATTCTTTTAAAAGAAGGTGTGTGCCTTCATGAGCAAATCATTTAGCCAGCAACTCCCAGAAACTCTTCTCTGATTCCAGATCTTGTCCTTAACACACTTGACTGATATTTGTCCTTTGTTTTAAAGACCAACGACTTCACAAAGTGATGTCTTGATTTTCACATGAATTGGATTTAAGTGAGGCAGAGTTGCCCAAAGTCATTTTCTCTTCCAGGGTCATTGAAGTCCAATGAAAAGATGAAAGTCAGGACAGTTGATTCTTTCTCTCTACTGTAATAGATGTTTTGTACCTCTTTATGTGATATAATTTACCCTATTCTGCCTCCCCCTTTCCTCTTCTCCCAGTACAATCTTTTTTTCACTCTTTAATTTTTTTATATCATCACAAAGTCAACTTATACCCACAACCCCTGTCTATGTATACTCCTTCTAACTGTCCTAATAGAGATACAGTTCTCAAGAGTTACAGGATGTAAATGACCTTGGCATTTTCTATGTTTGACCAAGCTCTAAGCACTCCACAGCACCTGCTTCAGCTACCTTCATGGCCATTGTGACAAATTGTTCTCATCTGCCCATTCTGCCAGGGAAAGTCTTCATACACCTGGGATAAGTATTCCTCTAACTAACCTACAGGGTTACCTTCAATCTGCTTTAGCCTGTTTTACTGGGCTGTGGCTGCTGTAAATGCTACAGCTTCTTGGAGCCACAGGTGAGAGTTGGGTGAAAGTGGACACTGAAGATGGGTGAGCAGCCCTGAAAAGGGCTAAACAAACCCTCACATCAGAGGTGCTAGTCCTCCTTGAACACCCCATACACCTCATTGGCTGATAATGGAACAATGAAAGCAGAAGAAATAATCAGAGAGATGTATAGGGACTAGGAATAAGAACAGAATGGACTTGAGAGAGATTTGAGTTCTAGTGCTAAAGCTCATTTATGGCTTGTTCAATTTCTTTTTCTATGATAGAGTTATTTAAATATCCTATTTCTTCAGTTAATCTAAGCAATTTATATTTTTGTAAATATTCATCCATTTCACTTAGTTTGTTAGATTTATTGCCATGTAATTGGGCAAAATCACTCTTAGTAATTGCTTTAACAACTTTTTCATTGGTAGTGAATTCACCCTTTTCATTTTTGATATTGGTAATTTGGTTTTCTTCCTTCTTTTGTAAAATCAAATTGTCCAATGGTTTATTAATTTTAATTTTTTCATAAAACTAAGTTGACTTTGATGTGATGATATTAAAAAAGATTAAATGGTGAAACAAAGGATTGTACTGGGAGAATAGGGAAGGAGGAGGCAGAATAGTGTAAATTATATCACACGAAGATGTGCAAAACACCTATTACTGTAGAGAGAAAGAGAGGGGGATAAGCATTGTTTGAACCTTACTATCATCAGATTTGGCTCAAAGAGAGAATAATGTACGTACTCAGGGGTACATAGAAATTTATCTTACCCTATAGGAAAGTAGGAGGGGAAAAGGGAAAGAAAAGGGATGGGAAGGTGCTCCTATTTTTATTTATTAGTTTAATAGTTTTCCTATTTCAGTTTTATTAATCTCTCCGATTTTCAGAATTTCTATTTTGGTGTCTAATTGGGGATTTTTAATTTGTTCTTTCTATTACCCCACCCTTTTCTTTCCCTTTCCTCCTCCTACTTCTGCCTTCCCTTCTATCAGCACCTCCTTCCCTTTTCTTTCCTCTTTCCCTTCCTATTTCCCTGTAGGGTAAGATAAATTTCTATGTACACCTGAGTGTATATGTTATTCCCTCTTTGAGCCACATCTAATGATAATAAAGTTCAAACAATGCTCACCCCCTCTCTTCTTTCTCTCTACTGTAATAGGTGTTTTGTACCTCTTTATGTGATATAATTTACCCTATTCTGCCTGCCCCTTTCCTCTTCTCCCAGTACAATTCTTTGTTTCACCCTTTAATTTTTTTATATCATCACATCAAAGTCAACTTATACTCACACCCTCTGTCTATATATACTCCTTCTAACTGTCCTAATAGAGATACAGTTCTCAAGAGTCATGGGATGTAAACAGTTTAATCTTATTGAATAACATATTTTTTTTCTTTCCTGTTTACCTTTTTATACTTCTTTTGAATCTTGTATTTGAAGATCAAATTTTTGGTTCAGCTCTGGTCTTTTCATCAGGAAACTTTGAAAGTCTCCTATTTCATTGAATATCCATTTTTTTCCTCTGAAAGATTATGTAGAGTCTTGCTGGGTAGTTGATTCATGACAGTAATCCAAGATCCTTTGCTTTCTGGAAAATCGTATTCCAAGCCCTTTTATCCTTTTACATAGAAGTTGCTAAATCCTGTGTAATCCTGACGGTAGATCCTTGATATTTGCATCATTTCTTTCTGGCTGCTTGAATCATTTTCTCCTTGACCTGATAATTCTGAAATTTGTCTACAATATTCCTTGGAGTTTTCATTTTGGGATCTTTTTCAGGAGATGATCAGGGGATTCTTTCAATAACTATTTTACCTTCTGGCTCTAAGATATTAGAGCAGTTTCCCTGTCCAGCCTCTTTTTTTGACTATGGTTTTCAGGTAGTCCAATGCTTCTTAAATTATCACTCCTGGATCATTTTTCCAGATTAGTTGTTTTTCCAATGTAGTTTTTACATTTTCTTCTATTTCTTTTGTTCTTTTGATTTTGTTGGACTAATTCGTGATGTCTCAGAGTCATCAGCTTCCATTTGCCCAATCCTAATTTTTAAGGAATTACTTTCTTCAGTCAGATTTTGTATCTCCTTTTCCATTAGGCCAATTCTACTTTTAAAAGAGTTGTTTTCTTCAGTGGATGTCTCCTCCCACCCCACCCCCCACCAATTTCGCCAATTCTATTTTTAAGGAGTTGTTTTCTTAAGTCAATTTTTGTGCCTCCTTTTCCAAGTTGCTGACTCTTATTTCATAATTCTCCTGCATAACTCTCATTTCTTTTCCTAATTTTTCTTCTACCTCTCTTACATGATTTTTAAAATTCCTTTTGAGCTCTTACAAGATTATTTTTGCACTTGAAAACAATTCATGTTCCCCTTTGAGGCTTCACATGTATACTTTGATATTTTTGCCCTCTTCTGAGTTTGTATTTTGATCTTCCCTGTTGCCATAGAAGCTTTCTATTGTCAGAGTGCTTTTTGGCTCTTTTTTTTCTTTTGGTTCATTTTTTAAAGTTGAGCTTTGTCCCAAGCTTTTTGCACTGGGGGCCAGGGGCCTGGTCACTGGCTTTCCCCACCAGCACCTTGGGTTCTTGTAGCTTGCCCACTGTGCTGGGGTAGCCTGTCCTAGTCTGTTGTTGTCTGGTTTCCAGAGCTGGCAATTTGCTTTCTGCACTTGGGCTGGAGGCCTCACAACTGGCCTACTGTGTCATTAGCCTGCTGAGCAGGAACTAAGGCCCTTTGGTTGCTGATCTGGGCTGTGGCTAAGAGCCTTCTGCTACCTTGCCCAGACATCATCTGTACTGGGCTGCACTCCCCTTTTATTCAAGTAAGACAGATATTTCCTGAAGTCCTTCTAAGTCATCTTAAATTGGAAAATTGTTTCACTCTGTCTTTTTGTGGGTTCTGTCACTCCAGAATCCATTTAGACATTTGATTTAACATTGTTTCTGAGGGAAACTGGGGAGAGCTCAGGCAGCTTCCTGGCTTCTCTCCACCATCTTGGCTCCACCCATCCCTTCTATACAATTTCAAACCCATAGAGTAGTAATACTAGGCCTGATGCTTCTATGGGTCTTTGGCACAAAAGGGAACTCACTGGGATTTATTTCCATTTTAGGAGAAATTCAAACCACGGGGTGGCACTATGAGTCTGGAAGACTTTAGGACTCTGTAGAAAAGGATGTTGATTATATTTATTGTTTATAAGCTACTATATCAATTTTTATATTTTCTGTACAATTGAATAAGGTCTGTCCCCAACAGATTACACATATATATACACCCACACACATACACAAATACACACATACATACATATTTATCTTACACCCCCTTTATGCATATCTGGGGGGACCAAGACATGAGCTATATTAAATCCTATATTTGGAGGGTTCTGAGAGGGAACTCTGAGTGAGGGCATAATGAACCAAAGAGAAAGCTATATGAGTAGTTCCCCAAACTGGGCCTGGTTTGTGTAAGGTCAGAATGCTGGCCATGGACTAATCTTAAAAATTAATGCTTTATTTTATTATTTAAAAATTTACACTAATATCACAACATTTCTAGATATATCTGCCCTCCTCCCCAATCTGAACCCTCTCTTGGAAAAAAGAAAAATAGTTTTGCCAGTTAAACAAATGGAATAAGTCTAACAATGTATGCAGCACTCTGTCCCTTACTCTCTTATCTAGAAAGGAAAGAGGTACATTTTTATATTACTAAATACTTGTAAGTTTTAGGTCATAAGCAATGAAATGTGGGTACTGGAAGGGTCCTCAGATAGATATAATTTCATCCTATCCCTTTTACACATGAGGAACTTAATTAGAAATATGGAGGATTCATGAAAATAAAGGGCAACTTGTGTCAGGTCATAACCACCTGTGTAAATCTAAAAGCCAGTGTACTCCCAGACTAGTTCCTTGCTAACCCATCCAATTGGCTTGGCACCATATATCTTCTCCTTATCCCTCTTTCCACTTTTATACTGGACACATTCCTACATAGGTTACTCCTCAGGTAGAGTGTCCCATAAGCCACCAGTGATACTTCTTGCAGGGGTCATTGCTACCAATACGGGATCCCCAAAGTAAAGTTTCAAAATAGGTCCACTTTGCTTTTTTATGAACAATATGTTCCCTAAACATTTCCTTTTTTGGTTACACAAAGAATCAAGAAATACATCCCATACTTGACTGAAAATCCTTTTTACTATGTCTCCAAGAAGTGATTTCTCTAGCAATCAAGGAGCAGTAGGAGGGTGGTGGTTGGTTTTTTTGTTTTGTTTTGTTTTTTGCCTCCTAGTAGAGTAGATAAAATAGCTTCTCAGGAGCAGTGGTAGCAGCTGTTGTACTTCTATTCTCTTGGCCATTCCACTCCAGTGGATTCTTTTCTGACTCTGTTAATCAAAAATTGACTGAGATAGTAGGGAGCTTTTGTGGAAAGATCAGGGAAGGCTAGGAGGATGTGACAACAATCTGCTAGCAGCTGCTGTAGGGGGGTAAGACCCACTAACAACCAGCACACGGAAAGCTGCCAACACAGATTCTTTTGATCTGCTTTTCTAAGGAAAGCAACTTTGAGGGGTTAACAATCTCAGTTTAATCAAACATACAAATATCATTCAAAGTTCAGGGGGAAAAGACCAGCCCCCTGAACTTCAAGGCCAATACAAACAGAAATTATGAATATCAACAGACAGACCTTGTCTGATTCAAATCATAACTCAGTTACCAGAGAAACACCAACATCTGGGTTGCAAAGCTGGGGGGCAATTTATAGCTTGCCCAGAGTCTCAACACTACTTCCATGAGTGTGCCCCAAAAGCAGAAAGCCAAACTCTCCTCTATTATATCCTGTTCAGGGCCCTGAGGGCTCTGACCTCACCCAGGCTGGGTGTGGGAAAGTTCCCCATCCCCAATGTCACATCATATACAATTCAATGAATCTCTGATTGTCTTAATGCTGAGAAACACTCCAAGGCAAAACCCCACTTTATCTGCCCTATTCAAACAAAGGCCAGAATCCTTAAAGGCACTTAAGAAAAGAACAGCAAAAAGTCCCACCTTAATTACTGTTACATAGTACCTGAGTTATAGTCCTAGTTTCTGCCATTGATTCATTCACTGTGGGATTCTGAGCAAGTTTTGTAACCTTTTTGCTCTTCAGCTTCCCGATTTATAAAAGGGCGATGAGAATCAGTCAAATGGGGGTTATAAAGGAGGTATAGTCCCTGTCCCCAAGGAACTTATGATGACATAATGATGACATAGCACTAAACAAAATGGAGGATTAATATTTAGCATGATTAATGAAAACCAGCAAAAAGGAATTATCCATCTCATTTGTAACATAGCAATCAATGACATACATGGAAAATGGACTCATGAAGGTGAATGACTGAATTAACACATAAGATTTGGTTTAGACTTATACTAACAGATTATTTTGCCAGAGATTAATTTACTACCATCTGTATACAATGTCTTTAGAATGCTTTAGTGGAAGCAAACTGGAGGAATAGAGTCACAAGGGCTGAATAGATCTAACCAAGACCGAGATTATTGTGGATAATGATCGCATGAAGGGGTTGAATTATTTTAATTCACATTGCATAGTTCCATTGAGCTAGAATCAATTACGATATTTTTTGAAAGATTATAATATTCAGACTTTATTATAAGTAAAAATACTGTTTTATACATAAATAAAATGCTTCATTGTATTTTGTTAACCTCCCCAGACAGCAAGACTACAGGGATTAAGGCAAGAAGCACAAGTGAAGGCATGTAAAAAAAAAAAGCCACAGTTGAGATAAAAAAGGAGCAAATTCTAGGCTAAGAACAGCCATGTTCATACATTCCCCATGGTAGCCACATTGTCAATGCCATTACAGATAGCTCTACAATGTAATAATGGCTGCAATGCAGGGGTGTAATTGAAGAACTTTCTTATAAAGAATCCTTATTTAAAAAATAAAATTCTGCTTAGAAAAGCAAAACACCAAAACAAAAAACCAAAACATACTATCACAGAGTTGAGGAAAGGAAAAATGGAAAACCCACAGTCCCTGACCTTGGCCAAAAACCAGCTGGCATGTTCCTGATAGAAGGGATGGGAGGAAATTGATGCTGGCAGATTCTGTTGTCTTTTCCTTCAATTTTGACTAGGAGGTGAGTATTAAGATATGACCAACTTACTACAAAAGCTGGTCAGGAAACACGGATATGAAAACTTGGTGTAAAAAAAACAACAACTGGTTTTATGTTAGCAAGAGGGGCCTGGGAGGTGCTCAAGGGTGTCAAAGGGCAGAGGAATGCCAAGCCACAGAATTTGTGGTAAACTCTAGCATGCCCTACTGGATAGCAAGAGCAGAGGCATTTTCAAAGACTAAGAATCTTCCCCCATCTACCGTCTTATAGCATTGTCCCTGATGCTTTATGGAAATCTAACAATTAAGCTCTCACATTTCACGTAGACCCACACAGGGATGACGTCCAGAAAATATACTTCTACATGGACTCATAATGGTGCTGCAGGCTCCTATAGTAGCACCCCCTAGTGCTACTACACACAAGTCAATCTAGCATTACTCTTATATTACAGATACAAAGGACTCTACAGTCTGCAGAAATAACTGTTCAGGGTAACCTGGTGCTGTATCTGGGGGATGTCTGAGGGGCTCTTTCATCTATAGAGACTGTGTGTTCAGGTAAACAATTATCTATCAATACTATGGGCTACAAATACTACAAATACAAGGCAGCGGGTACAAAGGAGGGTAATGGAGGGGTGAACCTAATCCAGAGAAGTTGTTGGGGGTTGAGGGAGCCAAGGTCCAGGAACCCCAAGACTGGAGTTCCCAGACAGGGTTGTTGAAAGCACTGGAGAGGGTCAGGGCTGTCTGGAATAAATTCACGATCTCAAGCATTCTTTAAGTCAAGGTGGCAAAGATTTATTATGCTTTACAGTGGGCAAGAGTTCTTAGGGAACCTGCAACCTTAGAGGGGTGCAGGAAAAGTTTATACACAAGATTTGGGGGTGAAACATGTCAATTAGGTGTTTTGCGTGGGATTAGGGAGTGGCTAAGGGGTGATCAGTTCTTAAAGGAACATGTACTTTTTGTATCTGCTGTGCAGGTATATTACCCAGAGTTCACTGGGAAATAGCCCAAGGTGGGGCGCTACTAGGAGGAGTGGTTTTGACTGTGAAATGTCACTAAGTTAACCTACAGTCAGGGCTGACTGGGAGTATCTAGGTGGCTGTCATCAAATGTCTTGTTAGACAAAATAAATGTAAGAGAGTATACATTTGACTATATCTAGGATGCATATCAGTAAAGGTCAGTAAGTAGTAAATATTGTGATGACCCAGTGCACAGCCAATTATCAGTACACAGGGCTGCCTACTGTGAAATGAGTAGAGATAAGTGTATTGCTGGGGCATGCTGCCCTTGAGCTAGAGAGAAACTGTCTGAGACAGTATTTGGAGGCTAGGGAGAGATGTGATTTTAGAACTGGATGTGGTTTTGGAATTGAGGTTCAGGCAGAGGCTATTAGAATTAGGGTCCAAGCACAAGCACTCAAGCACCCCAACAGAATTATAAATACCATATTTTACATGATTATAACTTTGAACAGTGCAAATTCAAATATATAGGAATACTTCATGGGGTTCATTATTTTCACTAATTGAGACCTTGTTGATTCACATCTCACAACCTGAGATTTTCTTTTCCCAAATTTGTAGGGAGATCATAAAATCATAGATCTAGAAGGAATATTAGAAGCCCAACCCCCTAATTTTTAAAAAAGTTGATATTTTTCCTCAATTACATGATAAAATAATTTTTAAAAATTTGTTTAAGTTTTGAGTTCCAAATTCTAACCCTCCTCCTTCTTCTCCCCTTTCTTGAGACAGTAAGCAATCAGATAAAGGTTATACCTATGCAATCTTGTAAAATATTTCCTTATTAGTCATTTTGTACAAGATGACTTGAATAAAAGAAAAAGAATGAAAGAAAGAAAGTGAAAAATAGCATGCTTCAATCTGTATTCAATTAATATCAGTTCTTTTTCTGGAGGTAGATAGTATTCATCACTAGTCCTTTGGGATTATTTTGAATCATTGTATTCCTGAAAATAGCTAAGTCATTTACAATTCTTCACCATACAATATTGCTGTTACTATGTACAATTGTTCTCCTGGTTCTGTTCATTCCATTTTGCTTCAGTTCACTTAAGTCTTTCCAGGTTTTTCTGAAATCATCCTGCTTCTCATTTCTTACAGCACAATAATATTCTATCACAATCATATACCACAGCTTGCTTAGCCATTCCCCAATTCCCTTCAATTTCCAATTCTTCACCACCACAAAAAGAGCTGCTGTAAATATTTTGATACAAACAGGTCCTCCCCTCCCCTCTTTTTTGGATGTCTTTGAGATATAGGCCTAGAAGTGCCAACCCCCTAATTTTAAATATGAGAAAACTGAGATTCAAATGTATTAAGTGCCTTTCCCAATGTCTCATAGGGCTCTATAGTTTGAAAGCCTTTTAAAGAACCAAAGATTAGAGCTGCTAAATTGTTTGACTAAGGTCACATAATGACTGAGTAGAGGAGCTAGGACTAGAGAGGGGCCTTTATTTTACTTTTAGTTTAAGAATCTTGACAACTTCTGTTTGGTCAACAATGGAGAAGTTTTAAATAATAACACCTGAGAAATAGAAATGTAGGTCTAACATTTTTAAAAAGAGCTTTTATTTGACTGCCTCTGATTGAAAACTATCTAAAGAGACAAATGACTTGCCATAGCTAAATAACTGAGATTGTTATAGTGTCTTTTAGGTTAGTAAAACACTTAATGTTTGTTTCATTTCAGACCCCAGTAACTTTGGGAGGTAGGTATTGCAAACATCATTGTTACTGTTTATTAAAGGTGAGGAGACAATTTCGGAATGACTGAGCAACTTGCCCATAGTCTCACAGCTAGTAAGTGTTAGAAGTAGTATTTGAATCCAAGTCTTTCTGATTCTAGGTTCAACATGCTTTTCATTGTACCACACTCTCTATCTACATTATAGAAGGATGCAAACCTTAAGTAATTTAAGTTGTGAGATGTTGTAAATACTTGTTAGAGCTTTATGAAGGAAGATGCTCTGCTTAATTGAAACAAAAGAAGACTCTAGTCAAATGACTAAACTATAAGCAGGACAAAGATGGTAGGGATTGCATCCTGTTGATCTTTACATCTTCCTCCCTGCTTTATATAGTGTTTTGTATACAATACTTTGATAAATCTACCTTCTCATCTATGTGGCTACTCCTTTTACTGACACCAATCACAACGTTTCCATACATTTTCAACCTGTGTGATTTATGTCTATGTCATCCCATAAGGCTTTAAATTTGTAAGAATGAGTTTCACTAAAGTAATAGGAGAGGATTCTGGGAAGATGGCAGAGTAGGTCAGAAAATTTCAAGCTCTCGAGATTTTCCTCCACAAAAGAGATAAAATGGCACCTCTGGACAAACATGTGAAAACAAATAAGATTGGGGTAGAACAGGGGTCCTCTTGGGACAATTGGGGAAGACCCTAAGAAAAATCCCAGGCCTAGATTTCCTGCTGGTGAAGTACCTGCAGGCTGGGGTTTCCTTTAACAACCAGCAGTAAGCTGCTTAAACAACAAGCAGCAAGCCTGGGGTTAGCTGGGTTGGGAAGCTGCCTCTGCCCTGCCACACGAACTTTTTACCTGGGACAGTGAGGGGAATTGGGCATCTGACCTGGGGAAGATCTAGGGAACCTCTGCTAACAAGGGAAGTGACCCAGCTGTGCTGTGGGGAGTGGCAGGGGTGAGAAGGAATAGCTCACACCTGATGAGTGCAGAAGGGGTGGGGCTGGACTCTACCGGCTTTGGGCACCTATGGGAGGCTGGAGGTCTTGGTTTGAGTTCAAGGTAAGAGGGGAGATTTGAAGAAGATGAGAGGCACCATCCCCCATACTCCAGGACCAGAGGTGATTACAAAAATTAAATTATTACAAAAAAAAATGCACAGGCAAAGGAGAAAGAATCCAAATATAGAAAGCTACTATGGGAATAGAGAAGACTGGGGTTTGTCTTCACAGGAGGATACTGAAACAAAGAAGCCCTCTTCTACTCCAAAGAGTAAGGTCAAATGATCACCCGCCCAAAAAGAATTCATTGAAGAACTTAAAAAAATATTTAAAAAATTGAATGAGAAAGAATCCTGAATCTTAAGGAAGAAAGTGACTCTTTGAAAATCAGAATTGGTCAAGCGGAAGCCAGTGAAGTTATAAGAGATAAAGAAATAAAAAAAAACTAAATCTAAAGAATGAAAAACTAGAAGAGAAGGTGAAACATCTTGTAAGAAAAACAACTGATTGGGGGCAGCTAGGTGGCACAGTGAATAGAGCACCGGCCCTGGAGTCAGAAGAACCTGAGTTCAAATTCAGCCTCAGACACTTGACACACTTACTAGCTGTGTGACCTTGGGCAAGTCACTTAATCCCAATTGCCTTGCCTTCCCCTCTCCAAAAAATCCCCAAAATTGATCTAGAGAAAAGATTAAGAAGAGAAAACATAAGAATAATTGGACTACCTGAAAGTCCTGATCAAATAAAAGAGTCTTGATATAATGATACAAGAAATAATTAAAGAAAATTGTCCTGAAGCAATAGAACGAGGGGAAAGTAGAAATAGAAAAAATCCACCAATCACCACCTGAAAGATATCCTACAAGGAAAACTCACAGAAATATTATAGTTAAATTCCGAAACCCCCAAATCTAGGACAAAATATTATGTATAACAAGAAAAAAAAATTTACATTATGATGGTACCACAATTAGAATCACGCAAGACCTAGTGCTGGTGACACTAAAAGATCATAGGTCTTGCAACATTATATATTGAAGAGCAAAAGAACTGGACCTCCGGCTGAAAATATCATACCCAGCAAAACTAAGTGTGATTTGAATGGCAAAAAAATGGACATTTGATCGGCTGTCAGACTTTCAGCACTCTGTTAAAAAAACAAAACAAAACAAAACAAAAAACCAAACAAACCCTGAAGTCAATAGAAGATTTGACCTTCAAGAGCCAAGAGAAATATAAGGTACATACCAATGACCAATTACAAGGGACTCAATAAGGATAGAATGTTTGCCTTTTATGTATGGAAAATGTAAAACTTATGTCTAAGGTTGTTACTAGTAATTAGGTAGCTTATAATAAAGACTGAAGTGGACCTGAATATGATATGACTTTAAAAAATAAAACCATTCAAGAACAGCTAAAAGAGTTATTATCCTATACAAATGAGGTACAAGAGGAAGAACTAACACAGAGGAATTAGGTGGGGGACGGGGCTGTTAGTTCTGGAAACCTACTTTCATTGGGAATGGGTTTAAGAGGGAAAAATACATATACATCTAGGAGATTATAAAAGTCTTCTAAATTAAAAAAAAAAGAAATAAACCTCTAAGGGGATAGGGGGAGAAGATAAGTAAGGGATCTTTAGAGGGGAGGGTGAGGGAATAGGTTAAAAGGGATACATAAAAGGATGTTTAGATTTGGGGGAATGGGAGGGTAAGGGAAGATTTGCTGGAGTGGGGGTAGGTTAAGTAATAGGAAGGCAAGGTAGCAGTGGAAGTAAAGTAGAGGAGTTAGGAGAAATAGGAAAAAAGAGATGCACAAACAAAAACAAGATTAGGAGTAGAATCTCTTAGGGAAAGTATATGTTTATATTATGTATGTGTATATATGTATGGATGCATGTATATATTAATACCTGTATATAAATATATCCATGCTCAATTGTAGTCTTGGGGTTGTGGGTAGGAGGTAGGAAGGGGGGAAAAGAACAAAGCAAAAAGTGTGCAGTGGGGAACAAAAGAAAGCCTACAGGAAGAAAAGAAAAGATGGACAGCTTTCAACTTAATGCACAGTATTTAATATATAGGCTTTCTTGAAATGATAAGTTATTGCTATATATTTTGAATCCTCTCCTATGTTCTGCTGCACATGACACAATTTTATATTTAAGTTTAATATTTGTTAATAATGTTTCTTTTTCTTTTCTTATTATGTATTTAAGTTTTAAAATTTGTCTAAAATTAAAAATAAAATAACAGAACTCAAAGTAATTCCACAAGAGCCAATAGCATTTCTAAATAACAATAACAAAATTTCAGGAGGAAATAATAGAAAAGGAAATCTCATTTAAAAACAACAACAACTACTACTACATAATGCTATGATGAAAACCCTGAGAGACAGTTTCTGGCTAATTAGTAAACAATTTCTTAATTAGGATAGCCTGTGATCAATAAATTGATGGTCAGTGGCCTCTCTCAGTAACCAAAGATGCAAGGTTCTGAATTACCTTAAATCCCTTCTGAAAGGAAACTTTCTGACAAATGAAACTCACCTCTTATTGGTGGACATTTAATGAAAAGGTGAACTAAAAGTCTTCAGCTCCTCTGGCTGAGAATGTGGCTTGATCAAGAGATTCAGCAATCTCAAGGCATCTGGTCAGGTGAAGCCATTTCCATCCAGATCTGTCTAGCTAGTTTTCTCCTTCATGAGCTGGGTTGCTCTAAACCCTAATGGAGGGGATCAAGGAGAAGGGGTTCTTCCTTCAGGCAAAGACTCCATCCCACAGGATTCTGTTTATATTTTGAACAGTTGGTTGGGGTGCCACCCAACCTAATTAATGGCAAGTGCCTTGAGGGCTAGGAATAATCTCATCACTCTTTCTCTGGAGTTGAGCCTTAACAGAAAAAAAAGGAAAAGGGTGGATCAGAAATTAATAGTTACTAATATTATAGTTGAATATTAATTTCTCTCAGTGCATGAAGATATTTGGTAGTCAATTGACCAAGGTACACTCAGGACCTGTATAGCTACAACTGCAAAACATTTGTTAACGAAATAAAGAGTGACGAATGTTTGAAGTATTCATGGCTCATGGTTAGGCCATGGTAATATTAAAAAAACAGAATGATATCAAAACTAACTTATAGATTTAGTGCTAACACAAACAACAAAGGTAACACTTTATAGAGATATAGAAGATAGAACAGAATTCATTGGATGGAATAAAAGAACTAGAATTTCCAGGGAAATAATGAAAAATAAAAGAAGGAATGAGGGAAGAATAATATTCAATTGCTTGAAATTCTACTATGAAGCAATAATAATCAAAACTAGTGTTGGTAAAAAAAATAATGTCATTGAAACAGAATAGATAAGGATCAGAATCAGAAAATTCAGATTCTGAATATTGGATTCTACTACCCAGTGTTTCTTAATCCTGAAAACATGAATTGCTTGGGAAAGAATTCCTTATTTGGCAAGAACTCTTTGGTAAAATGGAAAGCAATTTGAAAGAGATTAGTTTTGGAACTATATAAGATCATTAAGTTAGAGCCAGAAGGGAACTCAAGGTTTTCTAGTGTAATTCCTTCTTTTTATAGATCAGGAACTGAGGCCTAAAAATATTAAAGGATAGCTTTCTGAATGGTGAAAGGGGGTATCATATGTTTGGAATTTTAGATGAAATCAAAGCAAAATGGGTTACTTAAGATCACACAGGTATTAACTAACAGAGCCAGGATTTGAACCTAGGTCCTTGAGACCAAATACAGCCTGCTTTTCACTATACCATACTGCCTCTCAGATACTTTAAATAAAATATCACAATAAATTGAAAATGGATACACAACCTTAAAATTAAAGGTCATATCATAAAAACAAACAAAAAACATTTTAAATGGACCAGATCAAGTATCTTACTACTATAACTAGGTAAAGTGCTCTTAACCAAACATGGGTTAAGAAAGGGGAAGAGAAAGGAATAATTTTTCTACTGTCTACTACCTGCCAGGCATTATGCTAATTACTTTTTACAAATATTTTGAGTCTTACAACAACTCTGAAAGGTAAGTATAATTATTATACCAATTTAATCATTGAGGAAACTGGGATAAACAGAGGTTAAGTGATTTGCCCCAGGATCACAGAGTGCATGTCTAAGGTAGGATTTGAACTCAGGCCTTTCTGACTCTAGACCCAGGGATCTATCCACTGCACCATCAGCTCTATCTATCACTGGAGGCAATCACAAGATATAAAATGGATAATTTCAATGACAAGAAATTGAAAAGGTTTTGCACTAATGGAATTATTACAACTAGAATAAGAAGAGAAGCTGTTGATTGGGGGAAATCTTTGTATCAAATATCTCTGATAAGGGCCTAATGTCCAAAATAAATATGGTGACCTAACACAAATACATAATACTTGGAGGTACCATCAAATAAAAAAAATGGTACTAGTAAAATTATCTTGAGAATTTGGTAGAGAATTTACCCAATGTGCCCATAAGTGCTTAATAAAGGTTGATTGAATTGAATTGAAAGGATACTGATCTAGGCAGCCTTATCATTCTGAAGAGAAAGTAATAGGCAAGGTATCATAATTAAAAAAAAATAAAGTCTTCTCCATCTCCTAACCCCAAACTAAAGCACAAGTTTTCCTATTCTATTAGGAATAGAAGTCTTAATCCTATTCCTATACTAGTTAGTAAGGCCAAGTTTTAAAAGTATCTAGAGAAGAGAAAGAAGTGAATAGATGTGTGATGAATCAGACTTAGCTCTAGAAAAGAGGAAAAAGGATTTGCAGAAAAGTAACAAATTATTGGAGGGTCTAGAGAAATAAAATTTAAATGTAGTTTGTACTCATAGAAGGAAATTGGTGTAGTTGTGCAAATATAGTTGATATTAAATTATTAAGATTTGTACTAGATTTTAAGTAAACTTTCAATATTAAATCGTTATTGACATTAATCAATCAATATTTTATTTAAATAATTTATATTAATCATATTATGATAAATATATCAAATTATATTAACATAATGTATCAATTTTCTCATAATTTATTAAATTATTAATTTTCATTACATTATTGATAGAATTTATTAAATTATTCTATAAATTATTATTAATGCAATTTTAATTAATTAATATTACTATAAGTCAATATTAAATCATAAATATTTCTAATTGGGCCTAGAAAACCAGCAGATCTAGGAAAAAAAACAGTCGTTAATTAAGAATGAGTTTCAGAACTCATTTTCTACAAAATCAACCCTTTTTTTTTTGTAATTGTGAAAATAATTTTCATTACTTTCTACTTCATGTTATCCCTGGTTGATTTTTTTTAAAACTTTACTAATCTTCCCAGAAGGGCTCAATTTTGAACACTTTTTAATTAATTATCAAATGTTAACTAACAAGATGCCCTTTGATAGAGGGCCTCAAGATGCCTCCATTGATAGAGTCCCAAATTCTAATAACAACATGGACTTCATTGCAGGCTTCAAAAGACAGTTCTATTTGTATTGGAGACTAAAGGTTTCCAGTACACAAGGTATTGAATTGGATTAATGAAGTATGATGTATTCCTTCCTCTTGTTCTACTTGAGCTGTAGCTAATAATCCTCTTCAATATGCCCTGGGAATAGTGCTTGATAGAGTGTCTGAATTAATATGTAGTGAGGATCAACTGTGTGAAGTCTAGTGGGTAGCTAGGTGGTGTAGTAGATAGAGTGCTGGACCTGGAGTCAGGAAGACTCATCTTCTTGAGTTCAAACCCAGCCTCAAATAATTAACTGTGTGACCATTGGCAAGTCACTTAACCCTGTTTGCCTCAGTTTCCTTATCTATAAAATGAGCTGGAGAAGAAAATGGCAAACCATTCCAGTATCTTCGCCAAGAAAACCCCACAAAGAGTCAAACACATGTCAACAAAAATTTTAAATATTTGTTTTTTAAATTTCAAGTTCCAAATTCTCTTCCTCCCTCCCTTCCCTCATTCTCAAGAAGGCAAGCAATTTGATAGAAATTATACCTATGCAATCATACAAAACATTTCTTTATTAGCCAGGTTGCAAAAGAAAATGCAAACCAAAAAAAAAAAAAACAACAAACCAAAAAAACCCAAAAATGATAAAGAGTTTTAAAAGCAAAGTGTGCTTCAATCTGCATTCAGACTCCATATTTAGACTCCATCAGTTATTTCTCTGGAGGTGGATAACATTTTTCATCACAAATCCTTCAGAAATATCTTGGATTATTGTATTGCTGAGAATGGCTAAGTAATTCACAATTGGCCATCATATGATATTGCTGTTGCTGTGCAGAGCATTCTTTTGTTTTGCTCATTTCACTTTGTATCAGTTCATTTAAATCACCCCAGGTTTTTCTGAAAGCATCCTGCTTATCATTTCTGAGTACCACAGTATTACTCCTCATTCTTGCTATGTGACTCATCTCTTTTTCAGAATGTACATTTCCTTGGTAATAGCCCTCCTATATACTTCTTGGGCATATTTAATCATTGGAATAACTTTAATGCCTACAGAGATAGCTAGTGGCCCAGTAGATAGAGTGCTGGTCCTGGAGTCAGGAGTACCTGAAATAAAATCTGGGTTTAGATACTTACTTTCTATATGACTATGGGCATGTCATTTAGCCTCTATTTGCTTCAGTTTTCCCAAATGTAGAATGGGCGTAGTAAAAAGCATCTACCTAGTGCCTTGGAAAGAGTAGAGGCTATAGAAATATTTATGCCCCTCTCCTTCGCCTTTGCACTCTATCACCTTGAGGCCATAAGACATTGCTCCATTGTCAGGGGTTACTCACAATTTAGAACCTTCAAAGCTTGTAGTATCACAAGATATGGCATCTTGGGGAGAACATTTGTGTTTTTAAAAAACAATGGGGAGCAACTTGGGAACACTAAAAAATAATAATTTCAGAAATATTGTCCACCTCTTCTTTAAGTCTGGGCACAATTCAATGTACATCTTTAGTGCCTGTTACTTAATTCAAAGGAATGGCCATCCAATGCATTCTGGACAAGATTAGATTAAATAATACACAAATATACAAAATACAATGTCTTAATAGCTTGAAATTTACAGAGGAAAAAATAATTATAAAAGACCTGTCTACTACATAATCACATTCTACCGGGGTGCTTACCTAATATTTCATACACCACTCCTATCTATCATTTACCACAGGAGCTATGGGTAGGGTCTGAACACCTAGCCTCAATCAGCTATTTCCATAATCACAAATAGTTGGAATTCTAGCTTTGATAGTTCCACTGAATAATTCTACTAGAATAAGGTAATGTGCCAATATCTCCATTACAAAGAAAGATTTATTGTTTTCCTTTCCTCTGCAAACATGCTTTGTAGTGACAAATTTGCATGAAATTGCATGACATATTGAAACCTTATTAGTTTTCTAGCATAAGTGCAAAGACTTTTTAATCAGAGTAATTTGATTTTCAGCATTAAGGTATTTGCCTTCTTCAAGACCTTACAGAGAAGAAAATAGATTTCAGCTTTGATTTAACTCCAGACCACTTTAGAATTCTTTTTTTTTTTTTGTTCTGGAGACACTATCTTAATAGCTTGAAGAGTACTCCTAAAAGTACTTCGCAGTGGTGGTGGGAATCATGGTTACTAAGTGTTTTTCATTTTTAGATCAACACATAAGTGTATACACACACACACACACACACACATACATACAGATGTACATATGCACAATACATACAGCTATATCTGTAGTGTATCTGCAGGTAGATAAAAGAACTATGTACATATACACACACTACATATCTATATGTATCTATTCTTGGCATCTTTTAAAAAAATTTAAAGAGGAAATCTGAGTTTATTAGATTCACTAACAACAAATTTTAAGGGTGCTTTAGTTGGGAAAAAATGCAAAATGGACTTTTGTTTCAATATCACCATAATGTCATCACAAGAAAGTTAACTAAATAATCCAAAAACTTCTTTAAAGGTGATAATGAGTACATTGACAGGCAAAACGTTACTCTGTTCTGTTTCCCTCCCTTAGTTTTTTTTTAAATTATTTATTTCTCATTTTAAGGAAATTTTTGAGTTATATGTTCTTTCCCTTCCTCCTGCCCCTCCCCCACCCAATGAGCAATATAATATCAATATAAGGCAAGCAATATAATATCAATTATACATGCGAAACATATTTACAAGACATATAGAAAGTGAAAAAGGTATGCTTCAATTCGTACTCAGAGTTTGTTAGTTCCCACTGTGGAAGGGGATAGCATTTATCATCTTGGTTCCTCTGGAATAGTTTTAGATCATTGTTTTGATTTGAGTAGCTAAATCTTTCACAGTTGATTATCATTTAATATTGCTGTTACTGTGTACAATATTCCCTTGGTTCAGCTCACTTCACTTTCCATCAGTTCATATGCATCTTCCCAGGTTTTTCTGAAACCATCGCCTTTGTCATTTCCTGTAATACAATAGTATTCTATTACTATTATATACCGCAACTTGTTTAGCCATTTACCGATTGATAGGCATCCTCTTGATTTCCAATTATTTGCCACCACAAGAGTTTCTATAAATATTTTTGTACAAATATGTCCTTTACCATTTTCTTTGATCTTTTGGGGATACAGACCTTATTGTTGGATCAAAGGGCATGCATACTTTCATAGCCTTCTGTGCATAGTTCCAAATTATTCTCCAGAACGGTTGGACCAGTTCACAACTCCAACAGTATGTTAGTGCACCTATTTTTCCATATCCCCTTAAGCATCTGTCATTTTCTTTTTCTGTCATGTTAGCTAATCTGCTAGGTGAGAGGTGTCATCTCAGAGTTGTTTTAATATGCATTTCTCTAATCAGTAGTGTTTTAGAGCTTATTTTTCAGGTGACTATAGATAGCTTTTATTTCTTTTTCTGAAAACTGTCAGTTCACATCCTTTGACCATTTATCAATTGGGGAATGGCTCTTATTTTTATAAATTTGACTCAGTTCCAGGCAAAAATTCCTTATAATATTATAGTGGAATTTTAGAAATTTGATGTCATACTTGGTTAAATGACTTGCCTAAGTCACACAAAGAGTATTAATAATAATTTATATTTACAAGTATTTTAAAGCTTATAAAAATGCTCCCATTTGAACTTTACAACAGCCCTGTGAGATAGGTGCTGTAGGTACTACAGGTATGATCATTCCTATTTTACAGATGAGGCTCTGAGAGGTTAAATGACGTCAACACAGCCATTCTAGAGTAAGTATCAGAGGCAGGTTTTGATGCCGGGTCTCATTGACTCCCTATCCAATATGCCATGATGCCTTTCATATTGTGTAGTCACTTCTCTCATAAAACTCTGCTTTTACTTGCATGTGATTTTATGAAGAATTATCTTGCAAATTGATATTTTCATCTCTTTTCCTGCAATTTATCTTAGTTTCTGCTGAATTATTTTAATTCATCTGTCTAGCCAGTTTTAAATTATAAATGAATAATAGAGCATTACATTTTTTTGCACTTAACACTTTTTTTTTTTGCAGAGGGGAAGGCAGGACAATTGGGGTTAAGTGACTTGCCCAAGGTCACGCAGCTAGTAATGTGTCAAGTGTCTGAGGCCAGATTTGAACTCAAGTACTCCTGGCTCCAGGGCCAGTGCTCTACTCACTTCACCACCTAGCTGTCCCCACTTAACACTTTTTAAAATTAAATTTTCTTCTTGCTGTAAATAATTCAAACCAAATTTTGAAGCACATAATTTCAAGTCATTAATGTTCCCCTGAGGATGTTTCTTTTCTTCCCCTAATTTGAAAAAACAAACAAACAAAATCAAGGTATAATTGAGTCATAAGTGATTGAACAATTGTGTCTGAGCATGCCCAGGTGGGATTAGTTAATTTTTATTTTAGGAAGTTAACTACCAACCAAGATAAATGAATGCATGAATAATGACAAGGAACACACTGTAGTTTGCATAAATGAGTTCAATCTAAATATTATCAATCTTACACTATGTACTTTAATATAGTGTAATTAATAAAGCATAAATGATGGTAAAATAAGTGGATTTACTTTTTAGGTCATTAATCTTTGCCAGTCAGATTGTACAAGTCAATGTCTTTAGATATTGGAGTATGCTGTTAATTGGAAAGTTTCTTTCCCTATTTTTCCAATTTTTCATGCAAACTAATAAAGTAGGAAAGTCTTCTTTTCCCTGAAAAGAAAATGATTCATAAAACCACTCTATTTTCTTGGATATATATATATATATATATATATATACACACACACACACACACACACATATACATACATATATATAATATGTATATATATATATGTATACATATATATGTATATATATTTCAGTTTTGACTGATGATGGTAGATACATCAAAACTAGAGGCATTGATTTTATCTCATTCTTTTATAGTATTTTCTTTTCTCTTTGAGACCACAGATGATTGGGTCATGACATTTTTTTATACTTTTTTTGTTTGTTTTTCTAAATATTGCCCAGCTTCAAAGTCTAACATCAACAAATAATGAAAGAAATAAAATACAAGAAAGAAAAGCCACTTGAAAATGGCTATTTTTGCCCCCACCAAGTATATAATTTCTTGGGTAAATGTACCCTCTGTGATTTTTAAGGCAGCCTAGACTGAAATAGTTTCCTCCCTCAATAGGTTACAGAAAATGAATACAATTGAGTCAGGGTCAACTTAGTGTTCAAAGACCTCCTGATTAACTTCTACTGAAAAATAAATTGCATAGCTCCATGACATGTGAAAGTTCCATTGATGAAACAGGGTGCGTGATGACCTAGAAACCTTTAGAATTTGTGAGATGGAAGGAAGCATGACAATGCAAACTCTCTACCTCTATGGTCAGTTCTCAGTGGCTCAAAAATAACCATTATGTGAAGTTCTATACTGCCTACCCAGTCTGCTTTCAATTGGTCAGAAATCCTTGGATGACTGATTTTCCTCTTCAGTTTAGCTTTCAGGCTCACAGGACTTCTGTTGGCCTAGATTGGTTTCTGTACCTTGACTCATTTCGCATTAAGTTCCTGAAATGGACAATTAGTGATGGAGTAAGATATTGATACTCATTTCACTCCACGGTCATTTATTTTTACATGTTTCATAAATTTTTGATTTTGTGTTTGTTATGCTGTTACCTAAATAATCTTGCCTTTTACCAGGGAAAAGAATAGATGGAAACAATTGCATCCATCATTATATAGATCATCAATTATTCATTAAGGAAAATCCCTTTTTTTTGTTTGCTATTATCAATCACCTCTTGGGCAGCTAGGTGGCACAGTAGATAGAGTGTCTGGCCTGAAGTCAGGAAGACCAATGTTTCCGAATTCAAATCTAGCCTCAGATACTTGCTAGCTGTGTGACCCTGGGCAAGTCACTTAACACTGTTTGTCTCAGTTCCTTACCTGTAAAATGAGCTGGAGAAGGAAATGACAAAGCACTCCAATATCTTTGCCAAGAAAACCCTAAATGAGGTTACAAAGAGTTGGACGTGACTAAACAATAACATTCTGTTATGACTATACAAATTTAAGAAGGAGTAGAAATCTCTCCTTCTCTGACTGTTTCTTTTTATTGATCCTTTTTTTTTTGTTTGTTTCTTAATCTTTTCCTGGAAGGTAGAGAAGAGTCATGCTTAACACTTGTTATTCTTCTAGTTTCTATCTCTAGTGTTTTTACCCCTCACTACACAGTATGCTGCCTGTATACTATATACATTTGCCTAAGGTCCATATCCTTCCATTATACTCTGACACTCAGTACTTGGGTAGCCATGGGCAAGTTACAACTCCTAGACAGAATTTTCTCATAGTTAGAATGGAGGTATTAATAATTTTTTACTTTCTTCACAGTATTGTATTTGGAGGAAAATGTTTTGTAAATGTGTGGAAATTCATCTCAAACCAGTCAGTAACTATATCTGCAAAACTATGTTTGACATGCTGATTTCATATAAACACAAAGGAAAACATATTCCCTGTCTTTAAGAAGCTTATATTCTACTTGGAGCTGTAGTAGCAATTTAGATTTGAAGATCTTTCCTGCTCATTAATAGGCCATGTGACCTGCTGACATCACAGGAAGCCTAAGTCACATGTGGTGGGAGGAGCTTCCTGACAGGAAAAGGAAATTGTCATACAAAATGCGGGGTGCGGGGGGGGGGGGGAGAGAGAGAGAGAGAGAGAGAGAGAGACAGAGAGAGAGAGAGACAGAGAGAGAGAGAGAGAGCTGTTATGGCTGCTAATGGCCATTGTGATAGAGCTGAACTGACTGACTTAGCTGTACTGTGAGTTTGTTTTTGGGAAGACCCCAGTAGGGGGTTGGAGAGATTTTGGGATGGCGAGGCTCCATGTTGTGATATTATATATTGAATGCTTTACTGCTCTGATGGATTGGGTAGATGGCTTATGGGATATGGTTCTCTGGTGTCTGAATAAGTGGTTTATTTCTTCTGCCTTCTCTGTGGATAGTCTCATATACTGTGTGATACAGAACCACACAGGCATTTTGACAATTATCCTCTACATTGTCATCATTGCCTTACTGATACAGAGCATTCAAACAGATGAATATATTAAATTTAATTTGAAAGAGGGACAGAGCACTACCTGTTAGAAATGTGAGTTATTCTTGGCAACATCCTTACTGATATTTAAGGTATGACCCCTCCGTCTCTGTAAAATTCCAAATTTCATTTTAAATGGATTAATAGCATATGGGCCAGACCAGTAGTATATAAGCAAAGGGAAATAAAGAATTTGAATGAGTCTTATGACAGTAAGAGGAATTTAGTTACAGCATAGACTTGCTAATTTTCTTGAGTTTGTGTACATTTGCTGTGTTTTGTTAGCTGAAGGTGTAATGTGATGAGTTTTGGAGGGCTTTGTAGAAATGGTGGGTCCCGAGGGAAATTTCAAAATAAGGTAAGAAAATAACTTTCTAGCTTACTTGAACCTGGGACAGAATGAAAGAATAAGAAGACGTGAAATTGATAACATTCATTTTTTTTCCACTTTCAAAAACAGAATATTCCTGAGAAACAAGGAATGAGGGAAAAAAAACCATTAAATGCAAATAATTTAGACTCGTAATGGCTGGCTGGATTTATTGTCGGTGTGGTGGCCATTTAATATGAGAAAAAGATAATGGAAATCAGGTTTGTTGGCACTGCTGCCCTTAGTACAAACAGCTTGTGCTGACATCCTCATGAATACCATCACCAAGAATGTATAGCTTGCATGCTTTAGGAAGGCTTAGATCAGAATAAATGTATGGTAATGCAATTTTTTTTTTTTTTACCATTTTGATCTTCAGTGTATAGCTATGATTTTTTTTCCCTTTGGTGTCTACAATAGTCTTCAAAATGAATAATTTTGTAGAAATGAAACTTCCTATGCTTTGGAACGGGTTTATCATCTCTCACCGCAAATGACCTTACTACAGTGTTCTTAGAACAAAATTCATCCCTTGTGGGACAAATTCTGCATCTAGTGTAAAGATTCAATGGAGCCCAAGAGAGAGAATAAAATCATATTTCAACAGTCTGCTTCTTGCAAAGGACTGCTCTGGGATTCAGAGTGGGACCCAAAACTTAGGAGAAGGCTCACAATATGCAGCTTAGTGTCACCTACCAGGGCACATGCTACTTTTCTGTTTGCCCTTAAATTTCAAATGTTAATAATGACTCTTTCCTCAGAGTATTTTCCATATTATAGCAATGTTTATTCAAATGACTGTTTATCCCATATATTCTCTGAGTCTAAGAAACTTTAGTTTACTATTTCTACATTGATTAATACTATAATAGTAAAGCAACTTCATGGGGGCAGCTAGGTGGCACAGTGCATTGGAATGCCAGGTCTGGAATCAGAAAGACCTCAGTTCGAATCTGACCTCAGACACTTACCAGCTATGTGAACTTGGGGAAGTCACTTAATTTTTGTTTGCCTCAATTTCCTCATCTGTAAAGTGGGGTTAATAATAGCACCTACCTCCCAGAGTTGTTGTGAGGATCAAATGAAATAGTATTTGTGAAGTGTTTAGCATAATGCCTGCCTGGTACATACTATATAAATGCTAGCTGTATTATTATTCATGTTCAATCCATTAAAGCTTATCTCTTTGGATGTAAGGAATCCCATTGATTTATTGGGTATGTAACTTCATTTAGAATTCTAAAAAAAAGCAAGAGGATGATTAATTGGCAGTTGTCTGGGAAAGAAATTGAAGCCACCAAATATGAATAGGCTTTTCCCCCTCAAGCTAGAGAGTCATTTTGTTCCCTATTCTTTAAGGCTATCTTCTCTCAGTTACCATTTTAGTCTTCATCACTAATCCATCTTGCCCTTTCTGATATGTCCATTGTATAGATAGATGTCTAGAATAAATGTCTAGAATGCCTTGAATTTGTAGTTGTCCATAGTTTGAGTGAGCAGCATGGTAGAATGGATAAAGTGATGGACTGAGCATCACAAATATTTGAGTCAAAGTCTAACTGCTGACCCTAGGTTTATGACCAAGAGCAAGTCACTTACCTTCATTAAACCTAAATCTGAAAAGGGAATGGCTTGGATTGACCATCCTTTAAGATCCCTTCCTGCTCTAAATCCATGGCCTTATGACTTTCTGGATGATCCTAAAAATGAATAGGCAATTTTACATAGTTTTTAGACAGGGGGTTTAAAAGAAAGAAAATGAATGCAGAAAATTATATAGAATCATTTATTCTTCATAATTTTATCCAAGGTAGTATGCATCACTAAACTTTTCAGTAGGTTCATCAAGCTTTTCTTTTGCAAGGTCAGACAAGCCATGTCTACACAAGTTGATGGGCAGTGGGAATATTAGAAAGGGCAAGATGGATTAGTGAAGAAGGCTAAAATGGTAATTAAGAGAAGATAACTTTAAGAAGTGGGAACAAGATGTATCCTTTGGCTCTCAAGCTTGAGTGGCAAAGGCCTAAATGTATTTGGTGGCTACAATTTCTTTCCCAATGTCCAATTAATCATCCTTTTGCCCCTTCTTAGAATTCTAAATGAAATTACACGCACATTATATCACAGAAAAGCTACGCTTGACTTGGTAAATTATGTGAGTCCACATCTCTCACTTCTTATATATAAAACAGGATGGCATTAGTGCCAAGCAAGCTAGACTGCACAAGTCTAGTCCAACTTATCTATGGTTTTCTACAAAACTCTAAAATTCACTGAAATGCAATGATGTCTAGGTCCAGAAGCCAACTTTGGCCAAGTTTCTGTTATCATGACCAAAGGGTTTGTTTGCAAAGGTTTGAATAGGAAAATATCTCCCACTGAAATTCTTAATCATTCACACAACAGTCATTTTGGATGTTGAAGGATTATTGGATAGGGTTGGGCTTTTATGGGAACCCATTAGTATGTAAGTAACTGGGAGAGTACTTATAGGATATCTCTTAGTGAATTCTATGTTGAGGAAGAACAGAGAGGGTCCAGTCATTAAAGCCCTTGCCCTATAGCTTGGGGTATACCAGATGTCTGCAAAGGGTTAACTTTGAGAGAAATTCTCACCCAAGCTGCTCAGCTCAAAGATAAGAGTTCCCTGTTTATCTCAATACTTGGCACTTTCAGGTAATTATGGTGTTAAAGTTCAATAAAGATGGTAGGACTCATCACTTTAAAGATGATAAAATAACCACAAAGAGATAAGGTGACTCAACCAAGGGCACATCACTAATATGTGGCAGAGCAAGGACTTGAACCTCAGTCTCCCAAATTCAATTCAGTTCTGTTGCTCCTATTCTACACTTCTGGTGTCTTGTCCCAAGAAACACTGGGGTGACCTAGGATGATGGATACCCAAAGAGAAAGAAGCATATAGGGATTTATTCTGGTGCCCAGGCACATTACTAAAGGAAACCTGGGAGCTTTTGACTAACTAATACAATATAAAAGCTGGGTTCTAGGTAAAAATCCCTCATCAGTAGCCCTAATTGCTGAGAGAAATCTAATGTACTTATCATTTCAAAACCCTGATAGTTTGTAAAATAGGATTATAGCTCTAGAACTTGGAAAGGACCTCATAATCAAATCCTCTATAAAATGAATAGATGAGGAAACTGAGGCTCAGGAAGGCTATGTGACATCCAAGATCACAGAGCTAGTAAGCCTCATGGGTGGGATTTGAATCCAGTTCATTAATATACCGTCTTTCTCCTGGAGCATGCTGCATCTCTTATATCACTGTTTAGCTTAGGTGAATGAGTAAGAGCAAGCTGATTCATTTAAATAAAACATGGCATGGAGGGTAGGAACTGAAGAAATTTGCTCTTGAGTTAATCCAAGCTATGGTGACTGGCTCAAAGAAAATGACTCAGAGTGAGGTTATTCTAACACCGATGGGTTCTTCTTTTAATATACTGAGATTTGGAAACAGGAAGAGAAATTTGTTTAGGTTACTGCCTAAGAATTAGATATTTATCAGGGCATGGGCCTATTTGTTTTTGAACAGCACTCAAATCTGACTGGCAATGCAGTTATCTTCCCAATATGGCAGTTTGTGTGTGTGGGGTGGGGGTGGGGTGGGTGTAGGGGTACTTTCCCAAATGATCATCAGGAATTGAGAGGGGCATGGTAAAAAGGGCTAGTGGTAAAAATGTCTTTTGTTCTGACATTCCCACTTTCAAAAATAGTCCCAGTATGTGTGTTGGTTCGGTAGGGGTTAGAGTGGAACTTTTTTAGCTTTTTTATGCTTTTTTAGCTTTTTTCATGCTTTCACCATTTTACAGGGAAAACATTCATGCTACCCATACAAAATTTAGCAAATGCTTGCTATGAGCAAGATACTTTGCTAGATTAGGGACTGAAGGAGATACAAGGGCAATAAGATACTATTTCTGGACTCAAGAAACTTGCTCCAAGTACAGAACATGAGGAATATACTGAAATAACTCTATTATAAAATGGCTTATCATGAGAAGGGCAGAGTCGTGAAGAAAATAAGTGCGTAAGTAATCTTAGTAAACAAAGCAACACATCAATTGCTCAAAGATTAATTTGATTTTTAGTGTGGCTTAGGAAGTTTTCTTTTCCCCTTTGAGGAATAGGTATGTGGAAGAAAATTACAGTTTGTTATAGAATAGGAAGATAATGAATATGCATGCCTGTAGAAGTTGTGTTAGGCTGAAAAAGCTTTGCAGCAGCAGAAAGCTTTTATAGTTATGGTTTCCATACAGTCAAAAACTGTCATTTGATAACAAACTCTCTGAGACTTGTAAGTAGAGCATCTGGTTGCAAAGTAGAACTCTTTACAACGCATTTACATTGTACTTTCTAGTTTTTCAAAGTATTTTCACATCTATTATCTTGTTAGATGCTCATGGTTTAAAAAAAAAATGACTATAAACACATTCCTGGCTCAGATTAACTCTGCGAAAGAGGTATTATCATGGAGACTTAGTGAAACAGAACCAACTAACTGAAGGGGCATAGGCACTACTCAGAGTAAGTTTAAAGGACCTTGGGCCTTGAATGAACTTCCTTCTGGAAGAAGTCAGACGAAGAAGCTATGGAAAGACAGAAGAAGAGGAAGATATGTGACCCATCCAGTTTCATGTTTGTCTTATCAAGCCTAATGAAGAGACTGGAATTGATATTGTATTGTCATTGCTGAAGTCAGGATGCCACAGAAGGAAGGAGCTAATGAATAGAGAGAAAACTAGGAACCAGATGCTTCAGTGGTTGGCGAGAGCAAGGTCTGACTCACAGCACATTTGTCCACATTCTGCTTCTCTGGAGCACAGTGAAAGAAGGACCTGTTCAACCACTTTTCTTCCTGTTTCCTCTTCTAATCAACAGGAAAGAGTAGGGAGATGAAAAAAAAAAGAGTAGACGTGCTTTCCAATTCATATTTTAGTCTGTTACACATGGTTTTAATCCTGTGTGTTTATCCTATTCGAGTCTGCTATTAAAGCATGTGGCCTTTAATTCTGATTTGCATCCAAGCCTTTAAGTTTAGGATTAAAAAAAGAGAAAACTACTCCAAAAGGAAAATTTTCCTAAGTCATATTGGGGTGAGAGTGAGCCAATTATGAGGTTCTGACATTTTAATAATATTATAGAGCATATCCTATACTGCCTTTTTGAACCTAGAGAAAAGCTTTATGAGGAAATGAGCCTGTAAGTAGAGAAGCATAGGGGATTGGTGTGGATATATCTAAATTCCTCTTTTACTTTATACTGCTTGTACCTAGTCTTGTTTGAAATTAGATGACCTACTATATCCTCAGGGTCCCTGATTCACATGGAGAACTCACTCCCTTATACATACGGATCCCCGTATTACATTATTATAAATGGTATCATGTACCGTATATTCTTGTTTTTATAATTATTTTTTAAACCACCAAATATATGACCCAGGCCTGGTTTTCTTTGAAAGACATTATCTAGTCCATAACTCGGGGCAGGTAGTGGCTCTGTGGATGGAGTACCGGGCCCATAGTCAGGAAGATCTGAGTTCAAATTTGGCCTCAGCACTTACTACCTGTGTGACCTGGGGCAAGTCACTTAACCCTGATTGCCTCAGTTTCCTCAAATGCAAAATGAGCTGGAGAAGGAAATGGCAAACCACTGCAGTATCTTTGCCAAGAAAATCCCAAATGAGGTCACAAAGAGCTGGATATGACTGAAATGCCCGAACAACAATAGCCCACAACCATCTTGCCCACAAAAATAACGTGAGATTTTTGTCAAATGCTATGTTAAATTTTAATTACAATACTGTCTTCATTTATTAGTCTAGCAATTAAAAGGATATGAGGTTGGTCAGGCATGTCCTATTTTTGAAGCCATGATGGTACTTAGTGATCATAGCTTCCCCTTCTAAATGGTCAGAAATCATACTTTAATAATATACTATGGAATTTTGCCAACAATCGAGTTTGAACTCATCATCCTATGGTTTGGTGACTCCACAGTATTTGGCTACTCTAGTCTTATAGCACCTCTATCATACTGTCTGATTATTAAAAGATCATTGACAATAATTCATTAACTGTAATCACCATTTCTTCCAGGTCTCTAATAAGTAATTCATCTAGACTGGCAACTTGAATTCATTGAGAGTTAATGGATGTTCTCTTATGATCTTGAATATCTTGCTTTTCAATCTCCTGTTCACCTCTATCCATCCCAATCTGAAATTTATATTCCTTTTTACAGAAATATTTCATTACTCTAGTACTGTAATGGATATGTAAAAGCACTGATTTGAATTCAACGGCCAATCACAATTCATCCATACCACACCTATACTGTGTGACTCTTGACTGTATTCTTCCATAAGTTTACCACAGGGATTCTGTCCAATGTGCTCAGAGCCTTCTTATACTCTATTAATATGAGGAAGATACCAGTGAAGTGCTTCAGCTATCAGCTGGTTATACCTCACTTTCACAATATGACTGGCTCATCATTTTGAGCGTACATTTCTTTTATATCATCCTTTACATTGCATTGCTTCTTCTGAGTAATCCTTTGTTTGTAATGTTCTGCAGCTTGCCCATGCCTATTATATGCTTCTTTGTGCACTTTTGTGTGACCTTCACCTTCTATCAGGGACTGACATTTTACTTGATTCACATCCATAAAGCATCACTGGAAATATTAAAAAGATGGAACCTGGTTTCGGGTGGAAGCTTGGAGTTTTAAAAGAACTTTTCAATATCTCAAAGGCAATCTCAACTCTCTCCTTTCCTCCTTGTTTGCAGTGTCTATCCAGGATTTATACTAAGTTCCATTCAATAGCCCATACTGCCCTTAGATTTGAGTAAATGAAGCCCTTGTCTTCGGTCCCATATCTCTCTGGGCCCCTGTGACTTGAAAGACACCGTTCCTCATAGGGACAGAAGTTATTAAGATAAAAATGAAATAAACAGAGTAAAACAAAATAATTATGAATACCTCACAATCAAGTGAGTGTTGGCTTATTTGTATGGGATAGATTGTATGGGATATAGTAACATCTGAATACACCTAAATTAAGTCAACCAATTGTTCTGGACTACATTGGATAGTTCCAGATTCACATAGCTCCTGTATAGTGAAGAGTCCCAGAACTTGTTCTACATTCACCCAATGTGTTGTATTTGCCCTGTATTTTCATCAAATCACTTGAGAGCTTATAGATTTATTACTCATTGTTAGCTGTCATGAGTCACTTGAAAGTATAATGTATATTGCTGACTGAATACATTGCTGTGGATAACAAGTTTAATGATAACATAAGTGCTTGTTAACACATCCAACAGTAATGTGCAGAAGAACCTTATGCATGTAATTAGAAATTACTTCATAAGAGAAATGAATTGTGACTAATGATGCTAAGCTAGCAGTCAGTTACAGTTGAAAACTTGTAATATGGACAACATTGACAATAACATTCCATTTTATGACCTGAAGTTAATACCAAAACATTGTTGAACTTAAGGATCTTCTTTTGACATCTCGTTCATTTCATGTTTGTGACATGAAAATATATTACATTAGGGCTTAAGAATATTAATATTTAGATGTTGATATTAGTAACATGCTCCCTCTTTTCTGAGTTTTTGATGTCTTATACTTGCTTCTTATAATTTCTTACACATTCTGCATTGGTTGCTTAACAATTCTAGTTGCTTTATCTAAATTCTTAATAATCCACAAAATAAGCCACTATTTCTTCAAATTTGCTTAAAATATAACACAATCATTAATGTAATGACTGTAAATACAATAAACAATTTGAAATAAGTTTATATGAACAATTGAAATGTAAATCACTTAATTTCATTTTCTAAAGTTATAATTTGGATGTATTTTATGTATTTAATAGGAAATTATTGTTTTAATTTTGTGAAAAATTACATTATTGTATCTGAAGTTTCAAAAAAATCTATGAAATATAAGGATAGCATCAATATTCCATTTCTTGGCTTATTTATACTGTTAATACAACAAATAATATGTAAAAATAACAATTTAAATTTTAGTTTAAGATGCAAAACATTAACTTTAAAACTTTATTTTATGAAAATGAACATCATTATCAGGTTCTTCTATGAAGAATGTTTTTTTTAGTGTGAAAAATTCCCAAACAGAATTCTGATCTATTAAAAGTTTTTTTCCCCACTGTATCTTATTCTTCAATACATACTGTTGCAAAAAAGGCAACATTTTAAGTTTTTCTTAGATGTATATTATTGTAGAGTAATAGCTAGCTATTCAAGGAATTCTAATTTCCAAGTACCAGGCATTAAATGGTCTGCAAAACACTTTCAGAAAATGAAGCTGTGAATATTTGTGAATGTTGAGGGACTGTAGGCATTGAGATGAACCATCACAGTGTAAACTATTGTTCTGAAATATCTGAAGAATACTGTTTCAAATAGCAAAGAAGATAGATTGGGGGGAATTTAACCAGTAGTAGTTTTACATGCTATATAGATTTGTAAGGTGAGTGATTATGGGGACTACAATATTAATCTAAATTTAGACAATCATTTCAGCTCTATATAGTTTGGCGTTTTGAGTTATAATTCTTCCCGTGAAATGGTAAATGTTGAAAAACAAAATATTCTAAATTTTCATTAATAAACCAGAATACCTCATTTGGGACCATGATTTCTTTGATATATTCATAATTGAATTATTTATATAGACAAGTGCCCAGCAACAACAAAAAAATTTTTCTGGGGCCCCGGCACAACCCAGATGACTACCCTGTCAATAGCATACTATAGTTTGGGCGATTGATATTCTTCATCTTCTTGGGTTTTTTCTCACAGGAATAATTAGAGGAAACTCTTAAATGATTATGGATCTCATTTAGGGGAGCTCTGCTATGTTCTGGGGATTTATGTAAGCTTCACAATATCATCAATAAACACGACCATCTGGAGAACCTCATCTTCTTTAGGGAATCCTTCTTTGTCTTGGAATCTGTTGGATTTCCTTCATGACAATGGTGAATAACTTTGGTGAGCATGTCTTTCTATTTTATGCCTTCTTAAGTATAAATGATCACAGAGTCACTGAATAAGCTCATCAATGTAGTTACATCTTTCCAGGAATTCTTAACCAATGCATGGAAGATATTTTCTATGGAATGGAGTCTTTAAAATGGCATTTTGTTCTACCAAATCAATTATTTTTCTATAGTGACAGACAATAAACACAATGGTGAGGGTGGAATGAAGATGGTGGAATAAAGGCAGGGACTTACCTGAGGTCTCCCAAATCCCCCTCCAAAAACACTTTAAAACTAGTACTCTTTGATTTAATATTCAACCAATTTGAAGGAACCTATATGTACAGATATACCATATGAAATCTGCAGAAATCATTGACTAAGTTTAACAAAACATTAGATATAATATCTCATTCTAGTGTAAAAGGTAGAGTAATATAGACTTTATTTAATGTCTTATTTTTTCCAATTATATGTAGAAACTATTTTTACATTCATTTAAAAAAATATTTTGAGTTCCAAATTGTCTCCCTCTCTCCTCTCTGCCCTCATTGAGAAGGCAAGTAATTTGATGTAGGTTATACATGTACAGTCATGCAAACATATTTTTATATTAGTCATGTTATAAGAGAAAACATAGACCATCCCCCACAAAAATCTCAAAGAAAAATAAAGAAAGCAAAAAACAAATTAGTACATTTCGATCTGCATTCAGACTCCATCAGTTCTTTCTCTGGATGTGGATGACATTTTTCATGTTAAGTCCTTCAGAATGGTCTTAGATCAATATATTGCTGAGAATAGCTAAGTCGTTCATAGTTGATCCTGGTAGAATGTTACTGTTACAACGTGCAATGTCCTCCTGGTTCTGCTTACTTCAGTTTATATTAGTTCATGTAAGTCTTCCCAGGTTTTCCTGAAAGCATCCTGCTCATCATTTCTTGCAGCACAATAGTATTCCAACACAATCATATACTACAACTTGTTCAGCCATTCCCCAATTGAAGAACAGCTCCTAATTTCCAATTCTTTGCTACCACAAAAAGAGCTGCTATAAATTCGTGTACATACAGGTCTTTTTCCTTTTTTTTTTTCAATTTCTTTGGGAGTCAGACCTAGTAGTAGCATTGCTGCATCAAATGTATGCCCAGTTTTATGGCCCTTTGGGCATAGTTCCAAGTCATTCTCCATAATAATTAGATCAGTTCATGGCTCCACCAACAGTGCATGGGGGTCCCAATTTTCCCACATCCCCTCCAACATTTGTCATTTTTATTTTCTGTCATGTCAGCCGATCCAATAGGTATAAGGTGGTCAGAGTTGTTTTAATTTGCATTCCTCTAATTGATAGTGATTTAGGACATTTTTTCAGTTGACTATAGATGGCTTTGATTTCTTTGTCTGAAAACTGCCTGTTCATACCTTTTGAATATTTATCAACTGGGAGATGACTTATATTCTTATAAATTTGACTCAGTTCTCTATGCATTTAGGAAATAAAGGCCTTTATCAAAGAAATTTGCTGTAAAAAAATTTCCCCCCCCCAGCTTTTGAGTCATGTAGACTTGATAATAATATAATTAAAAGGATCTAAAACTGGTAGAATGCACATTAAAGAGTAATTGTTAATGACTCAATGTCATCTTTTTAGGAGGTCTTCAGTGTAGACTCTCAGGGATCTATCTTTCATTGCTCAGCATTGTTTAATATTTTGATCAGTTAGCTAGATAACAGGATAGATGGCATACTCATCAAACTTACAGATGGCCAAAGGTGAGAAGGGATATCTAATAATAGCTGCCAGGAATTTTAAAAATACTCACAGTGTGTAAAGAATAGAAGTAAGTTTAATTCCATTGGGATCACTGTTAAATTTTGCTTTTGGTTTTTGGAAATATTAACTTCAAAAGTATAAGAGGGGGCAGCATTGTTAGTAGTGTGCCTGGGAAAAATCTGGTGACTTCAGCGGACTGCAAATTCAGCATGAGTAGGTAGTGTGATATGGAAGGCAAAAAAAAAAAGTGACTTTGGGCTACTTAGAACAATCTGGCTAGAGGGCTTGAGGAAATGGGTAGTCCTCTAGACTCTGTCCTGGTTAGACTGTGCCTTGAAAATTATTTTCAGATCTGTATACCACAACTTAGGGAAGACAAACTGGTAAACTACAGGGTGTATATAGGAAGATAACCAGTATAGTGAAGGGTCTTGACTCCATGTCATATAAGGGACTGATGAAAAAATGTGATATTTAGCTGAGAAAGGAGAAGACTTGTGGGTCATGGTAGCTGTGTTGAAATATTTAAAAGACTGTTATGTGAAAGGTGAATTAGATCTTGTCTTTTTGGTACCAGAGGGCAAGTCCAATGGGTGGAAGTGGGGAAGAGACAAATTTAGGCTTTATGTCATGGAAAAATTCCCAACAGTTAAAACAATCCTAAAGTGGAAAGGGCTGCCTTATAAGAGAATAGTTCCACCCCCCCTCCCCCCCATTGGAGGTCTCCAAGCAGAGGCTAGATGCCCAGTTGTTAGACGTGTTGGAATAGTGATTCCTTTTCACGTATGTATGTCTTTATTTCAATACAACTGGTTTTCTTTCTGATTCTATGGATTTTATTTTATGCATTTAAAAACAAGAGGGGTCCATGACACAGAAAAAGGTTAATAACTTCTATATTTGGTCAATTCTAAAGTCTAGTCCAGTCCTGCTAAGGACCCTTCTGGCTCTAAATCCTATGATCTAATAAATAGAGCTCCCACCTCCCTCCTTTGGCCTATTCTATGACTTCCCTTAAATTTGCCAGTCAGATATGTTTCTCTTCAATGTAGCACATTCACATTTCTATATCTTGTTTATCATGCCCTCTACTAACTTTGCCAGTCCCTGTAGCAGCATTTCTGAAAGAAATCTAGTAATCAGTGCTTCTTAAGTTGTTGGCTTCCAGTATGTATAATCATCATTCTTTCCTTTTAAACCCAAATACCCTTTAAATTTTTTTCCTTTCCCAGTGTGCTATCCATATTAACATCTCTGAAATGCTGCTGAAAATTGTTGCCAAAGTTTTGCTCAGGCAAGATGAAATAACAGCCACAATTGGAGGACTAAAATTCTCCAAAAAGTTCTTTTTGTGGTCCAGATTCAAGTGTGGAGCAAAGGTAACTTTAAAGAAATCCTGTTCAGAGATTTCCCAGATGCCCCACTGAAGGATTCAGATTGTTCTATGCAATAGCTGTGTTTCCTAGTCTCAATCAAAGGCTCAATAGAGAGTTGAGGTTATGAGATGAAGGTTTAGAATTAGGAGGGCAGTCTATTATTAGAATGCACAGATGGCCTAGGGTTCTTTCAAGGGGTGGCTTTCTGAATCAGATCCATTGCAGCTGGGTTATGGATGAAGGGATCAGGTGGCCTTGGCTTATTTTCAAGAGGGTAACCACACCATAGAATAGGACCCTAATACAATTCTACTGAATTTCAGTTTACAAAGCCTTGTGATTCCACTGTTTTCTCTCCGCAAAGAAGATATTTCCTCTACTCCTCAGAGGGTCACCATTTTTGAGTGCCAAGAGTGCTGTAAGCTCCCTCATGCCCAAGGCAATCTTGAGGTAACTCATCCTAACATAGTTGATATCAAGTTTTACTTAATGGAGCCCTCTTATTGTGCCTTTGCATACACCTTTAGTATGTGGGTGGAAGTGGGGAAGAAACAAATTTAGGCTTGATGTCAGGGAAAAATTCCCAACAGTTAAAACTATCCCAAGGTGGAAAGGGCTGCCTTATTTTGGGGGGTGGCTTTTGCCATTTATACTAGAGAAATTCATGCTGAAGAATAGTTCAAAACCTTCATTACCGGAGAAGGGAGGCAATCAGGGCAAAGTCTCAGTTTATGACTCTGCCTTTTCCTCATGGGCAGCATGCCATTTTCCTCAAACTTTCACATATCCCCAAGAGCAATGGTTAACAGAAAAATAGGCACCATGTACTTTCAGCTTGAAAAGAACTATTGCTCAATCTTGGCAGCTTTGCTTTGTACACAGGTGGTAATATATCAATGTTAGTGTCTTGGTTGGATTCAACAGAAAACAGTGTTTAGTTGTGAAATAATATAACACGGAAGAAACTTCTTGATTCAGGATGTGATAACTGGTGATTCTAATTGTAGCTTTTCTGCCTATAACTAGAGCTTCACAAAGATGTCACATAAATTTTCTGTACTCTGTCAGGCCAAGAAACCTTCTTCAAATATCTGTAGCTCTGTCCTCCCTTTATAATTAGCCTCTCATCATGCACATCACTCTTCAATCAACTTATATATTCCTTTATGCTAATTGTATAATATCTCATTGTTAGTTGCATGCATAACACTATCCTCATCATTTAACCAAAGCTAGATATTTCTTTTTTTCTTTTTTTTTCTTTAATGTATTTAGTTTTCAGCATTGATTTTTCACAAGACATTGAATTACGAATTTTCTCCCCATTTCTACCCTCCCCCCACTCCAAGATGGCTTATATTCTGGTTGCCCTGTTCCCCAGTCAGTCCTCCCTTCTGTCACTCCACTCCCCTCCCATCCCCTTTTCCCTTCCTTTCTTGTAGGGCAAGATAAATTTCTACACCCCATTGCCTGTGTATCTTATTTTCTAGTTGCATGCAAAAACTTTTTTTTTGTTTTTGAACATCTCTTTTTAAAACTTTGAGTTCCAAATTCTTTCCCCTCTTCCCTTCCCACCCACCCTCCCTAAGAAGTCAAGCAATTCAACATAGGCCACATGCGTATCATTATGTATAACCCTTCCACAATACTCATGTTGTGAAAGACTCACTATATTTTGCTCCTTCCTAACCTATCCCCCTTAATTGAATTTTCTCCCTTGACCCTGTCCCCTTTCCAAAGTGTTTGTTTTTGATTACCTCCACCCCCATCTGCCCTCCCTTCTATCATCCCTCCTTTTTTTTATCTTCTTCCTCCTTTTTTCCTGTGGGGTAAGATACCCAATCGAGTATGTATGGTATTCCCTCCTCAGGTCAAATCTGATGAGAGCAAGATTCACTCATTCCCCCTCACCTGACTTCTCTTCTCTTCCTATAGAACTGCTTTTTCTTGCCACTTTTATGCGAGATAATTTACCCCATTCTATCTCTCCTTATCTCCCTCTCTCAATATATTCTTCTCTCATCCCTTAATTTTATTTTATTTCTTTTATATATCTTCCCTTCATCTTCAACTTACCCTGTGCCCACTCTCTCTCTCTCTCTATATATATACACATACATATATACATACATACACACTCACATATACATATATATACATAAACATATATATATATATATATATATATATATATATATATATATATGCATATTCCTTTCCACTACCCTAATACGGAGGTCTCATGAATCATACACATCATCTTTCCATGTAGGAATGTAAACAAAACAGTTCAACTTTAGTAAGTTCCTTGCAATTTCTTTTTCTTGTTCTTTTTCTTGGTTACCTTTTCATGATTCTCTTGTTTCTTGTGTTTGAAAGTCAGATTTTCTATTCAGCTCTGGTCTTTTTACTGAGAAAGCTTGAAAGTCCTCTATTTTATTGAAAATCCATATTTTGCCTTGGAGCATGATACTCAGTTCTGCTGGGTAGGTGATTCTTGGTTTTAATCCTAGCTCCACTGACCTCTGGAATATCATATTCCATGCCCTTCGATCTCTTAATGTAGAAGCTGCTAGAACTTGGGTTATTCTGATTGTGTTTCCACAATACTCAAATTGTTTCTTTCTGGCTGCTTGCAGCATTTTCTCCTTGATCTGGGAGCTCTGGAATTTGGCGACAATATTCCTAGGAGATTTCTTTTTGGGATCTATTTGAGGAGGTGATCGGTGGATTCTTTCAATTTCTATTTTGCCCTGTGGCTCTAGAATATCAGGGCAGTTCTCCTTGATAATTTCTTGAAAGATGATATCTAGGCTCTTTTTTTGATCATGCCTTTCAGGTAGTCCAATAATTTTTAAATTATCTCTCCTGGATCTATTTTCCAGGTCAGTGGTTTTTCCAATGAGATATTTTATATTGTCTTCCATTTTTTCATTCCTTTGGTTCTGTTGTATAATATCCCGATTTCTCATAAAGTCACTAGCTTCCACTGGCTCCAATCTAATTTTTAAGGTAGTATTTTCTTCAGTGGTCTTTTGGACCTCCTTTTCCATTTAGCTAATTCTGCCTTTCAAGGCATTCTTCTCCTCATTGCCTTTTTGGAGCTCTTTTGCCATTTGAGTTAGTCTATTTTTTAAGGTGTTGTTTTCTTAAGTATATTTTTCAGTATTTTTTTGGGTCTCCTTTAGCAAGTCATTGACTTGTTTTTCATGATTTTCTTGCATTCTTCTCATTTCTCTTCCCAATTTTTCCTCTACTTCTCTAACTTGCCTTTCCAAATCCTTTTTGAGCTCTTCCATGGCCTGAGACCAGTTCATATTTTTCTTGGAGACTTTTGTTGTAGACTCTTTCACTTTGTTGACTTCTTTAGGTGGTATGTTTTGGTCTTCTTTGTCACCAAAGAAAGATTCCAGAGTCTGAGAATGAATCTGGGTGTGTTTTCGCTGCCTGGCCATGTTCCCAGCCAACTAACTTGACCCTTGAGTTTTTCAGTGGGGTATGACTGCTTGTAGAGTTAAGAGAATTATGTTCCAAACTTGGGGGGATGTGCCAGCTCTACCACACCAGCACTCCTCCTTCCCTAAGAACCCCCAACCTGGACTGGACTTAGATCTTCAGCAGGCTCTTCACTCCTGCTCTGATCCACCACTTAATTCCTCCCAACAGGTGGGCCTGGGGCCGGAAGCAACTGCAGCTGTACTTCTGTGGCTGCCCAACCTCTGCTGCCCCCGGGGCGGTAGCCAAACTGGGAACTCCTTCCACTCCTGCATCTTTTCCCACTATCCTCCTCTGTTGTCTTTGGTGTTTTTGGGTTGAGAAGTCTGGTAACTGCTGCAGCTCACTGATTCAGGGTGCTAGGGCATGCTCTGCCTGGCTCCTGGTCTGGTTGGTCCATGCTGCCCACGTAGGGCTCTGCTCTGCTCCCAGCTCCATTCACGATAGACCTCACCCAGAGACCATCCAGGCTGTCCTGGGCAGGAGCCCTGCTTCCCTCTGATATTTTGTGGGTTCTGCAGTTCTAGAATTGGTTCAGATCCATTTTTTATAGTCGACAGGGAACTCACGCTAGTCCCTGCTTTCCAGCCGCCATCTTGGCTCTGCCCCCTTCCAAAGCTAGATATTTAATCTAAGCCTTTGTGAGGGATGGTTGCAGGGTGGGAGGTTAGGGTAAGTCAGAACAGTGCCTTGCACATTACTGTTACTCAATAAAAGTTTGTTGATTGACAATGGTTTACTTTAGTCAAACTATGAAGAGGTAAGTTTTAAATGTCAATTCACATCTCTGTTATTTTCTTTTTTAAACCCAATCACTTATTTTGAATATAAATCAAAAAGCCTATTTGAATTGAAAGGGACCATTGACATTAACTTGTCTAACTCCCTTATTTATCAATTAGGGGCACTGAGGACAAGAGGTTTAAGTGATTTCTCAAATATCACATAAAGGGGGCATCAGGATTAAAATATAGTTTTTCTGTTTTCAAGACTCTTCCCACTAAGCCACACTGCTTCCTAATTTAAAGTTTATCTCTAATTTTTATTTGTAGAGCACCAAGCATAGTATTAAATACAGAGTAAGTACTTGTGAAGGGCTTGAGCAACCGCAAATTTTAAATTATGAGTATAATCTATGCTGAAAATTTTTCCATTGTCATTAACACTTGTACAAAGGCAATAACGAAAATGAAATGCTTTGAAATCAGAGTTGTCAAAGGACCAAACATTTGCAAGAGGAAGGAAACATTTTGTTAGATAGGACAAATTGATCAAACACAATATTTGCTGAAACAAATAGGAAAGTACAGGCTAGGATTGGGCAAAGGAGTTGTCTTGAGTAAGTTGTGTGTATACCATTAAAGAAGTGATGCATTCAAAACTGGAAGCCAAGTTGCTTGACATTTAATGCTGTGTTAAAGTAGTTGGAGCATTACTGGAAGAGTGGAAGGGAAACTGTGCAAGTTTGGATGTGGAGCCAAATGTTACTTCTCATTCTTAATACATTTCTTTATGGCAATATTCCTAAATGCTTTGAAATTTTCCTGCTTAGCTTGGAATGTGCACCATCAAGAAATATTAAAGTCAAAAGAGCAAGAAAAAATGAAAAATATAAAGCTGCTATTTTCTCTTGTACCTCTCATAGGAGACAACCAAAGTCAGTGGCCCTCAAACTTTTTTAATCAAGTACTATTCTACATCATCCTGTACCTTCCTGTCCTGGAATATTCCATGGTTCTTTATTCTCCATACTATGCCTCCACTAAGAAAAGTAACCACAGTTGTCTTTCTTGGCATGGGAGCAGATATTAAAGACAATAAGGAATATATAGAGAGGACCTAGGAAATTAGGAGGCTATTTCACTCAACTGTTCAAGTTTATAGTTATATAGAGCTAGTATATGATTTTATTTTAAAACTATTCAGTTATTTATTGTTTCAGTGCTTAATAAGATAAAATCTTTCTTTCCCTTGAGAAGCAAATTGGCTTTGAATCAGTGGGAATGGCAGGAGCTAAAGAAGGGATCAAGACAATTCTTCCAGTCTTCGATGGATTATTAAAGTATATCATTATCAGCTTTGCTTCTCCAATGCATTCTCTGTTTGAATGATTCATGTCCATCTCTTTCCATAAATCTTTCACAGGGGATTTACCAAAAATCCTAGAGGTTCACTGGAGGTCATTTAATGTTTCTTAGATACCAATGGAACATTAGGTTGTTCATATGTTATCCTTTACTCTTCATATGTGCAATCTATCTCCTTTTCTTATCATACATTTCCCTGAGGATGACATATTTTTTATCACTTCTTGTGTAAAAGTCATCATTGGCATGATTCTCATCTACAGTAGCCATGGAGCTCTACAATGCCACTTGGGCCACCCAAAATTCTGTTCTTTAGAGATCATGGTATTTCATGAAATGTAGATATGCTATCACGAGAAGTATTGAAAAAAATGGGATCAACATGGTAGAATAGCAGGAAGAATTCAGCTCAGTTTGCCTACCACGCCTTCTCCATGAAGGTTTAGAAAACAAGGTAGAACAAATTCCAATCAGGAAATCCAAGAAAAAAATCACAGTGAGTCATTTTTCCTGCCTAGGTAAGCATAGGAGACGGATAGAAATGTCTGCAGGCACTGGTTCAGGGGGCTGGCCAGGAGAGTGTTGCACAGAGTACCTAGCACATGTGAACTACAATATGCATTGGGACAGGAAGCACTGAGAAAGGAAAAAGTTCCTAGGGGTCCTTGAATTAGGTACCACAGTGGGTGTCATCAGGTAACTCTGTTGTTCACTAACCAGTTCTGGGTCATATATCTAAGGCCGACTGAAATTGGAGCCTGAGGCTGTGGGTAGCAGAGTCAGAGCTAGTCAAAGGCCCTACAAAATCCATGGCCCTTACTTAGCTATGTAGTGAGTGAGGAGCCAGTTCAGAAGACAACAGAAGCCAGGTTGCTTTGATCTCTGGCACAAAGCAGGGATTCACTTCTAGCATCTAGCCTAGGCTAAAGCCTGTAGTTGAATAATATAAGCAGCAAACCCAGATCAAAGGAGAATCTGCAGTTTGATCACTTTGAATATTCAGAACCTCTCCGTGACCTAATAATGGCTTTGTACAGCAACACTCTACTGAAACTTTCATCCAGGGCCAAGCCAGAAGTTTTGATCATACACAAAACTGTAGAGTTCAGACCAAGAGGGGAGTGAGCAGACTTTGCTCTAGGGGTCATGTCACTTTGGGAGCACTTGTTGGTCCCCAGCCTTAGTTGTCCCTGGGTTCCTGGAGTAACACAACATTCAATACTCCAAGAAAGCAGCAGATGGACCCAAATTCAATCCAGATCTTCCCTCCAGAAGTATGCATAGGTCCAACCTTAAATAAAGTCCGAAGTCGGGAAATAAACTGGAAGAAGGAGCACACAGACAAACAAGATAATCTCACCATTAAGTTATGCCAACAGAGAAGCTCAAGACACAAGCTCAGAAGAAAAGGATGATCCAAAACATTTATGAGTAAAACCCTAAAGAAAAACAAAGCTCGGGAACAAGTCCAGCAAGAACTTGAGGAAGAGATAAAACAAGAGATTTTTTTATTAAATAAAAGAGCTAAAAATGATTTTAAATGCTAAATGAGAGGACTAGGTGAAAAAAAATGGGAAAAAATGAGAGCCAGGAAAGAAAGATAAGTAATAGCTTGTGAAAAGAGGCATAAAACCTAACATAAGGATGAAACTCCCTTAAAATTAGAATTGGCCAAATAGAAAATAATTATTCCATGACCCATCAAGAAATATTAAATTAAAGTAAAAAGACTGAAAGATAGAAGAAAATGTAAAGTACCTCATAGCAAAACCAGAACCAAAAACTGAACTAGAAAACAGGTTGAAGAGAGATACTACAAGAATAATTGAAGTACCTGAAAGCCATGACCAAAAAACAATTTAAACATCATACTTTTTAAAAAAAATTTAAAACTATCCAAGTCTACTAAAAATCAAAAGGCAAAATAGAAATAGGAAGAATCCAGCAGTGACCTCCTGATAGAAACTCCAAAATGAAAAGTCTCAGACAAAATCCAGAGTTCCCAGGTCAGATGAAAAAAGGAAATATTGCAAATTTCTAAGAAGAAAGAGTTCAAGTATTGAGGAACCACAGTCAGAATCATACATGTTTTAGCAGTTACATAAAGGAATGAGTAGCTTGGAAAATGATAGGTGGGAGTTGAGGGAAAAGGCAACACTTGAACCCCACTCTCATCTGAACTAATCAAAGGTGAAAAGAACACACATACACAGACAGAGTTGAATAAATAAAGATATTTCATTCAGTAGGGAAATAGGAAGGAAAGGCAGAAACTAGGCACAGACCAACATCTCACACTGTATGACAAGATGAGTGCAAAATGGGTGCAAGATTTAGAAACAGAAGGTGACATCATAAGCAAATTGGTGGAGCAGGAAAGAAATTACCTGTCAGATCTATGGATCGGGGAAGAGTTCGTGACCAAACCAGAGACAGAAAGGTTCATGGAAGATAAAATGAACAAATCTGATTACATAAAATTAAAAAGTTTTTGAGCTAACAATAATTCCATAAATTTATTGACAATTCAGACTCAAAGTAAAGATTGAAGAACATTTTCTTTCTCTTTCTTTTTTTGGAACATGGCTAATGAAGTAATTTGTTTTGCATGATTTTACCTATTTCTTCTTAATTGGGTGGGAGAGGGAGAGAACTTGCAACTAAAAAAAGTGAAAAAACTGTGCTTTAAAAATGAATAAAATGAAAAAGAATCTAGTATGAATTCAGGATTTTTATTTCAAATAACAAATCTTTTCAATTCAGTATTTATTAAATACCTCATATATACCAGGTACCATGATGATGGATGTTAGTGATACAAAAGCAAAACAGTCCCTTCTCTCAACAATCTTACTTTTATTTCCAGTATTTTTCTATGTATATATAATGAAGAGCACATCAAATCTACAACATCAAGATTAAACTTTGAAAGCAAAAATGACTTTATAAAAATAAATTCCCAAACCCACTATTAATAAGTGCAAATATTTGAATTCTTCTAGGAGAATTTATTGGCCTTTGTGGAAAAAAAATATGCTTCCTTAAAAATGATCACTAATTGAAGGCTGACTTCCTACTTCACCCCTAACACACACATACCAGACTGAGGCCTCTAAGTTTTAATATTAAATACAAATTGAAATCTTTAGGATATTAAAAGATCCCATAGATGTATCATGAAAACCTGAATCCATACACCTCACAATCCAAATATTTTCTGCGATTGTTTCAGATTAGTTCTTTTGCTTCGAGCTCATATCATAACACACATACTTTCTCCGTGAGATCCCTTTGAGGGAATATACATTTGTGATGAAAGATGTTTCAGACTGAGTGTCTTTGATCTTAAAAACTCTGGGATTTTTGCTCTCTATGGTTCCCACCAGCTGAGCTTAAATATTATGGCAGAGTCTTTAACAAATTCATCTAAAATTCTTCCCACATCTCTAAAGTGGCACTTGAAGAGTCTGGGTAGGGTGTGTGCACCCCATGAGCAAATGCTGCAGTAGAATAAAAGTGATTTCTATTGGACAGTTGATTGATTCACTTGACCAGGTAATTAGTTGAAGTTTATTAAATTATCTCATTGTATTTTAGCCAACAGATGTGTTCTACTATTAGGCAATTCATCTCTTATTAATGATGTACTTAGGTATCTGAATGAATCTTTAAAATCTATTCACACCGGAAAGCTGTGCTATAAAGTATCCAGATACTAATACAATTTTCCCCCATACAAACAAATGCTTTGTTGTTCTATTTTTATTTTTTACTCTACCTGAATTGCTGTTTTGTTGAAAGCTAGTTTCTTTTGAGAATTTAAAAGAGTGAATTCTATTCTATGCCTTCATCCAAATAATTCATTATTTTCTCTTCCTATATTGTTCTCCTTTTCAAATTAATTATCCATTCATGAAGAAATATCATCATCTTTAGGCCTGAGTTGATAGTAATAGGAGTTCAATTTCCCTGCTGCTTCATATCTGGCTGCTATATTTATACCATAAATATGATAGTATCAGCATGAAGAAGCTGCTTGGATAAACTGATACCAGGATTAATTCAAATAGGATACCTCTTCCATAGTATGAAGTAAAATTATTTATGGTTAATGGTTTATTTTCATTGGAAAAATGAATTGAGTTTCTAAAATATTGGTGGAAAATTGGAGAGGGGAAGAAGTGAGATGGTTTTCAAGAAGAAATAGTCAGACCTCCAAGGATAATGTCCAGTGGGTAGCTGGATATTCTGGATTAGAAATCTGTAGGGAAGTTTGTTCTACAAATAAAAATTGGTGTATTATCTGCATGAAAGTACATAGAGATAGTCATTAGTCTTTAAAAAGCAGCTGGTAACAAAGAAATGTGATTGTTATTCCAAAGCTCCAAGTTTAATGTACTATGGAGGGCAAAGAGCCCTGGACTTGCCATCAGATTGACTCTCTGGGCAGGGTTGATTTTGAGTAAGTCACAGATCCTCCCTGAGGCCTGCTCAGGGACTGGTGAGTCCTTGCCTGGAATCGTCCTTTCTTGAGGACCCTCAGCCACACAGCTCACTTCATTTCTACTTCATTCCCTGGTTGGCCCAATCTCTACACCAAATGCTTTGCCCTATCCCTACCCTCACCCACATGTGAGCACCCTGGTCTATGCCCTAGGATACTTTTCCCTCCTGTTGTTGTTTAGTTTTCTAGACAAAGGTTAGAGGGTAAGATCCTTAATAGCAGGGACCATTTTGTTTTCCTCTTTTCAAATCCCCAGTGCTTAAATTATTTAGTCAGTCAACAAACATTTAAGTGCTTACTATGTGACAGGCACCATACTGAACACTAGGGATACAAAGAAATATAAAAGATAGTCTCTGTTCTCAAGGAGCTTGCAGTCTATCCATCTGTCTGTCTATCTATCTATCTATCTGTCTGTCTATATCAATGCTGGTGATAGTACCTTTCCTGACTACTTTCAAATGATATAAATATGTAGATAGCTTTGTAACTTTAAGCATTGGGAAAGATCTGTGATCTCACCTCCCCTAGTATAGGATCATAGTCTCAGCATTTTAAAGAAATTCAGAGGCCACTTAATCTGACTCATACCCACCATGAATCCTCTCTGCAATCTACACTAGTTGACAGAATCTTTGCTTAAAGATTTTCAATGAGAGGACACATACTACTTCCTGAAGCAGCCCAACACACTTTGGAATGATACCTAAGGCAGTTTTTCCTTATATCAGTTATAAAGTGCAACTCACTCAAGCCTTTTCATCCTATGCAATTCTTTTTTTCTTTTGGAGAGGACCTGACTTTTAATGCCACAGTTCAAGGTCCCTGGCAAAGCACTGGGAGAGACCACTGTGGCCATGCAGAGAAGGGAGGTGCAGAAAGGACAGACACACAACCATTCCATAGCACCACTGCCCTGCCCATCCCCCAGATTTGAGGCTAGGCACCCTGTTCTGGGACTCTTGACCAACCCTGCTCCACCTATACCCTTCCTATGCAGATGAAGCTAATGGTCTGGCTCAAGTTTCTCTTCTTTTAAAGCTGGAGGATGCAGAGGCAGCATGAAGGTGGCAGGGTGCTCTTTATCACTGAGAAGCTAAACTGGTCTTTAGTTTTCATTTTGAGGTGAGCACATCCTGCCAAGAGCAGGCAAGGTTGGCTATGGTGGTGACAGGGCCCACACCCAAGACAAGTCCAATTCTTTGGTCCTCTTTGGCCTGATCTCAGTGCCCTAGGGCCTTGAATGCAAGGGCCTAGGATAGGTCCTCCTGGCAGGGACAGGGATCATTAGCAGTCCTTACCTTCAGCCCATGGGAAAGAAAAAGGTAATGGGCAGGGAGGGAGGGTGGGCATCAGCAGCAGCTCACATACATGGCAAGAGAGAGCACAGCACAAGGGATGGGGACAAGTTCAGTTTCAAAATAGAGACTCTGTTTATTTGAAAGGATTTTGCACCAAACAGTAAAATGGCTTCAGGTGGCTGCTCTACTCCTCCCCCTTATCCTTATCTGTGTAGGAGTCGATACCTACTTCCTCATAATCTTTCTCCAGTGCTGTCATGTCCTCCCGAGCCTCAGAGAACTCTTCCTCTTCCATGCCCTCACCTACATACCAGTGCATGAATGCCCTCTCAACATACATCAGGACAAACTTGTGGTCCAGGCAAGCCCAAGCTTCTGCAATGGCTATTATGTTGCTCAGCACACACACTGCTCTTTGTACCTTGGCCAGATCCCCACCAGGAACCACAACAGGTGACTGGTAGTTGATACCAACCTTGAAGCCAGTAGGGCACAGTCTATAAACTGGATACTTTGTTTAGTCTTGATGGCTGCGAAGGCAGTATTGACATCTTTGAACATCACATCGACATGGCACAGGAGGCAGCAGGCCATTTGCCATGACAAGGGTTGCACTTCACCATCTCATTGGCTGGCTCAAAGCAGGCATTGGTGATTTCTGACACTGAGTGCTGCTTGTGGTAGGCTTTCTCAGCAGAGATGACAGGTTCATAGGTTGCCAGGGGTAAATGGGTTTGAAGGTAGGGCACCAAGTTGGTCTGGAACTCTGTGAGGTCCACCTTAAGGGCAACACCAAAATGAAGAGATGCTGTGATAGAGGAGACAATTTGGCTGATGAGACGGTTGAGGTTGGTGTAGGTGGAACATTTGATGTCTAGATTTTGGTGACAGATGTCAAGGATGGCCCCATTGTCCACCATGAAGATACAATCTGAGTGCTCAAGGGTGGTGTGGGTAGTCTGGATGGAGTTGTAGGGCTCTACCACAGCTCTATAAACCTGAGGGGCTAGATAGATGGAGAATTCTAGCTTGGATTTTTTGTCATAGTTGACTTAGAGATGTTCCATTAACAGGGAGGTGAAGTCAGAGCTGGTGCCACCCCAAAGCTATAGAATACCAGAAAACCTTGGAGTCCTGCACACTGGTCAGTTTGTGGATTCGATCCAGAACAGGCTCAATGATCTCCTTGCCAATGGTAGAGTGGCCATAAGCATAGTTCTTAGCAGCACCCTCCTTACCAGTGAGCAGCTGCTCTGGGTAGAAGAGTTGTCTGTAGGGGCCATTTCAGCTCTCATCCATCACTATGGGCTCCAGGGCCATAAAGACAGCCCCAGTTTCACAAAAGAAGGTGGTGAAAGAGTCATCTCCTCCCCGATGGTCTTGTCACTGGGCATCCGCCCATCAGGCTGCATACCATGTTCCAGGCAGTATAGTTCCCAACAGGCATTACCCATCTGGACACTTGCCTGCCCCACATGGACTAAGATGCATTCATGCATAGCAGGGATCTGGGCCCGAATATCTCATGTTGAGTCTGGGTGACAGATCTCGATAAGAACTGTCCATCCTGTGCAATTCTTAATTAAGTCTTTCCATAAACACTTCTAAGAGGATCCATCAAACACTATGGAGTTCTTCCTCTGTGTACACTAATACTTTGTAGATATGTTTATAGATATATTTAGATGTGTTTATATATTTAGATATATATAAAGAATCATTAAGGTTAATTATGTTTTTGTATCTATCAAGAGATCTGATATAGTCTTAATATTTACCTGTGAGGCATTTTGTTAGATGAAAACCTTTAAGACTATATATTAATCTAGCCAGGTGCACAGTTTTTGTAATCAACAAACACAATAGAATTCTGCATTCTTTATACATTATTTTGTGTCTGAAAAGATATGGTTTAATATAAGTAACATCCATGAAATCTCTGTTTCTCAGGTTTTTATCAAGTAGATAGACATACACCATTTTAAAAAATAGATTTTGAAGGGATGAGAAAGCACATGTGTGAGTTGGTAATTACCATTGCTTTCTCAGTCACGTTTTTTGGTTGGCTAGTTCATTTATTTTAGTGTCACATGTAACTTTTTTTTCTATTATTTTAGAATCTTCTCCTCTTTCAAGTCTTTTGCAAATTGGTCTCTGGGTACTTTTAAACATCCAGCATGGATTTCCTCTGTATTTATTGGGTCTAATTCAGCTATTTTTTTTCCAAAGTACAATTTCTTAAGTCAATTTCCACATCTTCACACAAAACATTAGATTATAAACAACTTATAATCCAAACACAGGGTTTCCATCATCAATGATGATGAGAATAGATCACCATAGAAATACTTTTAAAATGTTCTGTTTGTCTTCTATTTGTTGTAATCCTATGGGTTTCACCTATATGTGCTCTTGGAATAATTTGCCTCACACCACACTTTCTCAAGACTAGTTTTTTTCTTCTTTTTAAATTATTTATTCAATATTTTTAGTTTTCAGCTCTGATTTCCACAGGATTTTGAATTGCAAATTTTCTCCCCATTTTTACCCTCCCCCACTCCAAGATGGCCTATATTCTCATTGCCCCATTCCCCAGTCAGCCCTCCCTTCTGTCACCCCACTACCCGCCCCATCCCCTTTTCCCTTACTTTCTTGTAGGGCAAGATAGATTTCTATGCCCCATTGCCTGTATATCTTATTTCCCAGTTGAATGCAAAACAACTTTTTTTTTTTTAACATTTTCTTTTAAAACTTTGAGTTCCAAATTCTCTCCCCTCTTCCCTCCCCACCCGCCCTCCCTAAGAAGGCAAGCAATTCAACATAGGTCACACATGTATCATTATGTAAAACCCTTCCACAATACTCATGTTGTGAAAGACTAACCATATTTTGCTCCCTCCTATCCTGTCCTCCTTTATTCAATTTTTTCCCTTGACCCTGTCCCTTTTCAAAAGTGTTTGTTTTTGATTACCTCCTCCCCCTATCTGCCCTCCCTTCTATCGTCCTCCCTTTTTTATCTCCTTCCTCCTTCTTTCCTGTAGGGTAAGATACCCAATTGAGTATGTATGTTATTCCCTCCTCAAGTCAAATCCAATGAGAGCAAGATTCACTCATTCCCAATCACCTGCCCCCTCTTCCCTTCCAACAGAACTGCTTTTTCTTGCCACTTTTATGTGAGATAATTTACCCCATTCTATCTCTCCCTTTCTCCCTGTCTCAATATATTTTTCTCTCATCCCTTGATTTGATTTTATTTTTTTAGATATCATCCTTTCATATTCAACTCACCCTGTGCCCTCTCTCTCTCTCTGTCTCTGTCTCTGTCTGTCTGTCTGTCTCTCTCTCTGTCTCTGTCTCTGTCTCTCTCTCTCTCTCTATATATATATATACACACACATACATATATATATATGTATACATACATACATATATATATATGTATGTATGTATATTCCCTTCAGCTACCCTAATACTGAGGTCTCATGAATTACACACATCATCTTTCCATGTAGGAATGTAAACAAAACAGTTCAACTTTAGTAAGTCCCTTATGATTTCGCTTTCTTGTTTACCTTTTCATGTTTCTCTTGATTCTTGTGTTTGAAAGTCACATTTTCTATTCAGCTCTGGTCATTTCACTGAGAAAGCTTGAAAGTCCTCTATTTTATTGAAAATCCATATTTTGCCATGGAGCATTATACTTAGTTTTGCTGGGTAGATGATTCTTGGTTTTAATCCTAGCTCCACTGACCACCAGAATATCATATTCCAAGCCCTTCGATCCCTTAACGTAGAAGCTGATAGATCTTGTATTATCCTGATTGTGTTTCCACAATACTCAAATTGTTTCTTTCTGGCTGCTTGCAGTACTTTTTCCTTGACCTGGAAACTCTGGAATTTGGCAACAATATTCCTAGGAGTTTTCTTTTTGGGATCTTTTTCAGGAGGCAATTGGTGGATTCTTTCAATTTCTATTTTACCCTCTGGCTCTAGAATATCAGGGCAGTTCTCCTTGATAATTTCCTGAAAGATGATATCTAGGCTCCTTTTTTTTTATCATGGTTTTCAGGTAGTCCAATAATTTTTAAATTATATCTCCTGGATCTATTTTCCAGTTCAGTGATTTTTCCAATAAAATATTTCAAATTGTCTTCCATTTTTTCATTCCTTTGTTTCTGTTTTATAATATCTTGATTTTTCATAAAGTCACTAGCTTCCACTTGCTCCAATCTATTTTTTAAGGTAGTATTTTCTTCAGTAGTCTTTTGGACCTCCTTTTCCATTTGGCTAATTCTGCCTTTCAAGCATTCTTCTCCTCATTTGCTTTTTGGAGTTCTTTTGCCATTTGAGTTAGTCTATTTTTTAAGGGGTTATTTTCTTCAGTATTTTTTGGGTCTCCTTTAGCAAGTCATTGACTTGTTTTTCAATGTTTTCTCCCATCACTCTCATTTCTCTTCCCAATTTTTCCTGTATTTCTCTTACTTGCTTTTCCAAATCCTTTTTGAGCTCTTCCATGGCCTGAGACCAATTCATATTTTCCTTGGTGGCTTTTGATGTAGGCTCTTTGACTTTGTTGACTTCTTCTGGCTGTATGTTTTGGTCTTCTTTGTCACCAAAGAAAGATTCCAAAGTCTGAGTCTGAATCTAGGTCCGTTTTCACTGCCTGTTCATGTTCCCAGTCATCTACTTGACCCCTGAGCTTTTTGTCAGGGTAGGACTGCTTGTAGAGTACAGAATACTTTGTCCCAAGCTTGAGGGGCTGCGCTGCTATTTTCAGAGCTGCTTCTACACAGCAAGCTCTGCCACACCAGTGCTCCTTCTCCCCCAAGAACCACCAACCAGGACTGCAGCCCAGATCCAGGCAGGGCAAAGCAGGCTTTGCACTCCTGCTCTAATCCACCAATTAATTCCTCTCACCAGGTGGACCTGGGGCCTGAAGCAACTGCAGCTTTAGCTCTGGAAGCAGCCTGAGGGCTGCACCACCTCCACCCCCCATGGGGTGGTGGCCAACCATCAACTCCTTTCACTCTGTCCCAGCAGCTTTTCCCACTAACCTTCTCTGTTGTCTTTGGTGTTTGTGGGTTGAGAAGTCTGGTAACTGCCACAGCTCACTGATTCAGAGTGCTACACCTGTTCTGCCTGGCTCTGAGTCTGGTTGGTCCTGGCGTGGCTCATGCTGGGCTCTGCTCTGCTCCCAGCTCTGTGCGATAGACCCTACCCAGCGACCGTCCAGGCTATCCTGGGCTGGAGCCCTGCTTCCCTTTGCTATTTTGTGGGTTCTGCAGCTCTAGAATTTGTTCAGAGCCATTTTTATAGGTGTTTGGAGGGACCTGGGGGAAGCTTAAGCAAGTCCCTGCTTTCCAGCTGCCGTCTTGGCTCGACCCCTCAAGATTAGTTTTTCACTCCACTGCCTTTTGCTGTTTTGTGAGATGATATTTTGTACTCCGCACTATTGTAACTGCTTGTTGCCTCATCCTCTTTTTTGGCAAAGGAATCAAGTGTTTTCTGAATGAGATGATTTTGGGGCTCTTTTGACCTAATTGTGAAATATTTCACATTGGTTAAACTACTCTACAAAGTGGCAACGATTAGAGTCAATATCTTTGTTTTTATTCATTTCTTATTTTTCAAAGCCAAATACATTTCAAATAGGTTGGATTGGACCTGTTGTAATTGAACACAGAACTCATTTTAATCATTTCTTTTCATTTTCTGTTCACTTTAATCTTGCTCAAATCATCCACTGATGAGAACTATTTTGTACTTACATCTATTTTATGAGTTGCCATGGTCAAAGAATTCATTAATCAGTATCCAACCTGTTATGATGAACTTTGTTATACTTAGTGATGCTTGCCTTTGCATGGTAGACATGGTTTCATAAGACCATACTAAAAGCCTTTCCATATTGGTAGAACCTTCCAGATTTTTTACTTAAGCTGGCTTTGCAATCCTGGTTTGTCTCCAACCATTTTGAAATATTATATTAGGAGTTTTTTGAGTGTAGTCATAAAGCATTTTATAAATATGAATTATTGTTATTTTTGACAGATATGAAAAATATTTCCTAGGAACAAATCATTGAAAATATTATACTGGAGAGATCATGTATGAATTTTTTAAGTGTAGCAATTGGAACAAGTTGTTCTCATTCACCCATCCCTTGGGGGGGATGTCTTCATTTGCTGTGGACATATCTCTCACCAATGGGTTTGTGGCCCACTGAGATGGTTCCCGGGGTGTAGCTGCTGTGCATGTTACAGCTTCTTGGTGAGAGTTGAGTGGCAGGTGGACATCAAAGGTGCATGAGCAGCCCTGAAAAGGGCTCAGTAAGCCCTCACACCAGGGGTGGTATTTCTCTTTGAATACCCATCCACCCCTCCACTCCAGTAAGGTAAATACTAAGGAAACTTCTTCAGGGTGACAGACAATTCTTTCTACTTATGTGGTACTTTTCCTGACAAAGTTCAAAGTACTTAGTAGTTGATTAGTTCTTTAATCCTGATGTAGGAAGTTTGATTTTTGTTGACACTGTAAGTGCTTGTTTTTTTTAATTTAACAGGAGCTAGGACTGCCTGGGCTAAAAAATGAAAAGGGCTAGAAATTTGGAAATAGCACAGGGCAGCTACATTGATGAAGAGGGAGTTCTGGACAGTAAATAAAGCCAACTAGATATTATTAATGTATTGAAAGGCCTATTACAACCTGCAACAGAACTTCTGGAGGACTTAGACTGTGTTTTATAGATATTCTGATTACCTTCTTTACACTATTGGTGTTCAACAAATACAAATATTGAGCAATTTCAAAAGGTCAGTACCTTATTCCTTTGTTTCAATAGACTAAAATAGTGTAAGGAAAGTTTGGTGTTATAAGACATTTCTGTTGAGTACTTTATATGCTATCCATGGAATGTTTCTGTTACTAGACGGATCTCAACAATTCCTTCGGTAAGAGGATAATTAGATCTAGTGGCCACTAAGTGATTCACAGATGTTTCATTAAAGCTCAACGTTTACATTGATGTTACACTGTTCTCTATTGACCAAGGATAGGTTCCTTGGATGTTTCTCAAATACCTGGACCTCAATGTAGTTTATTGGATGAACCACGTTGCTACATATCCAGTACCAGTAGTAGTGTCTTATTTATCTATCCATTCAGTAAATATTCATTGAGCCCCTACTATGTCCAACTATCAGCTCCCTTCCAGAGAGCAAATACTGTTTGTCCTTAATTTTGCTTTCAGAAAAAACTAATATCCTTTCTTATTAGTAGTCCCAATTTTCATCACCATAGCTGACATTCATAAACAGCTTTACAGAGTACTTTTCTCCTGATAGTCTTGTAAGGAAGTTACTTAGCACAGGTATTATTATCATTCCCATTTTACAGATGAGGAAATTGAGACTCAGCAAGGTTACGTGACTTAACCAAAGTACCCAGGTAGTAGGCTAAAGAATTAAGACTTGAGTTCAGGTCTTCTGTGTCCAAATTCAGACCAATCTGCCTCAACAAACTGCTAATAACACAAATTGACAGGGTGTTTAATAAGTGTTTATTGAATGAATTCATGAATTGCTTCATTCCAGACTTTCTTTCTTGACTCTATTTTTCCTTTATTTTGACTTCATTTCACTTTTTCTCATAGGCTTTGTGTCTGTATTCCAAGATTTCCTTCGTGGATTTGGAGCAAAAATATGTTGTCTGTCATCATTTCAGAAATATGCTCTTATTTTTTGTACACAGTATGAGTATTTGGGCTCAGAGAAATTGCTGATGTCCAGATCAAGAGGCTGGATACTTAAAACAGTGCCAAAGAGAGAAACAATTAGTCAACCAACAAGCATTTATTAAGTGTTTATTGTATACCAGATACTTAATATACCAATATTAAGGGCTGGGGATAAAAAGAAAAAGAAAAAATAATTCCTGCTTTTAAGGAGCTTATAAAATGGCAGAGAAAAGAAAAAAGATAAATCAGCACATACAAGATAGGTTGTTTCAACAATCCAGCTAGCAGCTGCTGTGGGGAGTATAAAATCAATAACAACCAGCTCACAGAATGCTGCCAAAGCCCAGGTTCTTTTGATCTGCTTTACTAAGGAAAACAACCTTAAGGGGTTAACAAGCTTACTTTAATTCAGCATACAAATACCATTCACTTAGTTCAGGGGAAAAAGCCAGCACCCTGAACTTCAAAGCAAATACAAACAAATTGCAAACATCGACAGGCCAAATACAATTCATAGTTACCAATATCTAAGTTCACTCCAGGAGCTCATAATGAGGGCTGGCCCAGAGTCACATGTGCCACCATGGCTGTGGGTCAGAGTTTCAAAGAAGAGAAAGCCAACCCCTGGTTTTACATCTTTTTCAGGGTCAAGGGTGAGTCACACATGTGACTCACCCACGTGACCTAAAATCACCACAAAAATGCGACTTAAACCCGCATGGTCTAAAAGCCTCTGATGTCACAAACATGTCACTCAAACCCATGTAAACTAGGCTTTCCTTTGAGCCAAAGAGGTCATCAAGGACTCCTAATTTAATCAAGGAAATAAAAGCCAAATTCTTCAAGGCACTTGGTTGAACTAAGTGCTAAGAGCCCATTTTGATTGCCAACATATAGGTACAGAATAAAAAGAAGATAGCTTCATAGATGATGGCATAGATGATAGCAGCTGGGGGGATGGATTGCATTGTGCATATTAAGCACTTACTATATATTGAGCACCATATAAGGTGCTGTGGACACAAAGACAAAAACGAATAATTCATTCAACAAACATTTATAAAGTGCATATTATATGCCAATCTCTTTGCTAAGCACTGGGGATACAAAAAGAGGCAAAAGAAAGTCCCTGCCCTCTAGGAGCTTATAATATAATGGCAGAGACACTAAGAAAACAAATGTGTACAAACAAGGTGTGTACATGATATCTAGGAAATAAATTACTGAAGGAAGACACTAGAATAAGGAGAGGTTGGGAAAGGCTTTCTGTAGAAAATGGGATTTTACTTGGGGTTTAAAGAAAGTCATGGAAGCCAGTAGGCAGAAATGAGGAAGAAGAGAATTCCAGGGATGGAGGGCAGTCCAATCCAGAGAAAATGCCCAGAGCTGAGAGATGGAATGTTTTGTTCATGGAATGGCAAGGAGGCCAGCCTCACTAGATTGAGTAGTGTGTAAGGTGTAAGACTGCTGGGCAGGTTGAAGAGGTCTAGGTTATGAAGGGTTTTGAATGCTAGAGGATTTTGTATTTGATCCTTGAGGTGAAAGGGAGCCACTGAAGTTTACTGAGTAAGAAAGTAACATGATTGGACCTGCACTTTAATAAAATCACTTTACTACCAATGGAGGATGGATTGGAGGAGGGAGAGATGTGTGGCAGGCAGACATACCAATAGGCCATTGTAAAAATCCAGGCAGGAATTGATGAGAACAGAGTGGTGGCAGTGTCAGAGGAGAGAAGGAGGGATATTTGAGAGATGTTACAAAAGTAAAATCTACAGGACTTGGTGATAAATTGTATAGAGGGGTGAGAAATAGTGAGGAATTAAGAATGACCCCTAGATTGTGAGCCTGAGGCATTAGAAGGATGGTGTTGCCCCATATTGTAATAGGGAAGGTAGAGGGTGGGTAGAGTTTAGGGGGAAAATAATGAGTTTGACTTTAGACATATTCAGTTAAGATGTTTACTGGACATTTAGTTCAATATATCCAAGAGGTATTTATTTGGAGATGGAAAATTGGAAGTCAACAGAGATAGGGCAGGACAGGTAGATTTGAGAATCATCAGCATGGAGATAGTAACTAAAACTTTGGGAGCTGATTAGATCATCAGATGAAGTAGTATAGAGGGAGAAGAACAGAAGCCTGTGGGACACCTACAGTTTTAGGGCATGATCTGGATGAGGATCTAGCAAAAGAGACTGAGGAGGAGCAGTCATATATGTAGTATGAGAACCGGGAGAGAATGATGCCCCAAAATCTAGAGAAAAGAGAGTGTCAAGGAAGAGAAGTATCAAGTATATCAGGTGTCAAAGACTGCAGAGAAGTGAAGAGGATTGAGGAGAGGACACTAGATTTGTCAGAGACCATCACATCAGTACGTTTGGAGAGAGCAATCTCTTTGGAGAGTTCAGTTCAGTGGAATGATGAGGTTGGAATGAAACAATCTCAACCCTCATGAAGCTTACTTAGATTCTATCAGGGGAGGCACTATGTACTCTGAGTGTATGTATATGTTACATATGTACATATATGTATATGTATATATATGTATGTGCGTGTATATGTGTATGTATGTATGTATATAACACAATAACTTTCGCAAAGAAAAATTAACTTCCAAATGGTAAAATTACAAATATGTTAACTTACTTCCCCCAACATGTGGGAGGCATAATCGTCTTCTTCCCCTGCCTCACCTCAGTCTCTGGGGAGTTATGAACCAGAGCTTAGCTCTGGTCCTATAGAGTACAGTCCCAGTTCCAAGTACCAAACCCCTCTGGGCTCAAGTCCCAGGCACCCTACCTTCAATGCTTGAGTAGCTTGATGTACCACCCTGCCTACAAGGCTCAAACTCTCATGTCCCATGAGAATCACCTCTGGCATTCAAAACTGAGGAACAAGTACCACCAGATCCATTTCTCAGTGCTGTGGTCAAAGAGAGGTAAGAAGGAAAAGGGAGGGGGAGGGAGGGAGAGAGAGACAGAGACACACAGAGAGAGACAGAGAAACAGAGAGAGACAGAGAGAGGGATTGAGAGAGACAGAGACAGAGAGACAGAGGGAGAGACAAAGAGGGAAAGATAGAGATAGAGACACAGACACAGACACCCTCAGACACACACACACACACAGAATGCTCTACTGATGTACTGATGCTTATGAGCAATTGTTCTGCAATTTATATATTCTTAGGCTGCCTAAAGCAATGAGATTAAGTGACTTTCCCAAGACAGTCCCACAGAGTCACAAGAGGGAGCTGTAACACAATCAGGTGTTCCCAAGCTATTTAACAAGTTTTAATAGTCTAAGATTAGGCTGACCTGAGATCATGTCCTTGCTACTTCTTGGGGTAACATTTTTAAAAAAACACAAATCAGGATGAGGACAACCCTTTATAGTTATAGAATGCTCAAATATGAGCTGAAAGTAGACTTTTTTCTTTTTGTTAAATAAATTTCAATTGTTATCTTTTGTTTTATACATCTGATTTTCCCTAGTATCCACCCCTCCCCTCCCCTGAGAGTCATTCCTTCCAATAAAAAGCAGTTTTTTTAAAGGGAAGAAATTGAACAGAATCGATCAATATATTGGAAAAATCCAAAACGTGCAGTGTATAAATCCTTTTGCTCTCCAACCTCCACAAAGGGTTAGGTTGGGGGTGTCCTCTCATATTTCTTCTTTTGAGTCATAATTGATTTCTTCATAATTTTACTACATTCACTTTTTAAAAAATCTTTTTGCGTGTGATTGTCTTTTCCATTTATATTGTTGTAGTTACTTTGCATATTTTTTTTCCCGGATCTGCTTACTTCACTTTGCATTGATTATGTAGATCTTCTCATGCTTCTCTGTATTCATCACATTCATTATTTCTTTATATATCATTCATCCCAGTAATATTCCAGTGCATCCATCCATGTACTAAAATTTATTTAGCCATTCCCCAGTTAGGGATTTTGCTCATGTCTGCCAGTCTTTGCTTATTTGTTTATTTCATTTCACATTTAGTTATTGGCAAGAATTTCATTCTAAAGGCTGCTATCCTTTGCATCATTTTGAGTTATCTGTATTTACAACCCGAGCATGGTATTCTACAAGATGATATTTAATATCCAAGATGCTTTTTGAGCCATTTCAAGCAAGCTTTCTTAAGACCAAAAGGATCTGTTTTTTTTCCCTAAGAGATAAACATTTTCCTCTTCAAGTTGCAATTGCACTAGTTGTGAATATAAAATTTGACTCATCTTGAAATGGTTATAAACTTTGGGAAATATATTTTTCTTGTTTAGAACTTTTATGCAAGGAAAGCAGTTTTTAAAAATGTCAAGATCTTAGCTAATAATAATCTTATGAAACTGTATGTAAAAAGTGATAATAAAAAATTCAATGGCTAAGTTTAGGTGAACCAAGGTGGGAAAAGGAACAAATGAAATGATAGACCATATTATGGTATAATAAAGGAAAGAAACAAGCATTTGTTAAATGCCTACTATGTGCTAGGCACTATGCTAAACTCCTTATGAATATGATCTCATTTGATCTTTAGGGATTTTGCTCATGTCTGATGGTCTTTGTCTCTTTTACTCCGAACAGAATCTTTTCTCTTCTTCACTAGATACAGAGCATTACTGAGTAGCCATACAAAAGCCTAGTGGAGCAATATGCACCCTAAGAGTACTCAATAAATATTCTATTGAATTACAGTGAATTCAATTCAAATAATAGGCAGCATTGGTTTCTGAGCTAAGTAGGAGACTTATTACAAGGTCTACTACATTGCTGCCCACAGAAAAGAAGAGGTGTTATAAATAACTCATTTAAATAGATCAGATTATAATTATTTTCATTGTATACCATATATTTTTCTAATTCATATTCCTTCTTTGTAATAATTTAATTTTTTTCTCTAAGAAGTCAGTGCTCTGATTGTATAAGATTGAGTCAGAAATCACTCCCTCTATGTCATTTCCTTTTAATTAAGACCAATTTTATTTTTGCCATGTTATTTGGTGCTTGGTGTTTAGTGCTTCCTGAATAGGTAGAGAGAGATATGAGGTTTCTGTATAGTCAACCATTGGCTTTTGGCCTCTTTTATCCCTTATTTCTGAACCATATCTTTTGACATTTCTCATCCCTTATTTCTGAAACATATCGTTTAATGTATTTTTCCTTTCCTTCCTTAGGCCCTCTTTTCATAGAACTCTCAAAGTATATGTTTATTTAATTTGGTTTTCACCAAGTTCTTCTTAGAATTTCTCTACCACTCTCCTTCCTTTTAAATCTTTCACACATGGTGGAACCTTCCAGAGATTGCACTTTACTAGCAAAAAGCCCAGAATCACTTCCAAACCACAATGAGGAATAAAGTTCTTTGTGTGAGCTGTTATGAGACTCAGATTCAATATTGTGTGTAAAATGCTTTGTAACTGTTAAAGACAAGGATTATTCCACTATAAAATGTGAGCTATTATTCATAATAGTGCCAGACAGCAGTTTACAATGAAGTGATTCTTTTCAATTAATTTCAACTCAACAAATATGTAGTCTGTTATGTGCAAGGCTTTGAATAGTAATTGGTTCTAAGAACATAAATGTAAGAGTGAGTCATTCAACCACACAATCAGTCCACCTGTATTAAGTAACTAACAAGATGCTATGCTTGATACCTCAACCAGGTGATAACACTTCTATTGAATCGATCAATAAAAGACTTTAGACCTAACATGAAAAGTCCTTGTTCAATTTAGCAGTCCTTGAAAGCCACTGGATGAAATGGAGTAGTGTTATTCAAAAAGTATATTCAGATTGGTTGAAGAGACTAGTTTGGAATCGCATATTTGAGCATTTGGCAGCTCAGTGCTAGAAACCTTCTAGCCAAACTCCTATGAAGAAATCTCTTGGGGAGTAGGAGTAGAGCCTTGGTCTCCCTTTCTCTTTGACCAGAAGATAAACTTTTGGACTTTGGAGGGTCAGAGGATTTGGAACTTCTCATTGGTGTCCTAGGTCCTAGAAGCATTCATAAAATAGCAGTAATTGGGGGCAATGCCTGCACTGGAGCCACAGACAAATTAGGCATACTAAGGAAAGGCTGCGTTAGGATTGTACAAGGATCCCAGCAGAAGTTATACCATACCTTGAATATCTTGAGGACTCCAATAAAGAATTCCAGGAGCTGTAAGGTACCCACTGTGACACATCTAAGCTAAACTTCTAACTACCTTCCCACGGATACTGTATGTATTGGTGGAAGAGTGTCTCACAGACCTGGGTGAGGGGGGTTGTTTGTACCAACTTTTTTACTGAGGTACCTTAGTAAATACAGCTTGCTAAAAGCTAATTAAATCTGGATGACTCAATGAGGGGTAGCTAAAGTAATTTTTAATGGATGAGTGATTAATTACATAAGTAAATTTATATTGCCCAAACACAGATGTATTTGACAGAATGGTCCACTGTGGGGAAAACTAGGATATCTAGGACTACAGCTTGAGGGAAGAGAAGATGAAGTAGGAAGGACCTTCCTTCCCCACTCCATTTAGTCAGTCTCCTTCGGTCCCCTATTCTCATTACTAGGGGAGAACCATCCATGGACATGAGGGGTTGTGAGGAAGGAGCTAAACCCAGAGGAGTTGAGGGGGAAGAGTATGCATTGTGGACATGCTAAGAGACCCAAATCAACAATGGAATACACCATAGAGTAAAATACAAAAAAAAATATTTAATGAGCAAATTTGTCTTTAGTAAATATGAACTGCCAGGCATAGGGTGAGGATAAAGAGGGAGGGGAGGAAGGAGTGGAGGAGAGAAGCAATATCTCTATGACATTAAAAAAATCATCATGAGAAGATGTAGAAGGAGACTCAGGAATTGAAAGGGGTGGGAAGATGGACTTTATAGTTGGGGGGGGGGAGTCAGGAGAACAAAATTGAAGAAAAATTCAATAATAATCTTATAAATTGATAATCATGGGAGGAAGTACACCAGTAGGGGATCATGAACTACAGTACATTTTTTAAAAAGCTCACTACTTTCTAGTCTTCTGAAATATCTTTAGAGGGGAAAAGTAGTTAGGTTTATTCTGAAGACTTGACTTGTAGTCCTAGATACACTGGGGGAATACAATATGTATACCTCTTAGTACATAGTAAGAGATGGCACTTGAGATGACCTTGAAGGAATACATGTATTCTAGAAGAGGAAGTGAGTAGAGAATCCATTCCACATGTGTAAAGGGATGAAGGCAAGAGATGGAATGTCATTTAGGTTTGTTTGACTGGAATAATGAATGGGTGAAAGGGAATGATATAAAGTAAGACTTGAAAGGTAGATGGGATCTAGATTGTGGGAAGGATTTAAATGTCAGAATGAGGAATTTCTATTTTCTGAGGTCAATATGACTTCTGCTCAAAATCATGAAGGTTGACTATAAATTTTAGACACAGGCTTATCACAGTACCAAGTTATGAGGTCAACAGTAGCAATTGCAAACCAAAAGACTGTCATTATGACTGAGTATTGGGAAAAGTATTGTCAATGCTTTGGTTGGTTCAGGTCCAGGAGCACACATGTTTAGCAGCAGTAACTTAGATCTGAAAGTATGGTAGTATGTTTCCTTCTTTGTCCTCTTTCTCCACGAAGATAGCATGCAATTGCTAAACAGTGGGATAAGCCACCACTAGTAACATGAAACCATGAGTAGCAAATAGTGAATGAAAAGTGAATCCAATTCATAACAATTCTACAAACGTTGTTTGTCCCTTCTTCTTGAAAAGGATCATGACATCAGGGAGGTGATGCCATGACATGCAAGTGAATTGGATTTAAATGAGAGAGGAATTTGCAAAGTTACCAGCCTCACTGATAGAGCACTGACAATGTACAAGGCCCTAAAGGGGAAACAAAGATGAATAAAGTTTAGTCACTGCCCTCAAGGTGGTTACAGTTTAACAGGAGTGCTAAAATATCTACGAATACAGTGTCCCTAAAGTCTTAGTGAAGTTTTAAGTTTTAATAGCTTATTGAAAAGTTTTAAGTTTTTAATAGCTTCAGGGGCACTTTGGTAAATATAATTCAAACCAGACTGTGTTTTATAATGTAAAAGTCATGAGAGAGGTACCTGAGGTACAGAGACAACCATAAGTCCTATACTCACCAGTACATAGACAGAGAAAAAGAAACTTCAAATAGCAAAGATGTTTTTAAAATCAGCAGGATTTGTAGTTCCTAACAGAGTCAGTACTTAAATGCTAAGCTGGCTCCTAGAAACAACAAAACTGTTATTACTAGGTTTTCCTTTTTTCAGGTGACCCTGACCTGGGCAGGATAGGAACTTGACATAAAAGAGAAAGATTTTGTGCATATCTAATTTTCTCTTCGTGTGGTGTTAATGAATATTTAGACATTTTAAAGAATTATTTCAGTGGAATTAGGAGTATGCTAATCTACATGTAGGTGGAACTCCTTTGAGTTGGATTTTGTTGTGGTGAAAGGTTCTCACAACCAGATGCCTCATTGCACTGTAGAATTTTAGAGTTGGAAAGAACCTCAGAGGAATTTACTCCAGTCCTTTTGAGATAGAAGCATGGATTTCCTAACTGGTCCAAACTAGCACTCATCCTGCTTTTGCTTGAATACCTCTAGCAGTAGGTAACACATCATGATGTATTCTATTTATTTATTTATTTTGGTAGAAAGGGAGAGCAATATTGTACACACACACACACACACACAATCTGCTCATTTGTTCCTTGTTCTGCCCTTTGGGGTCAAGAATATGTATACAATACATCTATTACAAGATGTATCCTCTAACCCTTCAAATTTTTCAAAATGGCTATTACATCCTTCCTGAGTCATCCTTTCTTCAGGCTATATATCTTCAGTTCCTGTACATGATTCTTACATGGCTTGTTTTTATACATTGTTGTCTGCCTGCTGTCTTCCACATTAGGCTATGAGCTTTTGAGGGATAGGAATTACTATTTTTTGCCTTTCTTTGTATCCCAGCACTTGGCACAGAGCCTCACACGTAGTAGGTGTTCAATAAATGTTAATTGACTAACTTAGCATCTTTGTCTTCAGGGAGCACTAACTTTCTCTCTTGTATCTCCCTAAAAATTTGGCACTTGTGGCTAAGCATGACATGGTCTGACCAGGGCAGAGTACAGAGGCATCATCACTGGTTTTGTTCTGGATACTGTACTTTTCTAAATTTCACTTAAAATTGAACTACATTTTTCCTGCTGCTATTGCTGGTTTCAGCTGGATTCAATGGCATACTTTTAGCTCATGTTAACTTGGCTATTCATTAACACACCTAGGTCTTATCACATGAACTGCTGTCAAGCCACTTCTCTGCCATTCTGTACTCATTCAATTAAATTTTTCTAAGCCAAGTTTAGATTTAGAAAGCATATAGTTTTTGTTTACATTCAATTTGTTTGTTTTGTCCATCAAATGTTTTGTAATAATATTTAATCAATCATTTATTAAGCACCTACTGCATCCAAGGCATGATGCTAGTCATTGGAAGTACAAAAGTAAAAATGAATGTCCCTGGCCACAAGGACAAGGAGCTTAGATTCCAGGGAAGGAGACACACACATATATGTATATATACATACATGTATATGTATATATATACAAACATATACACACATGTGTATAAAACAAATGTGAAGGAAGAAGCAGCAGCAGCTGGGATCTGAGAAGGGATGATGGAGAGGAAAAGATGGTTTTTGAGTTTTAAAGCAAACTAGAGATTCCAAGAGGCAGAGAGGAGGAGGGAGAGCATTCCAGGCCAGTTTGGCTGGACTCTGTAGTGTGTAAAGGAGATTCATGTATAGTAAGGCTAGAAAGGTAGGTTAAAGTTAGGTGGTGTATGGATTTAAATGCTAAACTGGGGATTTTCTATTTGAATCATGTAACTCACATGGAGCTACAGGATTTACTGAATAGGGAAGTACTCATAGTTAGATCTGTGCTTTAGGAAAATCACTTCGGTAGTTGTGTGAGAGAAGGACTTGAGGTAGTGAGAACAATTAGGAGGCTATTGATTTAGGAGGGGTGATAAGGCCCTAAGTTAAGGTGTTGGTTATGAGGGATGTTGTGGAAATAGAATTAACTAGGTTTGGCAACTGACTGAATATGTGGCCTGAGTGAGAATGAGGAATTGAGATGATTCTGAGGTGGCAATCTGGGAAAATGAAAGGATGGTGGTGCCTTCAGCAGAAATAGGGTCTGGTTTGGTTTATGGTTCAATAAATTTGAATTCAGTTTGTGTTGATTGATTAGACTGTAAATTTTATAAGATCATAAATTATGATGTTACTCTTTATACCTTTTAATGTAAATTAGTTGTCATATCACTCTTTCACTAATAAATAAATATGTGAAATGGGGTTTTGAAGTCATGATAGAGGGAAGGAGCAATCCTGGAGCACAGGAAAGATCAGTCCTGGGGAAAGTCAACTATGAGGAAATTTACAAAGTCAGAAGACAGTACAAAGAGCTGGAGGTGAGGAGGGATGAGAGGGATCTATCTGTCTATCTATCTATCTATCTATCTATCTATCTATCTATCTATCTATCTAATGTCTTTCTCTCTCTCTATATGTATATACATATATATGATATATGTATATATATATCAGATAGACCTCTTGAATGGAAGATATAATTCTCAATAAAATAGCCCCAAGGAATCTGAGACCACAGGAGGGCTCTTTTTCCACTTGCCTTCTAGAATCCAGTATGAGAAAAAAAAAAGGTCTTTATAACTACCACTTTATAGAAGAAAGTTTCTTGGGTTTGGGAATCCTTGAGCAAAAAAAAAAAAAAAAAAAAGAATCCCAAAACCCAGAAGAGCTCTGAAGTTTGATCTATCTATAGGATGAAACCCAAATCATCAAGCTTCCCAGGACCCTTCCCCACACTACTCCTCAAAGATGTAAGTAATTTCCTTTTCATTAATAAATCAGAGCTCTCAAGATGGAAACTTCCAAGTACAGCACATCCTTTTTATTGCCACCAAGTCCTGCTTATACCTAGTTATTGTAATTACTTTTCAGCAAGGTAATAATGCAGGCCACATAGCATCATGACATTTTCATTTCTGGGGGAATTCCCAGGAATCATGGTATGTGTATACTATCCAGAGCAGCTGGCCCATTGTAGAATTCTCTTTGCATTATTCATTTTGATAAAGTAAGTAGAGATAATAAAAAAGAAGATCTAAACTAGGAAGGGAGGCAAAGAAGCCCAAAGAGTTATTGTGTCAGAGTGTGGGAGGAAAGAATCCCTTTACAGCATGTAAAATTATATTAAAAAAAGATAAATGTCTACCTGAAAGTTTATAACTAACTCCCCAAAGGTAAAGTGTACATTACAGGAGCATCAGGTTCAGCCTTGGGGGTTGATGAGGTGGCAGGGTCTGATGACCTCCCTGGCAGATACTCTATCTAGCACTCTAGTGACTAGGACTAGAGATTAAGCTATCCATTAAAATAAGGTCTAATTTTCCAGGCTAGAGCGTCTTTAGGAATAATCCATTTTATTTTAGGATTTTTTTCCATTTAAAGAGCTGCTGTGTTTAAAATTAGTTTCCTTCTTTACTTTTCCTTTGATGTCCACTTGTGTTATGTCTAAAGAAATACAGCAAGAATACTATTTCATTTACATATAATAATAGTTATTATATGTTGGGGTTCTGTTGCCAAGCAATTTGTTTGGCAACAAAGCTGCTAGACTCACTTTTCTCAGCTCTCTTCTCCTATACTGGTTCGACAATGAAGAATTTAAATTTTGATGAATAATTTCAACTTTAATTTGGGGGCACGTAAGTGACACAATGCATAGAGTGTTGTGCATGGAGTCAGGAATACTGATCTTCATGAACTCAAATCTGGCCTCAAATGCTTACTAGCTGTGTGACCCTGGGCAAATCACTTAACCCTGTTTGCCTCAGTTTCCTCATCTGTAAAATGAGCTGGAGAAGGAAATGGCAAACCACTCTACTATCTTTGTCAAGAACACCCCAAATGGGGTCATGAAGAATTGGACATGACTGAAATGACTGAACAACAACAAATTTCAATGCTGAGACAGAATTCCCAGAAGGTCTTTTTTTTCCGCAAAACTAATAGGGACCAGGGCCCCTTTCTATTTGAATATGCAAAAAGACAAATGAATAGTATAGAACAGTGATTGAACAGAAATATAAAGTGGTTTACCTACCTGGGTATAATACAAGGGATTGCTTATTTTTCAATACATTATAAATAGCTCATAGTAGGTTAAAGCTAAAAGACCTGAGTTCTAATTCCAGCATTTCTAGGACACTTAACCTCCCTAAAGCAAAATCCCTGTTTGTATAAATGGAAGCAAAAGTAAGATGCTCAAAGTTTTTGCCCCCAAATGTTGTGAGACTCAGTTATGTCAAATATGTGTAAAATTTTGAGCACTTCAAAGAAAGACAAAATTCAAGACATTTGACTTTTCTCTCCTTTGGTATGCATGTGGAAATATTGGATCAATGTCCATTCTGGCTATAGAGCTCCCTCCAGATAATTATGTAGGAGACTGTAGGTAGTAAGAGCAACGAATTTGGATTTGGAGGAAAGGAGTTGAGTGCTGTCTCTGACTTTGGAAAAACAACTTCTCTGAGCCTCAGTTTCCTCATCTTTAAAAGTACAACAGTAAAATCTGTCCTGTCTAAATCAGGAGTTTGTTTTAGGTCCAAATGAGTTGTAAGTCCTCCTCTAGGGCTCATTTACCTAATTGTCACTAGCGCTTACAGGTTAGGACTCCACAGTGGTAACTGTTATTTACCTCTCAGGATTATGATGTAAGTTTAGTTGGATCTCCTGGATAGGTCCCATGAGTAAATCTGTTTGAGCATGTAGGAATGGATTAACACATGGGGTGGTTGCTGACCTGAAATAAATATGAGGGACAAGGCTCCCACATGACATAAATACATTTCACCTAGGGACAGCTAGGTGATGCAGTAGATAGAGTGCTTGGCTTGGACTCAGAAAGTCTGAGTTCAAACCTGACCTCAGACCCTTACTAGTCATGTGACTCTGGGCAAGTCACTTAACCCTGTTTGCCTCAGTTTCCTCATCTGTAAAATGGAACTGGAGAAGGAAATGGCAAACCCCTCTAGTATCTTTTCCAAGAAAACCTCAAATGAGGTTATGAAGAGTCAGACACAACTGAAACAACTGAACAGAAGATCTGACATCACAGGTGCTGGAGGAGGTAAAGGTTCCTACAGGTCAAACTGACTTGCTCAGGTGAAGGAAGTTTTCAGAGTTAAGTCTACACTCTCAAGTAACAGTTGTTTAGGGCCTGGTGATGACCACATGTAAATTCCAATAGAGAATCCCCAGGAGGTCCATATATAAGGTATACATACATACATATACATACATACATACATATATATATATATATATATATATGTAGTAAAGGGGTAACTTACAACTCTGCACGTTATGACTGGTTTTTTCTTTAGTCCAAAGTCAACCTTCTTGTCTGGTGCAGGAAGGTATGTTTCTTAAATCTACCTTCCTCTCTGGGTGACTTCTTTTCCTCATGTCTATCTGTTTTCAGTCTGTATTTCTGCTTCTGGCTTGATATGTTGTCTCCTACTAATCCAATCTCTGTGATTCCCAGCAAGATGCATTTTCTGCTCCTGATCCAGTCTCTCAGAGAATAATTTAACTAGGGTTACTAGAACATGTGAAATAACAAGTATAGACATTGCACTATGATTGTGTTTCTGCCAGTATCAAGGAACAACTAACTATATGTTCCAAAATGCAAGTGGTCCATTCACTAGTGAAAAAAAAATGAAATGTTTGAAGGAATGTATCGATACTGTCCTGTACTATTAGGGAGAATTTCTTGACAGAATAAAGACCCCAGGCTGTGTCGAATTGTATTCCTTCTATGGACCCTAATGATGATAGCGTTCAGAGAGGACAGATGCAATGTAAGCAGCTTATTGTTGTTTAGTCCCTTCTCGTTGTTCCTTTATGTTCAGCTTGCTATGTTTCTCTTCACTCCTATATTTGAACTTCAAAGTTTGTCTACAGCTCTGATCTTTTTATCAGGAAGTCTTGGAAAGCCTCTGTTTAATTAAAGGTCCATTTTCTCCCTTGTAGGATAGTACTGAGTTTTGCCGGGTAAGTATTCTTTTCTATAAACCCATATCCTTTGCCTTCTGGGATATCCTATTCCAAATTCTCTGGACTTGTATAATGGTGGATGATAAATTGTGAATGATCTTAACTATGACTTCTTAGTACTTGAATTCTTCCTTTCTGGCTGATTGTAGCATTTTTTTTCTTTGATCTGGAAATTCTGGATCCTCCTGGGAGTTTTCATTTTGCAGTTTCTTTCAAGAGGTGACCAATGGATTCTTTTTATTTCCAGTTGAAAGAGATCTGGTCAGTTTTATTTTAGGATTTCTTGAAACATGGGTTCTTTTTGGGGGGCCCAATGATTCTTAAATTTTTTTCCTTGATCTATTTTCCAGATCAGTTTTTTTTTTTGCTATGAGATACCTTACATATTCTTCTATTTATTTCAACCATATCAGTTTGTTTTAATATTTTTTTGTTGCCTCATAAAAACTATTAGATTCTATTTTGTCCATTCTAATTTTCAGAGAATTTGTTGCTTGGGCAAAGTTTGTACCTTTTTGTGTTTTTAAGGCTAGGCTCTGCCACGCTTCTGGAGGGAAGATCTAGACTGGTCTTGTTGCTGTTTTAGGCAGATATTGAATGTTGTGTTATTTCAGGATCTGACAACCTGGGGACCTGAGGACCAATTCTGGGTGCTTCCAAAGTGGTCTGATTCAGGACAAAATCTGATTGCTGCCCTCTTGCTCTGAACTCTGCAAGTTTCTGATCTGGGTTTGGGTTTGTGCAAAAGGAGACTGCTGCTGGATTTAACCCCTATCATCCAGTTGTTATAAATTATAAATGATTTGCTAGTCTTCATTAGTGGAAGGGGTTTTCCACACCGATAAAATTATAATTATTGACAAAAAGATAGGAAATTTATTATCCTAAAATATTATCAGTGATAGGTTGAAAATAAACATGTAAAATATATGAAATGATTTGAGAATAAATGCAAAACAACCTATCAACAAGCACCAAATATAGAGCAAAATGAATACAGACAAATGCTATGTAATCATTAAGATAATAAGCTTAATCAAGTTCAAGATAGCCTTACATAAGAGCCAGGCAGGCAGCCTCCAGCTGGGCAAGACCTAAGAGACTTGAAAGGAACTGCAGTTCAAAAACATTCCTGTCATGATATTACTTACTGGTTTCTTTAAAATGGCAATACCTTGCACACACAGCACTTTGTATCATTAGATTATGAGTTCTGTGAGGGTAATAGTCTTTTTCCTCTTTTTGTATCCCTAGCACTTAGCACAATGACTAGTACATAGTGGATGCTTAAAAGGTGATAATCAACTGACTGACTTTTGAATGCATTCACATATATCTGGCTATTTGAACCAATAATGTAGCTGGAGTGGTCCTTAGCAGCGGGAGGAAGCATCAAATGCTGAAAGGCTTATGTTGCTGCTAATTTGGACAAATGCCAGTGTGAGTACCAAAGGTAAACTGCCTTATGATTTTCAGCCTTATCCATCTTTAATCAAAATTATCAACCATATCCTTCTTGCCTTATGTATGGCATATAGCTAATATTCATGTAGTCCTTAAGGTTTGCAAAGCACTGTGCATACATTATTTCATTTTACATATGAAGAAGCTAAGGCTAGAGAGGGTAAGCAACTTACCAGTATTCATAGCTGGTAAGTGTAGAACATGGGATCCAAACCCTGTTTTCTCAACCCCACGTCTACTTGCTGCCACTTTAAGTAAACTATTTGCCTTTTAAGATAGAGAAGTAACGAACTGAAATAGATGGCAATGTTAAATGTAGGGAATGGCAGTTGCTACAATAAATTGAATTAAAAAATAAATGGGAGTGTGCTAGGGTGGGCGGGTTCTTCTAAGTCTTAAATGTAGTCAGCCTTGAAGTGAATTTATTTTAAATTGAAGTCTAAATTTTTACAGAGAATTAATAAAGAGAGGACCTGGGTTTGAATCCCTACTTGCCAATTACTACTTGCGTACAAAAACATTAACTTCTCCAGGCTTCTGTTTCCTCAATTATAAAATGAGGAGAGTTGACTAAATTAGATCTATGATCTTTTTTATGATGCATAATTTCTCATCAGAAAGCATGGTCCAAACCCACATCAGAGACTTCTGGGATTTGGATTTTTTTGTTCATCTCTTAATACAAGTAAATATCTTGTGGTATGGTGGTGGGGGAAGGTCTAGAAAAGAGCCCAGAAAAGGCAAAGAATGAACATATGGAAAGGAGGTGATGTACCACCTCTGGGCTGCTTGGAGAGAAGGATAGGAAAAAGAAATAGCAGAGGTGGCTATGTAGAGCAGGGGAGCTGGAATGGCAGTTTGAACAGCAGCCCGATATTGCTATTTCCCCTCCCTGTTTGTTGTTATTCAGTCATTTTTCAGTCATGTCCAACTCTTTATTATTCCATTTGGGGTTTCCTTGGCAAAGATGCTGGAGTAGTTTGCCCTTTCCTTCTCCAGCTCATTTTACAGATGAGGAAACTGAGTCAAACAGGGTTAAGTGACCTGTCCAGGGTCACACAACTATTAAGTGTCTGGGGTCAGATTTGATCTCAGGAAGATGAGTCTTCCTGACTCCAGGCCTGGGACTCTCTCCACTGTACCATCTAGCTTGTCTTCACCTCCATAGGCCACCAAAAAAGGAAGGAAAGATAAGGGGGAATAGTCAAGGAGGTACCATGGTGGTAGATTACACCCCATCAATTCGACTAGGTGTGATTGGTGCCTATTTCTAGACACATTTCTATAATTTCTCATATAATTGTGTCACCTCCTCATAAGCTTCTATGGTCAACCCAGGTATGTGTGTGCCTTTGTATCCATTAGTTCCAGTCACAAAGGTATAGGGATGGTTCTAGGAATAACATAGGAGAGATAAACATGTTTTCCAACTCAGGGTAGGGATCCTCACCAGAGCCCATTGTTAAGGTCTCTTCCACTTTCTCCTTTTTCCTATTCTTCTCCCTCAGGATATAATCACAAGCCATACTATAACTCAACTTTAAAGGACAGATTGAACAACGACCAAGCCCTTTCAGTCTGCCCCATCAGACTTTAAGCCTAACCTTTGGCTTTGCTGTGTAATTCAGGTACTTGACTCACTAAAGAGGATGGTGGTGGTACTGCTGCTGCTAGAACTCCATAGTGATACCCAGTGTTGCCAGTGAATAACAAAATGTTATTTCTCCTTTTGTTGTTTTGTCCCAAGTGATTTGTGTATTAGTTTTGAGTAAAATGGGATAGAAAAGGAAGGGGGGAATAAAGTCAATTTATAGAGAAACGTTAACAAGCTAGTGGAAATTGATAGATAAAAATGCAAAGGAGAGAGAATGATTGTCAGAACAGTCTTTTAAAATGTAAACTTTAAGAGACTGTTTCAAGTATAGCTTTGTATTCATCATGCCTAGTACAGCGCCTGGCACATAGTAGGTCTAGTTGATAGGAGGAGGTAGAAGGAGATCAATGAATTAATAAATCAAGCATTTGTCAAATGTCTACTACGTGCCAGCAATTGTGCCAGACTCTGTGGATACAAGGAGGAAGAATGAAACTGCCTGCCCTCAAGGAGCTTAGTCTATCAGGGAAGACAGTGTGTGTGTGTGTGTGTGTGTGTGTGTGTGTGTGTGTGTGTGTGCATGTGCACTTGCAAGTATCATACACACAAGAAAATATAAGGGGAAGCCCTAGAAACTAGGGTGGCCAAGAAGGACCTCATGTTGAAGGTGTCATATAAGTGGAGTTTTAAATAATCTGGGGATTCTAAGAGGCGAAGGTGAAGAGAGAATGAATTTCAGGCATGGGGGTGGGCAGGAAGGCTGGGCAAAGGTTTAGAGACAGGAGATGGAGGGTTGTATGGGAGGAATAGCTAATAGGCCAGTTTCTCTGAATTGTATAGAATCCAAGAAAGGGAATAATGTATAAAGCTGGAAGATTATGTTCAAAGATACTTTTGGAGGGGTTAATCATGGCATGGAGGTAGAACAATTTTCAACCTGAGACAGAATGGAGTAAAGAAGAGGATGAGTAATGGTACAGAGCAGTTTGGAGGTTTGCAGAAGGAGAGTTGAGGGCTCTCAGGTTGGAGAGTCTTAATCTTTTCAATAAAGTAGGAGCTAAAGTAATTTGCTTAGGAGGAGGGACTACATTACTGATGAGCAGGAGAAAAGGTGGGAACAACCATGGGGAATATAATAAGAAGTAAGGAATTTATAAAAGAGGGGAGCTAAGTGGTACAAATGGATAGAGTGGCATGGCTGAAGTCAGGAAGACTCATCTTCCTGAGTTCAATCTGGCCTCGGACACTTAGCAGCTGTGTGACCTCTGGGCAAGTCACTTAACCCCATTTGCCTCAATTTTCTCATCTGCAAAATGAGTTGGAGAAGGAAAGGGGCAAGCCATTTTTATATCTTTGCCAAGAAAACCAAAATGGGGTCACAAAGAGTCAGATTGAACACCAACAATCTATAAAAGCAATGCTAATCATTGGTGAAGGCTCAGCTGAAGTTTCTTAGCATGAGTCTGCTGGGGACCTAATCAACACATTTTCATTTATCCTCTCTCCCTCCCCAATGCCCTAGAAATCCTCTGCAGTCAAGATGGTGGGGGCTACCCTGGGCTTGGGAATAAAGGTGGGTATGGACAAAGGACTGAAGGATCCTAGAGTACTAACAAGAGCATTACCATGGATGGATGTGAAAGCAAATGAAGCCAGGTCATCTGCTGCTAGACATGGAGAATAAGGTCAAAGGACTATGATGAGCAGAAAAAGCAGGTACTTTTAGGAGTGAATTATTGGGAGAAGTGGGAGACACTCATGGTCTGAAAAGAAATTTTGGGATTTGAGATCTTTTAGGCCAATTGAGTAGTTCTGAATGATGCTGAAGAGATACAAGAAGTGGCCCTGCAAATACACTTGGACAGAATAATATATGGAGAAGATTATTAGCTATTGAAATTGTACGTGTGAATTAGGCAATTGAATCTTTTCTAGCATCAGAAGAGCTGAGAGCTGGGAAGGAACAGCACCAAGCACATATACATTTTGTTGAGATAAGAACGAAGAAAAATTTGGAAAGTGGACTTAGTCCTAGGAGGAGCACTGATAGTGAGGCAGAATCTAGGACAGTCAGGGAGGGATAGGAGGACAGGATAGGAGAAGAGGAGAGGGAAGAAGAAAATAGCCACATGTTAGGAAAGAATGCCAAAAGGGGAGGTGGGGGGGAATTAAAAGTTAGCTTTATTCCCTTCACAATTTTGTCTAAAGCAGGCCCAGCTGTTTTGCCACCTATGGGTCCTTTCCTAGTCTTCCTATTCTCTTCCTCCTTAATTATATTGTATTTATTTATTCGCTTAAATGTTGTATCCTCCCCCTCCCAACTTCCCCCAATAGAACACAAATTCGCTGAAAGCATGGGTTGCTTCTTATTGTCTTTGTATTCCTTTGTGCCTTACACATAGTAGGGACTTAATGATATAGTCGCATTGAATTGATTTTGTGAAATGATAAAGATTCATCCAAAGTTTTAAAATCTATAATCATAGGTACAAGAGAGACTTTGGTTTTTACAATGATATTCAGTAGCAAACAAGGACAGAGGGGCCAGGAGTGTGGTATCTTAATAAGAGTTTATCATCTTCCAACTGGGAGGGGATTGCTATTCATTTGTTGGTTTAGGTGAGATGATTCATCTAAAGATCAATTTAAGGCTGAAATTCAATGTATAAAGAATCATTTTTAAAACAAACATACCAGAACATATAATAATAAAATATAAAAATATTTATGAAAATAACTGGCATTTATATTAACCTTAGTTCTATCCCCCTTAGAGTCAGCCTGTCATTAATTAATTAATTAATTAAGTACCTACTAAGCACTGAGGATAAAATGGAGGTGAAACAGTTGGTGGTTCCATGAATAGAGTACTGAGCCTGAGTTCAAATCTAGTTTCAGATACTTACTAGCTGCATGACCCCGAGCAAATCATTTGACCTCTGTTTGCCTCAGTTCCCCTAATTGTAAAATGGGGATAGTAATGGCCTCCCAGGATTGTTTGTGAGGAATAAGTGAGATATTTGTATAAATTGCTTAGCACAATACCTGGAACATAGTAAATGTTTAGTTTCTTCCCTGAATACAAAAAAAAAGACAGTCATAGTCTACTGGGGGAGGAAGCTTAAAGGTGGGGAGGAAAAATTAACCTGACACATGATGGAATGTAGTCCGAAGGAACACAAGCAGATGGGCAGTGAAGACATGGCCAGCCCGAGAGCATTCTTTAAATGGAGGCTTTGGGAGGAGTTTTTCCCTGTACTCTTCCATAAGAGGAGTAGAAGGTACTGATGAGATACCACTTCTAAGAGTCCATCCATAGACTTCAGGAGGTCCATGAAATTGGATAGAAAAAATTATCTTTATGTTCACTAACCTCTACCTAAAATTTAGCATTTCCTTCAATTACGAATGCAAGAGGCAAAACATTATTCTGAGAAAGGATGCATAGTTTTCATCAGATTGCCAAGGCATCCATGACACAAAATAAGATTAAGAACTTCTGATCTATCTTTTTAAAGTTTGCAAGACATTTTACATTTGTTATGTCATTTGACCTTCATAATAAACCTGTGAAATAGGTTCTGGAGGTACTACAGATATTATTATCTCCATTTTACTGGTGAGGAAACTGAGACTCAGGTTAAGTGACCTGCCAAGGAGCACACAGCTGCTAGGTATCTAAGTCAGGATTCTGACCCAGGTCTTCTTGCCTCTGAATCTGGCATTTTATCCACTCCTTCAGACTCCCTATTTTTCTGCTTTTGATTGAACAAACTTTCAATTCTTTAGATTTTCTTTCAAATATGACAAAGCCTTTAGACCTTTGGAGGCTGATATGCATTTCCATTAAATATCTGAATTCAACATTTCCCCTCAAAATGTTCATTTCAACACACTCTCATTCTAAGCAAGAGCTAAAGTTTTTTTTTTTTGCTTGAGTCATCCTTCTTAATAGGCAGCTGGTCTCTCTTACCAGCTGATATTTCATATTAAATTGTCCTCCAGATATTTCATCAAAATGGTTTGTGGCGTATACCCTGCATTTACCTCATGTCCTTTATGTGGCTCATTGTAACTTTGCACAATGGGGGAGTCTGGGTGGCAGCTGCAAATTTTCTGTTTCTCAATACACATAGCATATTTGTCAGCAATTACGTCTCAGCCTCTCTTTTTGCACTTGTATTCTTGGTATAGAGCAGAGATGGCAAATTAATTATTACAATGAATCTGCACTGTGCATTCCCTTCTCTTTAATGCACACTGAAACCCTTTCAATTTAGCTACAAAAAGCACACACACAAAAAACCCCAGAAACATGGCCTCAGTATGATGGAAAATTCTTTATGTCTCCTAAACTTCTCTGCCCAAAGGGGAAAAATACTTTAAATAATTTCTCTATTCCTCTCCTCCCCCCCAAATAAATTGATCACATGTATTTGTTGGCCTATAGGATTCTTCCCAGGGAATCTAAGTTACCTCTACTTTCATTTGGAGGTTTTTTTGTTGATCCCCTTGAAAAATTTCTTGACACTAAATTTTGCTACCCTTGAAAACATTTATATTTTTTAAACAAAACATGCTGAATTTAGAGTCAAAGGACCTGGGTTTGAATCTTGGCCCTGCTTCTTCCTACTTGTGTAACCTTGGGTAATTTACAACTTCTCTTCACTCCATCTCACTGATCGTATAGTAAGGTGGCTTTATTAGATGCTTTCCAATTCAATCTTTAAATCAACAAATATTTATTAAGCCACCATAGTGTGCAAGACAGTGATAGACTCTAGAGATGTAAAGACAAAAATGATGCAGTCCCGGCCCTTAAGGGGCTTACAGTCTATAAAGGAGTACAGTATATGCATATCTAAGTAGATACAAAATAAATACAAGTTGATGGCAGGTGTGGGGAGGATGTACTATTACTCAGGGGCAGGGGAGGCTAGTATAGAAGATGGCACCTGAGCTTAGTTTTGAAGGACAATAAACATTCTAGGGAGGCAGAAGTGAGAATGAAGAGAAGTCCAGGTATGAGAAACAACCTATGTAGAGGGAAGAAAGCCGGAGATAGAATGACATGGGTAAGGAACAGGAGAAGGAGAGTTTCAGCTATATAGAGTGAGTGAAGGGGAGTAATATAATAAAACTAGAAAGGTCTGTGGAGCCGATTGTAAAGGGGTCAGAATGTCAAACAAAGGATCCTAGAGGTAACAGAGAATCACTAGAGTTTATTGAGTAGGGATGTGACATAGACCTATGTTTAAGAAAAATCACTTTGGCAGCTGTACAGAGGAGGGCTTCCATTTTCCACCCCCTGCCACCATTTTGTACACTAACAACTACCTTAAAAAAATTAAGCTGGTGAACTTATGAAATCACTGAAGAAAATGTTTCCTTTGGAGTCATGGCATTAGGAAGGCCCAGTTACAAAAAGCACCTAGAACAAAGGCTTTGGGCAAAATCAACAGGTGGTCTTCATTTATGTGTCATGCTGATGATACATGTCTATGTTCAACCATATTCACACACATGATCAAATTATCAAATGTAGTAAAGTTTGGACATAGACACCTCTACATATATATATATATACTGACACTGAAGGCTTCCTTTTGTTCTGCCTTCTTTTCTAATGACTCCACATCCTAGCTAACCCTCATCCTTCATCTACTTTTCATGAAGGACTTTTTAGATGTGAGTCCTTTTAGTCATGTGACTCTGTATTCCTATATTTGGGTTTCTTCTATTTTTTACTATTAACCTAAGTAGGCACTAATTTCCCTAAGATCCTCATTCATCCTTAAAGCTACATGAATATAATGTGATTTACTAGGTAAGCCTTTTGTCATCACATATTACTTTATAATTTTAAAGAATCAGAGATTTAACATGTGAGATGCACACAGAACTTCAAGAAACCAATATCCTTGTTCTTGTCCCTCAGCTTAACTTCAATCACTCTTAAGGTAGGAATAGCATCAATTTCCTATAAAATTGGCCTGTGAGTTCTCTTCCAGCTCTAAATTCTTATGAACAACAAGAACAAAGCCTACACCTTTGCTTGGTTCTGATTTTGTCCTCCTTCATTGACAAATGCTGTTAGATTCAGCACCAGATTTCACCCCCCAAAACCTCAGCAGTTGTACTAAGTGCTAGTTCCAGCACAGGATACCAAGTAATGTTAGCACAACAACAAAGACAGTGTGGCAGAACCATATGGGTGAGGGAGGGACAGCAGAAGTCAGCCGCCCTGGGGAATTCACCACCCTCCTTTCTAAACTCCAGCTCCAACTGCAACCAAGTGCATTTATTCAAAGCTTGGACTTCTCCTGCTGGTATTTGTAAATGAGAATCCCACCATTCTGGAGAACAGAGCTCTGGTTGTTGCTGTTGTTGTCGCTGACATTTTTGAAAAGGACCAGTGACATCACGGGATGATATCTTGATGATGTAAATTGGACTTGAGTGAGGCAGAATTGCACAAAGTTGTCAGCCTCGTGCTCTCTTCCAAAGTCATCTAAGTCCAATGGCAAGACAAAGTGGGTCACCTTGGCTTCGTCAATATCTGGCCAAGCTCTAAGTGCTCCTGCCTTCATGACTGTTGGAACAAATTGTTCTTATCTGTCCATTCTACTGAGAGAAGTCTTCACATGCTTGGGATAGATATCCCTCTAACTCACCTACAGGTTTGAGGCCCATTGATTACCCTCAACTTGGTTTAGCCCTTCTGAGAAGATGATTTTACTGGGGTGTGGCTGCAGTGCATGCTACAGCTTCTTGGAGTCACAGGTGAGAGTTAAGTGCCAGGGAGACACCAAAGAAAGATGAGCAGCCCTGAAGAGGGCTCAGGAAGCCCTCACTCCAGAGGTGCTGGTCCTTCTGAGCTCCCCACATACTCCAAAGAACAGAGCAATAGGCAGCAGATAGGACTCACTTGGTGAGGATCCGAGCAGTATATCAGCTCTTCTTTATACTTATTAGTGATTTTTGGTTCACTGACCTTCATAGATTAGTTTCTGCCTTTGGTATAGTTGAGATGTTGCTCTGGAGTGTTGCATGGTTAGCACTATTTGGGAGTATCTGTGCTGAGGGTCAACAAATGCTAGAAATTGCTTAATTCCTGTTCTAGACTATCCCCCTTTAGAACCTGATTATTAGGTCCTAGAATGTGATAAGAAATATTGGTTATATGCATGTTGGGATTGTATTAAATTAAATGATCCCTATGTGACCCCACATTTGCAAACAAACATTTATTAAAGGCCTACCATGTACTAGGCTCTGTGCTAAGCACTTTACAGATATCTCAATTTATTCTTCAAAAACAGGTGGGTGCTGTTATTATCCCCATTTTATATTTGAGGGAACTAAGGCAAAGGTTAAGGGAACTTGCCCAGGGTCTCACAGTTAGTGTCTGTGGTCAGATTTGAACTCAGGTCTTCCTGACCCTAGATCCAGGGCTAACTACAGTTTTATCTACAAACTCCCCTTTACAAACTTTTTTTTTTTAAAAAAATCCTACTAGAAAGAAAGATATGGAAATAAAATGACAATAGATCACTGTGTCCAATTTGATTAGGACTGAAAATTACTATTTTATGGTATCTCTGAGCTTCTCATTACAGAATAAATGTGCTAGTTTTCCACTGAGGGTCATATATGCAGAGATGACTTTTAGGTAGATATAAGGAGAAAAAAATCATAACAGAGCTCCCCAAAAGAAGAATGGGTAGCCTTGGGAGGAAGGATTCCTGCTCCTTAGAGGTCTATGACCAGAGGCTAGGTTTGTTAGGTATCATGTAGAGGGGATTATCATTTAAACCTCAGTTTGACTAAATGCCCCGTAAGGTCCCTTTTGGGGGCAGTTAGGTGGTGCCATAGTGCACAGAGTACTGGGCCTAAAGTCAGATTCATATTCCTGAGTTCGAATCTGGCCTCACATGCTAGCTATGTGACCCTGAGCAAGTCACTTAACCCTGTTTGCCTTAGTTTCCTCATCTGCAAAATGAGCTGGAGAAAGAAGTGGAAAACCATTCCACTATCTTTTCTCAGGAAACCCCAAATGGGATCACAAAGAGTTAGACAGGACTGAAAAACAACTAGTCCTTTTCAACTCTGATTCTATGATTCTCTGTTCTAGTAGAATATAAGCTACTTGAAGGCAGGGAGTATGTAATATTGACATGCCAGATAGAGCATTTATTAAGTGTTTATGTCAGACATTATACTAAACGCTAAGGGTATAAAAACAAGAAAAGATGGTTCCTTCTCTCAGAGAACTCGAATTCTAATAGAGGAAGACAAAAAACAAAAAGAAAGTGGAAAGCTAGGGAGGAACGAAGAGTGTAGGTATGGAAGCTATTCCCTTGTGGGTCAGGCATCAGGTGTAGAGGTGGAATAGATAGGAAGGTGAGCCAGAGTTTTCTCATGATACAGCAGTTCTAGGCAAGAACTCATCAATGATAAAGTCAGCCTCAGTGTGGGGTCTTTGTATCTTCCTAGTGCAGATTCATGCACTTTTTTTGTTTGTTTGTTTAGGGGGAGGAGAAAGAGTCCATGCTCCCTGGGGGCATAGAGAACTTCTAGTGCAGAGACTTCCTCTACCAACATACGCAGGAATGTCACCTCTAACTTATAGTCTGAGAGAATTGTCTGTGAGCACAGAGAAGTCAACTTGTCCACAGTCATGCAGATTTGAACTGCATCTTCCTGGGTCCAAGGCTGTCCCTCCTTCCTCTACAGCACACTGCTTCTCTGCCATTCACATGGTTGATATTTAGCAAATGTTTGTTGCATTGAATTCCTACTCTTTGGTTATCAAAAACTACTGAAGCAAGTCATGACTCCCTACTTCGCTGAGACCTCTACTAATTTGGTCTACTAGCCTTGAAGTTTCACTGCTAAAAAGGGCAGAAATGGAAAATCAAGCACATTTTTCTCAATTACATTCAGACGTAAAATTAATGTAGGTTCACTAAGAGTTATTACAGAATTTCTGGAAATATGATTTTTAAAACACAAAATGGTCTTATTTATAAATATATAATTATTAATATATAATATTTAGATGGTAAAAAATATGAATTTTAGTATATAATGAATTATATATAATTATTGATCTATATTAGCACTTGTCCCTGTTCAAACAGGGAGAGAAATTATTATTAATAACAAATGATTTATGGACATGCAGAGTTTGCCCTTTTTCTATAGTTCTCATCTCAAAATTCAGTCTCTTGAAGGACATTACTAATAAAGAGATTGAATTAACTCTTCTCAGACCCCACCTAGCATTAAAAGGATTTAATCCCATTACATTCTACTCAGGTTTGGGTGGGGATACAAGGCTGGAGGTAATTTAGAAGTAAATGATATAATTGAGTTCATTAGAATAAGTCCAGCCCCTCAATTGTAATATTTATTCTCTCTTGTTACTTGTTCACCAATCAAAGTTGATTACCACCCCCTGGAATGCTTTCCAAGGCCTTGAGCCTGCCACCATGATTGTCTTTGAGAGTGCCAGTGACCTGTTTTATTAAAATGCTAGCGTTATTAATAAATGCCCAATTACTCAGGAATTATGTCTCTCAAACCTTTTAAATGTCACAATAGTCATATGTGGGAAAAAATCCCGAGAAGTAATGCTTAGAAATGGACATGTTCCCTATTGGTCCACATACCTTTAATATGGTCAAACACTCAGTCAACAAGCATTTATTAATCACTTGTTAAGTGCCAGGCACTGTACTGGGCCCTGGGGTACAAATATTCTTATTCTCAAAGAGCTTGCATTCTACTGGGGAGACATGTATGGTATCTTTTTTTAGCATATACAGATAAATATGTATTTATTATTCTGTGTATTTATATACAAATAGGAATAAGGATAGGTAGTAGAAGAAAAAAAATTTTTCCCTGGAGTCAGTGAATTTGTTTTAAAAAATATTTTTTTAATTGTATGAGTTGATTTTCTTTGTAATCTTATGTTTTTTACTCTATGCATTTAAAAACACTATTCTGATAGAAATCCATAGGTTTGACTAGATTACCAAAGGTATCTCTAACCTTAAAAAAAGGAAAAGAGCCCCTGGACTGGTCCAATATAGAGAACTCCTGGGTGATGAAATGCCCTTTACTAGTGCAGATGTTTTCTGCAATTTATAGTCTTTGAGATCACTGATCTAGAGAGGTTAAGTGATTTGCCCAGGGTCACATGGCCATTATGAGTCAAAGATAGGATTTGAACCCAGGTTTTCTTGGTTCTGAGGCCAGCTATGTATCAAATATGCTAAGTTGGATTATATGTATATTTGTGCAGCCTTCTTAAAATATATACCAGGTCTGTATAATTATCATGAAAACTTTGCTTTAAATTCAATCAAAAGTATGAGCTGCCAATTAAGCAACACAAACCACACAATGTATATTTTTGGTCGCGTTCTATGCCCTTCCCAGTGGCTACCAGGGAAAGTCCAAGCTAGAGACCTAAGGATGTGAGAGCTCATTACGTCTATTTCCTACTGGAGCTTCCTCCAACATTTCTAACAAATGCTAGTCCAATGTGTCTGCACACATCCAATGTCACCCGTGTGGATGACCCATTTCAGTTCTGGAAAGTTCTAATTACTAAAAAAAAAATCTTTCTATATATTGCACCAACATATAATATAAGGCAGAATTAACAACTTTATTTTTCTTTGACAAGATGTTTTCAAAAAGATTTCCGGGTCTCAGAAATCTAGATCAATTTTTCAAAACAACTCTAGCTAATAGCTTCCAGTTGTAGATTTTAAATAAGATTATTTTTATTTCCCATTTAGAAAATAAAATTTCCTAGCCATGCAATAGATAATAAGAACAAGAACATACTTCTGAAAAACAGCTAGTTTACAATAATAATAGCTAACATTTATATGGCACCTAGGCACTGTGCTAAATAAGCATTTATTAAATGTCTACTATGTGCCAAAATGGCCAAATGGCCAAAGCCATTTGTAAAGGGCTTTACAAATATTATCTCAGTTTATCCTGAGAACAACCTTGGGAGGTAAGTACAATTATTACTTCCATTTTATAGTTGGTGAAACTGAGGCAGGCAGAAAATAAGTCACTTGCCCAAGATCACACAACTAATGAACTTCTGAGGTCAGATTTGAACTCGGGTCCTCCTCAATCTGGGCCCAACATTTTATCCACTGAGCAACCTAGCTACCTGTGGAGGGTTTGGGGTGGGGGAAAGAGGCACAAAATTAAATTTCAAAGAACTCACTGATTTTATTGTTCTTATCTATTTTTTAGTGCTTTCAGGTTTGCAAAGCTCCTTAAATATAGTATCCTATTTCATCCGTACAACAGCCTTGTGAGGTAGGCACTACCCATTATCTCAGTCTTATAGATAAGAAGACTGGGTCTAAGAAAGGTTAAGTGATTTGCCCAAGGTCACAGAGCCACTAAAGTACCTAAAGTAGGATTTGAACTCAGGTCTTTGTGACTGCACATCCAGAAGGCAATCCACTATCTAGCATTGCCATCATCACTATTGACATTCTAGGCTGTGTTCAAGGAACAGTCCCCATCCCCTAGATGCTTATAATATAACAGATGCCATCAGCAGACTGATGGAGTTCTCAACAGACACTGACCAGGCGCCAGACCAATGGGTTTTGTATTGATAGGTTATGAATTCATATTGTAGTACTTCATTATATTTCAATTTAGGTGAAAGACAAACACAAATGTAGAAAAACCTGAAGGTATTTCCCTTTAAATATTTATGTACTCGGATCTCTAGAGAAATTTAAACTCCCCATCAAGGTGTATTTACTTCACTTAGAGTGTGATGATTAGATTTCCAAGTCTCTGAACAGCAGCTACAGATACGTGTTTTTCCTATTCTGTTCCATTACTAGCTGATAATTCTATCTTGTACTGCTTTGGAATTCGTCTCACAAAGTACTATACGTTTTCCCACTCAATTGTCCTCCTTGTTGCCTGATTCTCATTGACAGCCCACACGCATGATGAAAAGCTGGCCATGTTATTTCTGCAGGAGCAATTGATCCCTGAAACATTTTCCAGTCGAATAACTAAATGAATGATGGTGAGAACAAGAAAGGGGAAACCTGCACAAAGCTATCCCTGGAGGAAACTGTGTTTCCTTTGAGATTTAAAAAAATGGAAATTGACTTATAGATGCTGCATATATTCGCATGGTTGAGACGTTATAGATATTGGAAATGAAATCTCTGCTGAAATGTGGTGATAAATGACAGATGATGGATGGCCTTTCTCATGATCCAAAAAGAAAGGAATCACAGCAATACCATCGTGAGATCTGATGGGTGGGCTGTCACGTTACCTTTCCTAAAACCAAGACTCCATCTCACTTTCCAACTAGGTTGCACAGTGGTTAGAACACTGAGCTCTATCAGGTCAGGAAGACTAGACTTTAAATCTGGCCTCAGACACTTACTAGTTGTGTGATCCTAGGCAAGTCACTTTAACCTCTGCCTTTAAAATCGGGATAATAATAGCACCTACTTCCCATGGTTGTTGTGAGGATTGAATAAGATAATATTTGTAACAGTAATACCACAATGCCTAGCACATAGTAAATGCTTAATACACATTTGTTTCCTTTCCTGACCACCAGCTCCAAAGCATGCTGCCTCCACTCCAGCCATCATAAACTTGGGGAAGTGAAGAACGTCCTCCCCCACAGGCATGTGTAGCCCTCATACTCCTAGATTTTTAACTCTTCTTTATGTATTATTTCCTGACAATAAGGACTGGATTTCTTGCTTGTTTTGTATTTTCAGCATTTAGCTGAGTGCATGCCACATAGTAATCATTTCATAAGTGTTTTATCTAAAAATGAAAGTGTCATAATAATGGGGCTGGTCTTAGTGGTAGGCAGAACAAGACCTCTCTTCTTATGTGGTATGGTTTCAGAGATGACAGGAAGAAATTTCAGTTCTTCAAAAAATATACTACTAAATCTGATCCCTAAAGAAAGCAATTTGACAAAACATTTCATTCTACAATAAGAAGTAGGTATTAAAATGTAAATATCACTCTAAAAGGAAATGACAGACTTAAATTTCACCAAGATATAAATGATAAAAAGTATTTATCTGGGAGCAGATATTGATAGGAAGAGAGTAGAGAAAGAATGAGGGAACTGGGACTGGGAAAGGGTGTTGTAGGTAAAGGGTATCTGTGGGGAGAGAGTAGAGAGGAAAGACTGAGTTCCTAGAAGATAAAGACTGCCTAAGAGAAGCAGTATTGTGTATGTGTTAGGAAAAGTAAGAAAAGGGGAAGTGGGCTTGGGAGTCAGAAAACGTGTATGTCTTATGAGAGAAAGAATTCTCCCTCTACCATCATGACCCTACTTTTCTCTCTATTCCTCTCCCTTCTAGTGTTCTTTCTCCATTCTCCCTAAACCCCTCAGTCAGAAAAAAAAGGCAAAACCAAAACCTATTGGATTTTGGAGAAGTTTGAGAGGCTGTGATGATCAGAGAAAATATCTAATCTTCCATCTTGTTGGTCATATGACCAATAAATGGGTTCACTACATGTTCATGATATAGAATCTCAATTAGATCCTTGCTCCTGCATGGTTATCCTTTCCCCCTAATTGATTCCCTCTTATGCTTCCCACAATACATGATTCAAACCTTTTCTTCTCTCCTCAAATCTCGTTAATTACCACATCATTCCCACTGCCTCTCAGCAGAAGACCTCACCTCCTACTTGACTCAAAATATAGATGCTGTACCTTATGAGTTTCCTCTTATTCCATAACCTGCTCTCCAATTTGGCCACTGTTTGATACTTTGGGTCTCTGTGGCTGACATCTCTTGCTTCTTTGATGACTTTCAGCTGCTTCATGGCCTTTTCCCCCAAGGGGAGTGATCTGTCAGATCTTCAACCTTCTTAGCCCCTGGTTTATTTCAGCCTTTTTTGATTAGTCAGCTAATTAGACAAAGAAGATCTTAGTAATTGTCTTGTGAATTTTTTCTGCCTTAGTTGCCCCCTTTGATCAGTCTATTCTTTGTTTCAGGGTGCAAAATTTTGTTTAGATGTCCATAATTCTTGTTGTTTACTGCGTCTATTCAAACCACCATTGGATTTTCACTCAGACAGTTTGAGGGTTTGGGAGAGAGCAGGGTAGAACTAAAAACATTTTTTGTTCTGAAATTGTCAGTAACAAAATCACTGCTCTTGATACACTGACAATCTATGTAAAAGTATTACACATAATTGTATTTGTAATTAAAACTGAGATTCGTAGGTTTTTTTTCATAGAATTAGAGAAACTGACCTTTGTAAAATTGCTAAAGCAAACTTAAGCCAGTGGCAGTTATGATTTATATCCTCTGGTGATTCAGTACTTCACATGTATCTATGAAGTAAATGAGAAATCCCTTCATTATCAGAATATTTGACAGGATTTTTAAAACAATTAAGGAAAATGATCATTTTGCCCATTTGAAAAAATCTCTATCTGATCTTCCACTTTGCACAAAAAAACATTTCATTCTGAGTACAGAATGTATCTCTACAAACAAAAGTGGGCATTCACTTATTTCTTATCTTTATTATGGGGGTACGGTCCTTAAGTATCAGAACAAGTTTGATAGGTATCTAACTAGAAGGGACAAAATATATTTTGTCTTTATAATTGTTTCACTATAGCTTTACCTCTCCAATGCTGACTGCCACTAATTTTCTCTGTTTAAGAAGTATTTCATTTTGCTTCTCTTTGTAAAGTATCACTTGGAAGTTTTCATTATTAATGATGAATACTTATAATGAAGCAAGATAGTTCCAAACTAATGCTGACCAGTCTGACTGTGTTAGGAACCTACTTGGTTGAGATAAAGATTTTCCAAAGTTTGGATCCAATTCCACCTTGGAAGATTTAGCGAGACAATAACCTGAGTTTTAAATTAATTAGTTTCTTATAGGTTCATGAAGACAAGTCTTTTCAGGAGAAAGAGCAAACATTAAAAAAGGTTTCCAAATATTTATTAAATGAAAAATTAGAAATTTATTAGTAAAATTCTACTTTTTATATAATGGCATAAATTTTTGTTGCCAGTAGCATATTTGGGGTATTAGCAAGTTCTACATTTTAAAAGTCACAGTAGAAGTTAATGAGCAATATCCAAGAAGGTTTGGTTGAATTCAATTTTTTTAGCCAGAAAAAAAAATTTAGATAAAAACACCATCCTTTCCCATGGGAGTTGATTACATAAAGAAAAAAAGGTTAGGACTTTTTTTATTCTGAAACTAAAAAATTTCCAATGAAGCCCCAAGTGGGAGTATCCTCATGGATGTGTTAAGGTACCTTTCATGCTGTTCATACCATTTTAGTCCAGATATTTAAAGATAGCACAGTCCAGTCAGTAGCTGAGAGGAACTGAGAGCAAAGACAATGTGAAATGGTTATAGGGAGAGTTTCCAGGGTTAGCACAAAAGGTTGGCTGAACCTAAGTAAAGGGAAAAAATCTGCAGGCAAGACAAGACAATAATTGTTCTCAGGGAACGATGACAGACCTGGGGGGAAAGGTTTCTGTTAGAAGGTCTTGCCTCTGCTAGGAAATTCACTTAATTCTTTCTTTCCCCCCTTTTAAAGTTAAGTAGAAGAGCGAAGTAATTGCTATGTCTTTTAACAAAGACATTGCTTAAATTGTCTCCCTTCTTTTTCCAATGCATGTGAAGGTCTTTGCTTGGCTAAACAGCAGACTTTTGTTGTTGTTGTTGTTGTTGCTGCTGCCCCAAGCTAACACTGAAATGACAAAACCATCTGCCAAAATTATCTTCAAAACAGCTTGGCTGTTTGAGGCAAAACTAAAATAGAGGGTCAAACTTTTTCATAGTTACGTAGTTTTACTTTAAAAGTTTTATGTGATATTTCTCTTTATCAAGTTTTCAAATACTGTTTTAATAACAGGAGCTACCATTTAAATATCTCTTTAAGGTTTGTGAAATGTTTTACAAATATTATCTCATCTTAGCCTCACAACAACCCTGACAGACAGGAGCTATTGTTGTCCTTGTTTTACAGATGAGGAAACTGAAGCAAACAGAGGTTAAGTGACTTGCCCAAAGTCACGCAGCTAGTAAATGCTGAGGATGGAATTGAATTGTCTTCCCGACTCCAGGCTTATAGCTCTCTTTCCACTGCACCACATGGTTAGCTAAAGCTGGGGACTACAGTCTGTGTTGCAAAAAAATATCTTCAGGGAGCCAGGAATAGAGGGAAAATTATAGGATTCTATAATCTGGGCTTGCAATAGAGCTCAACACCTTATCCTACACTCTTCCCAGAGCCTCAGAGACCTAAACTACAGAAATCAACCCTGTAGCACCAAGTGCTACAGTTCTCTGAACTGCTGGTGTCAGGCCAAAGAATGAGAGAATGGAACAAGACTCCAGAAAAATGTTGCCCTATGTATGTGTAGGGTGACAGGAGATGGGAGGCGGGTGGTATGGCACTCCACTAAGCCTGAAAGAAAGAGCTCAGCATCCAGCTGGGGCCAGTTCCACCCCTCCAAAAGTCATTTGGGGGGAAGAGACCAAGGCTGATAAACAGTTAATTGTCCAGAGTGAGAAGAGGCTGAGACATTTTAAGATCTCAGATCGGAGGAAACCACCATCAGAGTGGAGGGAGTCAGAAAGTGAGCAATAGGGGAAAACAAGGGGAAAAAAGCTGAAATTACCAAACATCTCAGGAAAGAAAAAACTCAATGACTTTGAATATAATCAGATAAATCAATAAGAAAAATACTACAAACAGAAAGAAATATGGCCTCTAGATCTCGTAAATTAATTCAGTTATCTATGAATTAACACTGCAAAATAAAGGGAAATGGTGCAACACTTGATGAGACAGAGAACCTTGTGGAAAATAAAGAGCATGGAGTCACAATATACTATACCTGAGTGGTTCAAAAGAGATGAGAATCATGAGAGCAGCAGAATTTACAACCCACACAGCAAAAATAACAGGCAGAATGGAAAAACTGAATTCTATCATGGCAAATCTCACCCACAGGCCACATATTTAATACCTCCATCTTACATCAAAATAGTTATGCCCAGTATTCTTCCCCTTTCCCCTCCCAAAAAAGCTATTCCTTATAGCAAATAGTATTTTTTTTAACAAAGGAAAAAAATCAGTGTAATATATTGATAGATTGAAAAAGTCCCAAGAGACATATAATGTATGACACCTGTGTATCTCCCACCTTCATAAAGGGTGGGTTGGGGTATCTTCTCAAATCTCTTAATTTGAGTAGTTCTTAAACTTTGTAGTTTTGTTACATTCACTTTTGACTTTTTGGTGTGTGGTTCTTTCCATTTCCACTGTCATTGCTATTGTGTATATTGTTTTCTTGGCTCTCTGTATCAGTTCATCTAGATCTCTCTATGCTTCTCTATACTCATCACATACATTGTTGCTTATAGTACAATAATATGTCATTACATTTATGTATTGCAATTTGTTTAGCTATTTCCCAATCAATGGGCATATATTTTATTTCCAATTCTTTGCTATCATGAAAAGTGCTGCTCTAAATATTTTGGTGTATATGGAAACTTTCTTTACTTCAATAACTCCCTTGGTGTATGATCTCAGTAATAGAGTCTCTAGTTCAAAGAGTATGAACTTTTGAGTCACTTTAGTTGCATAATTCCAAATTGCTTTCCAAAATGGTTGTACTAGCTAACAACTCCACCAATGGGGCATTTACAAGTCAGTATCACAGATCAGATTTGAAGCTATTCTTCTGACTCAAAAACATTTGTCATTAAGCCTTATTCCCTTTATGATGTGAATAGGAGTCTGGATAAAAAATGTGTTATAAGTGCAATACAACTTAATTTCAGATAAATACTCTAAATGTATAAGAATGAACCAAAGTTTTGTTCTTGTACCTGATCATGGTATGGAGGTGATTGGATATGTGAAGATATATCAGTGGAAGGTAGGCTCCAGAGAGCCCTAGAAAACTGGAATGTTCCAGCAATGGACCATATGCCTATTGTCTGAGAACCAGCATAGTTCAATAGGGAGAAGTTTATAACCAAGTTATTGTCAGGGTAATGAATTCTTTTTATCCCATAAATGTTCAAAGATTTTTTGCTAATTATAAAGATGTTGCAAATTGTATCACTGAAAGCAGCAGATAAAAATCACAATTCCTTGAAGTGTTTATTTTTCCCATAACAACTAGGAAAGAAGTTCCAATGCTCCTCCTATGTATGGTCTCCGGTAATCTGATGAGAGGTTGCAGCAGTAGTGATGACAAATTGGAAAATGGCCCAGGTAAAAATTCACGTCATAGAATCATAGATCTAAAATAGGAACTTCAGAGGCCACATAATCTGACTTCCTTATTTTATAGAAGAGGAAATAGAGACTCAAGGAGAATAAAGGATTTATTCTCTAACCCAAGGGTATGATTAGGCTAAATATAGTCAGATCTAACCAATTAGCACTGATTGGTGTCATTGTGTTGCTCTCTGATAGGCCTGCTCACTGCTTGTCTCTTGGTACTGTATATGTGTTCCAAATGATTTTTTAGGTATCCAGCTATCTTCAGTGTCACCTAATGCCCTGTTGGTCATTCTTCAGGGATTGCTATAGTTAGTCAACCTTTCCATCACAAAGGAGGGCTGTAGGTTTCTTCAGTCACCTTTCTCATGCGATGGTGATGAAACTCTCCTATCCAGCTATGTTGCAGGTAGGTGAAATCCAGCCTAAGAGCACAACTTCTCTTTAACCTCTTCCCTTTGGCATTGTCAAATGATTCAACATCATTGATCAATGGCAATGACATTAAATAAGAGGCATTACCATCTGCTTTGCTGCTGTATGCTAAGGACTTCATAGCCTTTCTATCTGACTGGCTGATAAACTTCTTTTTCGTGTTGTCTCCACCATTATAATGTGGGAGCTCCTTGAGTCTTGCTTTTCTCTTAGCACAGTATTTTACACATTGTATAGTTCTTCAGTCCATCCATTAATCCATTCTCTGAAATACTTTCTCTTCTACTATCTCCTCTGAGTCCTTCTGTTCAACTTATATCTAAACATGTTTTTGTAATATTCCCTCATAACAGCCAGGAACTATTTCATGTTTATTTTGGTATCGCCAGGGCCTAATGTAGTACTTGGAACTTAGTAGTTGCTTAAATAATAAAAGAAGCAGGCCCATCAAATAGTGACACAAATTATTATAATTTGAAATAAAAATTTGCATCTGACTATTACTGCTATGACTTAGTGGATAATGGTACTGGCCTAGAGTCAAGAAGACCTGAGTTTGAATCTGGCCTTCACTGGCTGTGTGACCTTGGGCTAGACACTGAACCTCCCAGGGTTATTGTGAGGATCAAATGAGATGTTTGTAAAGTGCTTCACACAGTTCCTGGCACATGGTAAACATTATCTAAATGTTAGTTATCATCATCATCATCATTATTATTATTTGCGCTGCATTAATTAATACAGTTGGATCCTTTGAGGTATTCCTAAATTCCCATCTTTTTATTAACGAATGCTTCTAGATGATTGGTTGATTATAGTTGAGCAGAAACCTATTTCAGGGCTTAGGTCTTTTCTAAGTGGATGAGGAAAATATCCCCAAAGCTCTACTTCCTAAATGGAAAAGAAACTGTGCCAAGGAAATTGTTTTTAATCTCTCCCATCACACTACTGTTTTTTAATCAGAGGGCAAGGGAGGGACTTGCTTTAGAAGGTTGAAAAGGCCCATGATTTTTATCTCCTTTCCCCCTAGCAACAGTTAGTTCATAGTCAGATCTCTTTCTGTTCTCTCTTCAAATGTCCAATTGTCAAGGGATAAAGAGAACATTTCTTAATTTTTTTTGTTATCCAACATCAACATAGCCTAAATTAAAACTTCAGTCCCAAACCAGGACTTTCTAGTCTTCCTTCCCCATCCCCCCAATTTTCTTGTCATTTTTAGTGCATATGCTAGGGTCCATATGTATGCTTCAGTTTCCTAATATTAAAAATGAGAAAATGAAGGGATTGTACTAGATGGCCTCTAAATTCCCTTCCAGTTCTGCATCTATAATCCTTTAATTTTATGGACTTTCTTCCTTTGCAGATAGTTTTCCCTCAATTCAAATGGCCACCTGGGCCCTGGCCAAGTTTCCCTAGGCAGTTTGATATATGTTTGATTACTTTAAAGGAAGAAAAGCACAAAGAAGTAAAAAAAAATCCATCCTTCCTTAGCTTCAATAGCTATAGTTCTCCTGAATTTACTTGAGTGTTTTTGTGCTTATTTATAGAAAAATAACTTTGACCTCTCACTAGACTGTCTATAAACCCTGGTTTTCAGTAAGGACTTAGCCCTTTACCCCTTCAAAATTTGCCCTGAAGATAGAACCTGAAACACTTGAGATCTAATAAGATGTTTGCTTTCTCTTACAGACCTAAGAATTTCTCTAAACAACTCCTTTGGGTGGGTTTTTTTTTTGTCTCTGACTCATCTTCCTTTTATCTTTCTTTTCTTTATGAAGTTTTCTAATGCTACTTCTAGTCTCCTAATGGGAAAATAGCATTTAGATCCCAGGGTGTACAACTCAATTGTGAGACTGAGAACTGACCTCTGGGTTCTGTGTGTCTCCAGTACAATTATTTTAGCTATTTAACATTAAAAAACTCAGCCACTCTGTCATTTTTTAGCAATTTCCTGAATAATTTCCAATTTCCAAGTCATTTGTACACAGGAAACTGCTGTTTAACAAAGGTTGTATCCAATGAATTCAAGTGCAGTCCATCTAATTATGAACTTGACCAGACATAACTTTTCATATCAGAAAGCAATAAGGTGGAAATGATAACATAGGATCATAGGTTCATAAGTTTAGAGCTGGAAAGGACTTCAGAGGCCACCTAGTCTAATTCTTTAGTTCTATAGATGATGGAACAGAGGCAGAGGAATATTAAATGACTTGCCCTAAGTTTACAAGCATTGAATGTCGAAGGTATTCTTGGATCCAAATTTAAAAGTCTTAATATCTTTGTGTCCAGTGGTAACTTATTCATTGCTCTGAGCTCTGGTTTTCCCATCTGCACTAAATTATGGTTGTAGAGAAGAAAGTATTTTGTAAACTCTTAAACACCTGAATGAATTGGCAGTACTAACCTGGCAGTGAAAATTTCAATAATGGAGGAAAAAAAGAGAAAAAAGAATGGGGAATTTGATGTCTTCAAGTTGGAAATAAAGTGACTCTCCAATAAGTGTCACCCTGTTGGTTCCCTTTTATCTCAATTGTATGAAGGGCTAAGGGCAGCTAGGTGCTGCAGTGGATAGAGTGCCAGGCCTAGAGTCAGGAAGACTCACCTTCATGAGTTCAAATCTGGCCTCAGACACTTACTAGCTATGTGACCTGGGGCAAATCACTTAACTCTGCCTCAGTTTACTCATCTGTACAATGAGCTGGAGAAGGAAATGGCAAACCATTTCAATATCTTTCAACAACAACAAAACCCAAAAGGGGTCACAAAGAGTCGGACACAACGAAACAACTAAACAGCAACATGGAGGTCTAAAGGGAGATCCTGAAATGAGATAAGTACTGAAGATGGTAGACTATGAAAAGAGCCCTCGCAGTAAATGGAGCTATTACACTACCTTCCTCTGGCTCCCTGCTCTACTCCTGCTCAAGGAAAAATGGGATATGACTATTATAAATGCTTAAATTAACTACAAAGAACATATGCAAGAAGAGGCTGTCTGCATCCTGAGAAAGAATTGATAAATAGAAGTATGTATAGAATGATTTTACACTTATATGTACACGTATGTGTGTATGTGTATACATATATACATATTTGTGTCTAATAGTAGCCATCTCTAGGTCAGGGGGAGGGGAAGAAAAAAGGGAAAAAATAAAGTCACATGATAACTTTATTATGTATTTAAAAGAAATAACAAGTTGTACATACTAGATCTGCAATTTCACATGCAATCATCTTTTTTTTATTATACCATGTATGGAAATGCCTGTTTTTAATTCCATAAATTAAAGATAAAAATTTTTTTAAATTTACTTGTAAAGAGAACTGATTAGTAAAAAAACAATGGCCAAAAGATAATAAAGTGTTAAAATATGAAAAACATAACATGGTGTATGGGATATTATTCAAGTAGGAAAATGCTAGTATGGTTTGTTGTTTTTGGAAGATGGAACTTGACATGGGCTTTAAAGGTTGGGTTGAACTTGGACAGTACTGCCCTTAGAGCTAAGGCCCATATCTCAGGGGGTGTTGTAACAATTCGGCTAGGAGCTGTTGTTGGGGTAAAAGGCCAACACAAGCTCAACAACAGGAATGCTGCCAGCACAGTTTCTTTGATCTGCTTTACTAAGGAAAGTAACATGAAGGGGTTAACAGTCTTATTTCAATCCAACATACAAATATCAGTATTAGTTCAGGGGAAAAAGCCAGCACCCTGAACTTCAGAGCAAATACAAACAAGTTACAAACACGCATTATAAATAGACCAAGTACAATTCATAGTTACCAAGAAACCATCAACATCTGGGTGAGCCGGGAGGCTCTTAGAGCAGCTGCCCAGAGTTCCTCGCCAACACTACTCTAGGAGTGAGAGCCTCTAGCAAATAGCACTGTTCTCTCTTTTTATACAGTCTTTGGACATCATCAAATGTCATCTGAGTGACCAGAACTTAGACACATACTAATGGCTCTGGTCTTAGCAACTCCCTTTAGCACCCTGAGGCCTTCATGCCCACATTAGCTTAGCACCTAGTAGAAAGGGGTTTGGGCCTGGGGCTTTGCACCTAGTAAGGCTCAATGAATGACACTTAATTAATTTAGCATTCTAAAACAGTAAAAAAAAGTCCCAACTTAATTGCCAATATAGGGGGAACTATCACTTTGGAGGACCTGCTTATTATAGGCACAAAAAAAGTATTGAGAGATGGGGGAGGAGGAAGAGAGCAGCCACCAAGGTGGCAACAGCTGTAGAACCTTTATGTTTGTTTTTATTGTTATAAACTGAAATATTTTATTTTCGGGAGAGGGTCTGTACAATAGGATATATCTGAAGATAGCTGAGGGGAAGAGGTGATGACTATTCCTTGCCCCAATCCAAAGTGCAATAACAGGAAAAAGAGGTTGTATTTGGATGTGAAACTATGATTAGGAATAGGACTAAGATGTGAAGCCTTCAGAGAATATTTCTGGACATTGCCTACCCCTGATAGAATGCTAGGAGGGGCTGCTATGGCTTTGGAGACTATTCACAGAACCATATTAATAGTATGAAAACCTATTTGTATAACAAGAATAAAAATAAGAGTAGATGTTCTTGACCAGATGGCAAGGTGTTTACTCAGTGAAATCAGGAAGTGGAAGATGGTATATAAATGCTTTTCTACTATGTTCTAGATATAGTCCTCAATAACACTACTCTGAAGCATGAACTCCAAAAACTTCATTCAAGGGGGGTACTCAGGACAGACATCTTCTCATTTTCACATGGCTGTACTCCTTTGGGACTTCTCTAACTACCATTCCTCCACGTCCCCTACCTTTCCCCCAGTTGACTGTAAGCTCCTTGGGGACAGGGACTATTTCTTTTTGGATCCCCAAAACTTAGCACAATTCCTGGCACATCGTAGGCACTTAATGAACGTTTATTGACTCCTGATATTAGCCACTAAGAACACCCAAAAGGTGAATGAGAAGCTAATTAGGGATTGACCAAGAGACAAATTGGAAGTTATAGAAACCATGGTTGAAGACGCAAATGTCAATGTGCCAGTCTTGGGACACTACCAGGTACTAGAACAAGACCATAGATGTATGCTTCATTTGCAAAAACAACTTTAAAAACCCAAAACTGTTTGTGGCAAATACACAACAGAAAGTATGCAAAGCATGATTCCTAAATAAGTAATTATAAGGAAATATTGAGTCATTTCAGTCATGTCTGACTCTTCATGGCCCCATTTAGGGTTTTCTTGGCAAAGGTACTAGAATGGTTTTTGACTTCCTTCTCCAGCTCATTTTCCAGATGAAGAAACTGAGACAAAGAGGGTTAAGTCACTTGCCGAAGGCCATATAGCCAGTAACTGTCAGAGGCCGCATTTGAACTCAGGTCTTCCTGACTTCAGGCCCAGCACTCTCTCCACTGTCCACCTAGCTGCCCACAAGGAAATGTATCTGATGATAAATATTTTCTTTCTCTTATCTGTGAAAATGTACTTTAAATACAAATAATTACAAGTTGATATTCAGTTAATTTGATGTAGTTAGCCAAGTTTCAAAGCTTCTTGACTGAAAGATATGCAAGACAATGATCAGTAATTGGTCATAAGTCAGTGAAAGTGTTCCTATCAATCAGAGGAATCACTTTTAGGCTAAGGATTGAACCTGTGAGTTCATCAGGGAGTGCTGAAGTTGAGGAATTTCCCTCTCCCAGTGCAGGCCTGAATCTTCTATGCAATTTATTGACTCTTCTCTATTTACTAGGTCACCCTACTTCTCATAATTTTTTATTATTTTTTTTTTGGCATGGCTTCTTTAGGGGAGTTACTTGATTTTATTATTTATGAGTTGATTTATTTATTTGATTTATGATTTGATTTCATTATTCATAATTGTAATTTCAAATAAATAATGAAATCAAATAGCTCCCCTAAAGAAGCCATGCCAATGATTTTCAATCAATCAAACATTTAATCCATGCCTACTGTGTGTGACAGGCACTGTAGTATTCACAGGGAATAAAAAAGTGTCAAAAGGCAATCCCTGCTCTCAAGGAATTTACAATCTAATAAGGAAGACAACAAGCAAATAATATGTAAAAACAAACTATTTACTGGATAAATAGGAAGTGATTAAGAGAGGAAAGGCACTGGGATTAAAAGGAGTTGGGGAAGGCTTCTTATAGAAGATAGGACTTTAGTTGAAACTTGAAGGAAGTCTGGGAAGTCAGCAGTTGATAGAGGAGCAAGAGGAGAATGCTCCAAATATGGAGGACAGCAAGAGAAAATGCTAAGAGACCAGAAAAAAGTGTCTTGTTTCTGAAACAGCCAGGAGGACAGCATTGCTCAATCCAAGAGTACTTGTGGGAGAGTAAGGTGTAAGAAGACTGGAAAAGTAAGAAGGAGTTATGTTATGAAGGGCTACCAACACCAAACAGATGGTTTTGCATTGTTAGATCCATTTTCACCTAGGACTCATAAAGTTGTGCTTTGTGGTTGACAAGTGTTTATCCTGGTGGTGACAGAGGGGTGATATGCTTTAGGAAAATCATTTTTGTGGTTGAATGGAAGATGGATTGGAGTGAGGGGAGACTTGAGGCCTACCAGCAGTGCATTTTTGCTTTACTAGTTTTATATAATTATTTTCCAGCTTAACAGGACTAAGTGGTCTTCTTCAAACTATGCCTGTTATCTCCAGCCGCTGTGCATTTGTGTAGCATATCTGTCTGGGTGCTCCCTCTTCCCTGACCTCCTTGCTGTGAGGTTCTTCCCTGCCTAAATTTTTCTTGATCTCTTACTATCTAGCCTTTGCACTCATCATAACCTATCCTGCTATAGCCATTTTCATATGCGACATAACCTTCAAGCCCCTCAAAAGTAAGGATTGTATCTTTACCTTTGTAGTGTCAATGCACAATCAACAAGCATGTCTTAAGAGCCTGTATATGTCAGGTACTGTGCTAGTTTCTGGGGATACTAACACAAAAGGGAGATAGTCCCTGCCTTCAAGGAACTTATGTTTTAGTTCTGGGAGGCAATGTGTTGAGAGATGATTAAATACCTGGTTTTGAACGTAACAGAGAGCCCACTGTGCCCCCTACCACGTGGATGGAGTAGTGTGTTTTGATTGGCTGCCAGTGCCTTTAAAACTGGTGAGTCTGAACCATGGCTTTCTCTTTTCACCATTTTTTCTTGCTGCCTTCTAGACTCGGGCAGCCAATTAGAGGAGGCTACACCATTCCACAGACAATCGGAGGAGGCTACACCACCCATGTAGTAGAGGACCCAAACTGGACATATTCAAAGAAGGGTTCCATATACAAAATGAATACCTAGTGATTTGGAAGATCCAGGCCCAAGCTCTGATGAGTAAATGACAATCACATTCCTTAGACTATCTGTTAAATTGTTCATATTCTTTCTATAATTCAGTTTTAGTATTTCTAGGCTTCAAAAGCATGGACTTCACTACTTTTACTTACTAGTCCATTTTATTTTATACTTTTTCATTGAGGTTCTGTTCTGAGTGACGAATTCTGAGTACAAAAATAAACATTACTATTAAACGCCATTTTCTGATAATTGAAAAACTGATGGTGGGAAAGGGGCAGAAAGCACAGGAGAGATTGAATTGGGTTAATGAAACATTAACTAAAATGTAATGACAGTCATTGCCCTGCTCCTGTGATATCATTTACATTAGTCAAGGAATCCAGTGAACAGGATGAAGCAGTGACAAAAGGTCTGCCTTCACCTGATGCCCACTAAAATAGCTTGCAATATGTTACACAACACAACTGCTTCCAGGCTGTGTAGAGCATGCCTGCTTTGGTATGATTTCCACTTCTGAAAAGTTTCCTTAGCTTTTAAATGGGAATGAAACCTGAGTGGTAGTTTGAATTCACAGCAAATTGCAAAGCCGCTTGAAAGATTCCCTGATATGTGATTTCCTCACAGGCAACCATTTTTCTAAGTATTTTTAATTTCTTTTTTATTTAATATTTTAGTTTTCAACATTGATTTCCACAAGATTTTGAGTTACAAAATTTCTCCCCATTTCTGCCCTCCCCCCCATTCCAAGATGTCGTATATTCTAATTGCCTCCTTCCAGAGTCAGCCTTCCCCTCTTTCACCCAACTCCCCTGCCATCCCCTTTCCCTTTACTTTCTTGTAGGGCAGGATAGATTTCTATGCCCCATTCCCTATATACCTCGTTTCCCAGCTGCATGCAAAAAACAACTTTTTTTTTATGTTTTTAAGCATCTGCTTCTAAAACTTTGAGTTCCAAATTCTTTCCCCTCTTCCCTTCCCACTCACCTTCCCTAGGAAGGTGAGCAATTCAACATAGATCACACATGTATCATCATATAAAATACTTCCACAATGTTCATGTTGTGAAAGGCTAACTATATTTCCTTCCATCCTATCCTGTCCCCCTTTATTCAATTTTCTTCCTTGACCCTGTCCCTTTTCAAAGGTGTTGCTTTTGATTACCTCCACCCCCTATCTGCCCTCCCTTCTATCATCCCCACTTTTTTTTTTATCTCTTTCCCCTTACTTTCCTGTGGAGTAAGATAACCAATTGAGTGTGTATATTATTCCCTCCTCAGGTCCAATCCAATGAGAGCAAGATTTACTGATTCACCCTCACCTGCCCCCTCTTCCCTTCCAACAGAACTGCTTTTTCTTGCCACTTTTATGTGAGGTGATTTGCCCCATTCTATCTCTCCCTTTCTCCCTCTCTTGCCCCTTAAATTTATTTCATTTTTTTTAGATAGCATCCCTTCGTATTCAACTCACCCTGTGCCCTCTGTCTGTATTCCCTTCAACTCCCCTAATACTGAGAAAGGTCTCATGAATTACACACATCATCTTTCCATGTAGGAACATAAACATAATAGTTCAACTTTAGGAAGTCCCTTACAAATTCTCTTTCTTGTTTACTTTTTCATGCTTCTCTTAATTCTTGTATTTGAAAGTCAAATTTTCTATTCAGCTCTGGTCTTTTCAGTGATAAAGCTTGAAAGTCCTCTATTTTATTGAAAATCCATATTTTGCCTTGGAGCATGATACTCAGTTTTGCTGGGTAGGTGATTCTTGGTTTTAATCCTAGCTCCATTGACCTCCAGAATACCATATTCCAAGCCCTTCAATCCCTTAATGTAGAAGCTGCTAGACCTTGTGTTATTTTGATTGTGTTTCCACAATATTCAAATTGTTTCTTTCTGGCTGTTTGCAGTATTTTCTCTTTGACTTGGAAACTCTGGAATTTAGTGACAATATTCCTTGGAGTTTTCTTTTTGGGATCTTTTTCAGGAGATGATCAGTGGATTGTTTCAATTTCTATTTTACCCTCTGGCTCTAGAATATCAGGGCAGTTTTCCTTTATAATTTCTTGAAAGATGATGTCTAGGCTCTTTTTTTTGATCATGGCTTTCAGGTAGTCCAATAATTTTAAAATTATCTCTCCTGGATCTCTTTTCCAGGTCAGTGATTTTTCCAATGAGATATTTCACATTGTCTTCCATGTTTTTCATTCCTTTGGTTCTGTTTTATAATATCTTGATTTCTCATCAAGTCACTAGCTTCCATTTGCTCCAATCTAATTTTTAAGGTAGTATTTTCTTCAGTGGTCTTTTGGACCTCCTTTTCCATTTGGCTAATTCTGCCTTTCAAGGAGAGAGAAAATGGCAAGTTGAGGGTGATCCTGAAGTTACAAATCTGGGTGATTGTAAGGATGATGGTGCACTTGATAGTTCAAACAAGAGGTGAGTTTTAGAGGGGAAGACAGTGGGTTCTGCTTTAGACGTGTTGAGTTTGGGATGCTACAGGATATCCAGATTGAAATGTGCACTAGGCAATTGGTGATGCAACAGAGATAGTAGGATGACTTTATTTTCTCACTCTTTTTTCCAGTCTTTGCCTAGATATCCAAGAAGTGCTCTGAATGAGAGATAAGTAAATTATTCTATTTTCATCAACAGAAGAATCGACTTGTATTGTCGCCCAAAAGCCCAGTCTCAACTTCTAATCTATAAAGGACGATAATATAGCTCCTTGTCTATTCTTCTCTTAACAATAAACAAATGACATCAAATGAGTGAATATATTTGCCAATTTTGTTAATTCATTCCAAATTTTCTCTTTCCTCAGAAATAATATTTTTCATCTTCAGATATCTGGATAACTGCCTCTATGATCCCCTTCATTTTGACTATGAGACACAACTTTAAAGATTATTTTAAACAAAGTTTCTACATTTATCCAGAAATTCATACTGTTTCTCATGTCTTAGAAGTATAGAATTCTTTATGTCAAACCCAGTTTCTCATGGTTCGAGTTAAATATATTTCCTCTCTTCATTCTTCTTGGCCCACTGGGCTAACAGTCTAAATTTAGAAGAGAAAAGAAAGGACAGGAATGGAATATGTTCACTCCAAGGAAAATGTTTGTGAAGATATGAAGGTCAAGAGTGGTGAGTAAACCTTTTTTCGTGATTGTTTCTAGGGATTTTTTTTTTTAAAATTCTGGGAATTCTGTAAGACTATTTCTTCACCTCTGGCTCTGACCAGGCTCTGCAAATAACCAAGTTCAGAAAGTGCTGATAATCCATATTGGTGTGTTCTAGGAAGAAAAATTATATAAAAAAACCAAATCTGATCTGTTCAATGACTACCCTCCATCAAATGTGATGTTTCCATATATTTTGAATTTGACTTCCTTTTTCAGAGTTTTTGTCAGGTTTTTTTGGTTGTGTTAATCCTTTGAAAGACTCCAGTCTAGAATATATTAAACAATTCAATTAATCAAATATTTCCTGAATGATTATTTTATTCATAGCACTATTCTAGGGGTTGCTGGAGAGATAAAGAAATAAAAGATATCACTTCTGCTCTCATATTGCTTACAATTTAGTTGGAAAGAGAAGGCATATAAAGTAAAGTAATGATACAAGTTAAATAGCAAAACATAAATCCTTGTGAGTGTAACAGTCTTCTTGTTTTTTATGCTCCCCAGAATGGGGTTTGTGGAATACCTGGGCTTCACCTACCAGGTAGAGAGCAAGAAAGGAAGTATGCAAGCAGGAGTGACAACAGAAGGCAAGGTGGTGAGTGGAGCAGAAGGAATTTCTCTCTACATTTGTTTTTCCCTTTGCTGATAGTTTTGCTCCACACGTGATGAAACAACTATATTGAGGAGCAATCAGAAGTCCCTGCCAAGGACTGGCAATACATTAAAAAGAGAAGCACTGGCTGCCTATAACACTACTTTATACCAGTTTCTGAGCAAGAACAACTGAGTGCCAGGCCCACAACTTATGAATGACCTAATGACCAGTCTTATGGGTCATCTACTCTTCTTCCTGTTACTTCACTTGGTGATTTTATCAATTCCCATGGATTTAATTACTACCTCTATGCTTACAATTCTCAAATCTACCTTTCCTGCCCCAACCTCTTTAGTGACCTTCAGTCTCACATTTGCAACTGCCCTGCAGACACCTCAAACTAGATGTCCAGTAGTAATCTCAAAACTCAATGTGTCTAAAACAGAAATTGTTATCTTTCCCTCTAAAACCTTCACCACTCCTAACTCACTCTTACTATAGAAGACAAAATTATCCTACCAGCACTTCAGGCTCAAAACCTAGATATTATCCTGGACTCCTCAATGTCTCTCAACTACTATAGTCAATCTGTTGCCAAGACCTGTCAATTTCACCTTTTCAACATCTCTAGGACATCACCTCTTCTCTCCTTTCACAATGCCATCACTCTGGTACAGGCCCTCATCACCTTATGCCTAGTCTATCACAATAGCCTGCTAGCAGTTCTGCGGGCCTCATGTCTCTCTCCATTCCAATCCTCTATTCAGTTGCCAAAGTGATTTCCCTAAAATGTGGGTCTGACCATGTCTTCTTCCTACTCAGTAAATGTCATTGGCTTACTCTTGCCTTCAGGATTAATGGAAATTCCTCTTGCATTCAAAGTACTTCTTCATCTAGTTCCACCCTACCTTGATCCAGTGACATTGGCCTCCTGTCTTGACTCCGGGTATTTCCCCTATGCCTGGAATGCTCTCCCTTCTCATCTCTGCCTACCAGCTTCCCTGTCTTCCTTTAAGTCTCAGCTACAATCTCATGTTCTACCAGAAAGCCTTCCCAACCCCTCTTAATTTTAGTGCCTTCTCTCATAAAATTAATTCCTGCCTTTCCTGTATCTAGCTTGTTTGTGCATATTTGTTGTCCCCCCAATTAGATCATTAGCTCCTTGAGGGCAAGGACTCTTCTTTTGCCTTTTTAAAAATCCTCTGATCTCAGCATACTTTGCGGCCTGTAGTAGGCACTTAATAAATGTTTATTTTTTTTTAAATTTAAATTTATTTATTTAACATATTTAGTTTTCAGCATTGATTTTCACAACAGTTTGAATTACAAATTTTCTCCCCATTTCTACCCTCCCCCCCACTCCAAGATGGCATATATTCTGGTTGCCCTGTTCCCCAGTCAGCCCTCCCCTATATCAACCCCTCCCCTCTCATCCCCTTTTCCCTTCCTTTCTTGTAGGGCAAGATATATTTCTAGGCCCCATAGCCTGTGTATCTTATTTTTTAGTTGCATGCAAAAACTTTTTTTTTTTGAACATCTGTTTTTAAAACTTTGAGTTCCAAATTCTCTCCCCTCTTCCCTTCCCACCCACCCTCCCTAAGAAGTCGAGCAATTCAACCTAGGCAAAAAAAAAATGTTTATTGATTCACTGATTGACTGAATGGCTTGATCTGGACATCAGCTGGCAGCTGTATTGTATCTCATACTCCCCCTGACTGCTTGCTGGGTGACTGTTAGAGCTTAAACAAACCGAACTGTGCCTTTTCCAGAAAAAAGTTCTGGATTTCAAGCAACATGTGCACTAATTGGGCGCTGCCTTAGTCTAGGAAAATCTTTAGGCATATAGCTTGCAATAGATGCAGTAGATTATGTACTATTTATTGTTCTTATGCAATGCGTCAAACATCATATACCACTAACAGTTCCCATGGGAACAACTTTCTTATGCAATAAGTGTTCAGATTCAAAAATTCTAGGAGAATGGGCAGGAAAGGGGTGGTTCAGAGCTTCTTCTGACTAGGTAAATCTCACTAGCCAAGTCCCTAGATGGACAAGGTGGTGCTGATCATCCGAAGAGAGGCAGAGCTTGGCAGTTAGAAGGCCATCTACTCTCTGAGAACCATGGAGAATTATGTAATTCCTCAGCACTGCCATTCAGTGGAATGAAGCAGATAGGTGCCAGGGTTATAATGGGACTTTCCTAGCTTTGTATCTTTCAGGGCCATGGCTGCTATTAGGGACTTAGGGAGACACTACATGAAATATAAACAATGGAATTTCTATTTACTCTGTATGAGGAGAATAAAAAAATTAAGTGCCAAATGGTAAACCTCCTCATTGTACCTTTGGCTATATTTTTATTTGTGTGTGAAATTGTTCATATTAGGGCCCATGATAAATGCAAAGCTACTACTACTGGCAACATACAAGAGGCCATGAGAAAAGTGACCCTAGAATGGAAAAATATGATCAGTATATGAGAATCTTAGTACACAGAAAATTGTTCTAGGAAGAACCAAACAGAAAATAGGTCTTAGAATTTAATATTTGCCTGAGTCTTCTGTTTTTAATACACCTGGACCTCAGGAAAAAGCTGTTCTGAAGAGAGGAAATATCACATTGTCGAGATACACAGCAATGCTACCCACAGCCATATTTATGGTTAGGAAGGAATCTTTTTTTTTCTGGTGAAGACAAACCAAGAGCAAAAAATCCCACAAAACTATAAGCCCCACCCTTTGGCCCAGAACAGATCTGTTCTTAAAAAGATACTTTCATCTTCAGTGCAAGTTATTAGAAATTGTAGCGCTATTAATAAGGCTAACAACATTGAGTCAGTGACCTACCAAGTCATGACACAAAATAGTTTTATATAAGTGAATCATTGTTCTCGTGCTGTTTCTTAGATTCAAAGCAATTTTGGTTCTCTTAAAAGTAGCTTACTTATATAGTATTTGATGAATTGTAAATGTTTTGCAGTTATAATCTCATTTGATTACCAAAACCACCTTATGAGGTAAATACTATAAGAGCTGATTGCAAAGAAGTTATCCTAATATTGCAAATTAGAGAGATTAAATGACTTTTTCCATGGCCATACTGATAGCATATTCCAGAAGCAGGATTAAAAACCAGTTTCTCCTGACTGTATTTCTAGTTCTCTTTCTACCGCTCTACATTGCCTCCCCATACTACCTTGAATAGGGCTAGCTGAAGTCCTATTCTGATTATAGAAATCTTCCTCTGAAGATTTTGTAAAATTGTTTAGCACAGTGCCTGGCATGTAGCAGGCCCTATGTAAATCCATAATACCTTCCCTTTTGCCATTTTCTATGTCTACCATAAAGATTATCTCTTAAAATTCATTTCTCTTAGGGATGCTGGATTATGAGAACAGGAAGATTTCTTGTAAATGAAAATAAAAATGTTGATAAGCATTAGCAGAAAGTGATCTTAAACCTTAACTTAACCAGAGTAAATTGATCATCAGGCCTTATGAGAGTTTATAGTCTGACACAGCAGACATGGACAGACAAATTAGGAATATGAATAGAACACTGTCTTACCTTTTCTGCTGTTATCCCCAGTATTTTGTGTGTGTGTGTGTGTATGTGTGTGTGTGTGTGTGTGTGTGTGTGTGTATTAGAGGGACAGTCGCATAAAACTCATTCAAGCCCTCATTCAGTGCAGTTTCTTACCACCCAGGCAAATCACCAGGAATCAATAATCAAGGATTTAATCAAACCATACTAATTAAATCAGTAGATCCCAATAGCAGTCAGAACTTTAAATTAAAAGAAAGTCTTTGTGCTTATTCACTGGGACAAAAACATCTGGTTACATATCAACCTTTTCAGCTACAAGATGCTAGTAGATAATAAATACTGATGCCCTGAATTGTCTTTTTTTGGCCCAACAGGATAGTAATTCAATTTGAAAAGCATATATTAGAAGATGGAGCCAAGATGGCAGAGTAGGAGAAGGAATTCATCTGAACTTTCCTAACATTCCCTTCCAAGCAGTTTTAACATAATGCCTCAAATTGAATTTTCAAGTGACAGAACTGACAAAAGGCCACAGTGAGAATTTTCCAGCCCAAGACAACTTAGGAGGTTGGCAGGAGGGGTCTGTCACACTGGAGTGGCAGTTGGGTCTGAAGCATAATGCAAGCCCCTTTCAGTTATGATAGCGGTAGACTTAGAGGTGGCTATAACAGTGGCAGCAGTAGTTTTAGGAGCGCAAAAGAAATTAAAGGGAACCCTTTGCAGGCACTGGGTTCAAGACTTTGGTGCATTGCCCATATGCAATTCTGGATCCTAGTTCCAGAGCAAAGAAGAACACTAGCATTTGCAGCCATAGGAGTACAGGGACTCTGGTCACATTGCCAGAGTGGAGAAGAGTGCTTGTGGTCACTAATGAGGGAGTAGCGGCCATGGTTCCAAAGCAGGAAGGAGCACTAGTGCTTATGACTACAGAAGAGAAGGGCACCTGGTCATAGTTCCAAGGCCAAGAGGAGTGTTAGTGATGGTGGCTACAGGGAAAAAAAGACCAGGAGAGGAGTGATACCTTCCCTTAGATCCTTGGAAACATGAAAAACTTACAGACACACAGAACTAATTTTGAAAACAGCAGCATGAAAAATCTGAAGCTGGGGACAGTGGGCCCTCCATTTTGCAAGCAGAGCTCAACTTTAACATGAAGTTAAAAGTAAAGAAATAGACTGGGGAAATGTGCAAACAACAACAACAAAAAAAGAACCTGATTAATTAAAAAAAAACATTACTATGATGACAGGGAAGATCAAGACACAAACTCAAAAGAAGATAATGATGTCAAAACAGCCACAAGCAGATCCTCAAAGAAAACTGAATTGGATACAAGTCCAAAGGAATTCCTGGAAGAACTCAAATATATTTTAAAAATCAGATAAGAGAGGTAGAGGAAAAATTGGCAAATAAATGAGAGTGATGCAAGAAAATTATGAAAAGACAACAATTTGATAAAAAGGCATAAAAAAAATACTGAAGAAAACAACATGAAAAACAGAATCAACCAAATGGTAAAAGAGATATAAAGATCCACTGAAGAGAACTCCTTAAAAAGCAGAATTGGCCAAATGGGGGAGGGGGGAAGTTACAAAAACTCACTAAAGAAAATAATTCCTCAAAACTTAGAATTGAGCAAGTGAAACTAATGACTCCATGAGACATCATGAAGCAACAAAATAAAGTCAAAAGAATGAAAAAAAATAGAAGACAATGTGAAATACCTCATTGGAAAAATAACTGACCTAGGAAACAGATCAAGGAGAGATAATTTAAGAACTACTGGATCACCAGAAATACACGATAAAAAAAGACCCTATACCTCATATTTCAAGAAATTATCAAAGAACATTTTCCTAGAAATTGAAAGAATCCATCAATTACCTCCTGAAAGACATCCCAAACTGAAAATTCCAGAGCTTCCAGCTCAAGGAGAAAATATTGCAAGCAACCAGAAAGAAACAGTTTAAATATCATAGAGCCACAGGCAAGCTCACACAAGATTAAGAGCTTCTACATTAATGGACCACAGGTATTGGAATATGATATTCCAGAAGGTCAAGGAACTACATAGTATTGCAACTAAGAATAAACTACCCACCAAAACTGAATACAATCCTTCAGGAGAAAAAAAATGGATACTTAATGAAATAAAGGACTTTCAAGCATTCCTGATAAAAAGACCAGAACTAAAAAAAAATGTGACTTTGAAATATAAGACTCAAGAGAAGCAGTAAAAAGGTAAACATGAAAGAGAAGTCATAAGGGATTTAATGAAGTTAAAATGTTTACGTTCCTATATGGGACAATGATACATTCAATATTCCTGAGTCTATATATCGAAATTGAATCCTTTAACTAAGAAATATTCACTGACACCCAAGTTACTAATATCATTCAGGTTGGGATTTGTAATATAAACTGACAGAGAACACATGAGAATATTTGAGGTATTAGCTAAAACATATTAACATGACTATGGTAAAATCAAATTTAATCTTCAAACTGAAACAGAGCAGTTAAGGTAACATGCACTAGCCAGTAATCAAACTAAGGCTTGCTAATTGAATTGAGCTGCAGGAGATAACAACACACTTGACAATGCCCAGCATGTTCTGTAATTGTTGCAAATTGCTGCTATGTTTGAAATAGAACAGTAGTTATATTTTGACTGTTTTCCAGGCTCAAGAAAAATGCTTGAATATCATTACAGATTGAGAGATGCTTGACGATTTAAACACTACGTATTTTAAGAGAATTATTTCACATTTGTGGAAGATTTTTGATTTTTCCCATTAAAATAAAGTGATCAGTGAATCCAGTCTACCTTTCCAGGCTTATTTTAATATATTACTCAATTCATGCATTCTCAGGTTCAGCCAAATTGGACTTCCACAATCCATTTCCCATCTCCCCATCTCCATGCTTTTGCAAAGGCTGTCCTTCATGGTTGGGAGGCCCTCCCCTTTCACATATACCTCTTAGAATCTCTGGCTTCTGTCATGACTCAAATTCCACTATCTAGATGATACCATTCCTGATCAAGACCACCTAGCTCCTAGTATGTACTTACTCCTAGTATGTATGTTGTATGTACCTATTTTTGTCTTTGTACTCTTAGTATCTAACCAGGCCTGCCACATTGTTTCTTCAACATTCCTATATGCAAAGCAGAGCAGAAAAATATGATTGTATAGGAAATTTTAAATGTCTATTGTATTCACTTTGCTAAATTTAGTGTGATAGTACCAACACTTCCATATTTGTCTCTATCTTCCCTGCACTTCCTTCTACTCTCTTTCACACAGGTTTAAATGTTTCTTTGATGCTCTTTCCTTTAGTTTTTTTGCATCACTCTTACTCCTCCCTCATTTCTCCTATCCAAAATAAAATAAATCCCTATCTTGTAATAAATTGTTATAGTGAAGAAAACAAATTCATATATTTGTCATGTCATTCTGAGCTTCTATGTCATCACCTCTTTACCAAGAGGTGAGAAGCATGCTGTTTAAGTAGTTTTTTGAAATTATAATAGATGACTGTATTGATTAGAGTCTTCTGAGTCTTTCTAAGTTGTTTTCTTTCATATTGGTTGAATCATTGTTTAAATTGCTCTCCTGGCTACTGCTCACTTAACTCTATCAGTTGACACACATCTTCCTATTTTTCTCTCAATCTATCCCATTTGTCATATCTTATGGAGCAATAATTTTCTCATATGTTCAAACTATATGACCATTTTCCAGTTCATGAGCTCCCATTTTATTTCCAGCTCTTTGCTACTGAAAAAAATGTTGTTTTACATGTTTTTGAATATATGGATCTTTCACTTTGTCCTTAATCTCTTTTGGGTACATGCCTAATAGTGGTATTACATGGTCAAAGGATACATACAGTTTAGTGATTTTTTGAGTATAGTTACAAATTGTTTTTCAAAATGGTTGGATTATTTCACAGCTCCACCAATAGTGAATTAGGGTGTCTGGAGTCCCATATCTCCTCAAACAATAGCAATTTCCCTTTTTTGTCATCTTTAGCAATCTGATGGGTGGAGTTGTTTTGAAATTTACTTTTTCTTAAAAGCAATGAGTTAGAGCATTTCCCCATGATTTTTGATAGTTTGCATTTCTTCTTTTAATAACTTCTTACTACCATCATTTGACCATTTCTCTATCGGGGAATGGCTCTTGCTTGATTATTTCTACCTATTCTCTCTAATAAGAGAGAATATTATAGACATTTGTTGCATTTTTCTCGCATTAATTACATAATGCTAACCACATTGATCTTTTGCAAAAGTTTTTAAATTTTGTGGAATCAAAATTTAAAAATTTGTGGAATCAAAATTATTCATTTATCTATTATGATTATTTCTAATCTTTGCTGGTCAAAAACTCTCCTCTCTTCAGCTGTGAAAGTATCTCCTTCCCCTCTCTAATTTGTTTATGATATGATTTTAAATATCTAGGTCATATACCCATCTGGAGTTTATTATAGCACATAGTGTCAGATATTGATCTAAACCTAATTTCTCCAGAGCTATAATTTGCTGAATAATTTTTGTTGAATCCTAGTAAGGTTAAGGGTTATTGAGCACTGTGATACTATAGTCAATTGCTTTTAAGTCTTGTGTATCTCCTTACCTAATCTGTTATATTGATCAACTCTCCTATTTTCTAATCAGTACTAAATAATTTTGATTGTTACTGAACTGCAGTATAGATTTAAATTTGATACTGCTAAGATGCTTTCTTTTCATTTTTTCATTATTTCTTTGAGACTCTTTAAGTTTTGTTCTTCCAAACTGATTTTGTAATTTTAATACTTCTATAACTTTCTTGTCATTTTTTTAGTACAACGTGAATCTGTAAATTAATTTAGATAGTATGGTCATTTTCTTATATTAGCAAAATTAAACAATAAGCAATTGATATATCTCTAAATATTTACATTTCTTCTTGCTTTTGTAAAGTGCTTAGTAATTGCATTCATATAATTCCTATATGTGTCTTAGTATGTGATCTTCCAAGTATTATGTACATTTTGTATTTTTAAAACATAATTAATTTTAGTATCTTTTCTCTGAATGTTGTTGTAACATACAAAAAGAGTGATTATTTTGTGGGTTTATTTTATGTCCTGCTACTTTGCTGAAGCCATCAATTAATTTTTATAGTTGAAACTCTAGGGTTCTCTAAACTCACCCCCTACCCCCCAAAAAACCAGTGATTTTGTTTCTTCTTTGCTTATGTTTATTCCATCAATTTATTTTTCTTGTCTTATTGCTACAGCTAGCATTTTTAGAAAACTATAAGAAATTAGTGCTGACCATGGATATTCTTGTTCCACCTCTAATTTTATTGGGTAGGACTTTAGTAATGATAGTTCATTATGAGTAATTCTAGCTCTTGGTTGATACTATTTAGCATATTAAGGCATGAGCCATGTATTTCTATGCTTTTTAATGTCCTTTATACAAATAGTTGTTTAATTTTGTCAAAAGTTGCATCTCATATAATTAGATTATATATAATAGATTATGTCTATTGATGTAATCATGTGAATCAATTTTTTGTTATAATAATGATCTATCATGTTATTGTTTCCCTATTATTATTGTTTCTTTTTGGTAGCTGTTATTATTTTACATTTCTTGTATTGGCCTTTGATTTTTCAAGAATCTCTATTTTTATTTTAGGTTTTTTTTACTTGTTGCTTTTCAATTTTTAAAAAATCTACATGCCTAGTTCATTGATTTATTCCTTCTCTTTTCTGTTGGTGAAAGTGTTTAGAGATATAAAGTTTCAATTTCCAACTACTTTGAATTTTAAGTTTTGTTTATGTTGTTTCTTTTTTTTGGTGAAATGATCCTTTTTTGTTTCTTTCTTTGAATTGTCCTTTGACTCACAGTTTCTTTAGGATTAGTTAGTCTCTATTTAAGTCTTGAATTCTTTCTTCAGTTGTCCTTTGTTGATTATAATTTTTATTGTGTTATGGTTAATACATTTTAAAAAAATATTTCTGCTTTTGTATATTAGTTCATGAATTTTTATGTGGCACAGTGGAGAGTACTAGACTTGGAGGTGGAAGACCAATCTGAGATACTTAATAGCTGTGTGATGCCCTGGGCAAATTACTTTACCTCTATTTGATTTCCTTTTTTTGTAAAATGGAGCTAACAGTAGTAGTACTGCCCAGGGTTATAAGGATAAAATAAAATAATATTGATAAAACACTTTGCAAACCTTAAAATGCCATGTAAATGCTAGTTATTATATTATCTTATATTAATTAAATGTGCCATATGCAACTCTATTCCTATTCAGTAATCACCAGAGTTCTATCATATCTATTTTTTCTAAAATTCTCTTAAATGACATTCTTTATATTTTATTTTTTGTTAGATTGTTTTCTAAGTCTGAAAATGGCATTTGAGGCCCCTAACAATTATTATTTTATACTTTATTGATCCCTATAATTTGTGTAGCTTTTCCTTTAACTACTTAGATACAATGCCATTGGGAAGAGAGAAGGAGGGAGGGGGAGAGAAGGAGAGAGAGAGAGAGAGAGAGAGAGAGAGAGAGAGAGAGAGAGAGAGAGAGAGAGGGAGGGAGGGAGAGAGAGAGAGAGAGAGAGAGAGAGAGAGAGAGAGAGAGAGAGAGAGAGAGAGAAAATAAGAGAGAGAGAGAAAATAAGAGAGAGAGAGAGAATGAGAGAGACAGAGAGAGAAAATGAGAACTGATATTATTAATATTATTTCATTATATGATTTCCCTACTTGTCTCCATGCAAACATTTCTAGGTTTCTCTTTTCTCCTGTTTTTGCATTTCGGAGATGGTCAGGGGTAGGGGACCTGTGGCTTCAAGACTACATGTGGCCTTCTAGGTCCTTGGGAGCTTTTTGAGTGAGTCCAAGTTTTACAGAATAAATCCTTTTATTAAGGGGATTTGTTCTGTCAAGTTTGGATTCAGTCAAAGGGCCACACAGGAGGCCACATATGGCCTTGAGGCCATGGGTTCCCTGTGCCTGCTCTATATATTGCCTTTCTTTTTATCATAAATACTTGGTAGTTCTCTATTTAGTTCAAGTTCCATTTTTATAGGTTTATACTCAGTTTTGAAAAACAAATTATTATAGATTCTAAGTATTTTTCTTTGACTTTGGAATATCTTCCAAGATTTTCTCTCATTTGTGGTAGTTCTTGCTGTATTATATGATCCTGACTGTAGTTCCTTGGTATTGAACTCTTTGTTTATGGCTGCATTAAGTATTTTTTCTTTGACATAGAAGCTCTGAATTTTGGCTTTCACATTCTTTCAATTTGGAATCTTTCTATATTCACACAATTTTTATTTTGCTCTTTGGTTCTAATAGACCTGGACAGTATTAATTTATGATTTTTTGAGATATACTATCCAAGTTTTTTGTTTCCTCATTTTCCAGGAATCTGATAATTGTTAAGTTATCTCTCCTTCCACTAGTTTCCCCAATCAGTTTTTGTTAATAGATACCTTATATGCTCTTCAAAACTTTTAATAATTTGATTTCCTTTTACTGTTTATCATTGTCTCATAAAACATTGAGTTCTTATTGTTCCAATCTATTTTTGAATGAATCTAGTACTTTAGTAAAGTTTTCCACCTTCTGTTTTAAGTTAGACATTATTCCAATTGTTTGCAGAAAAGCTCTAATTTCATTTTTTATCTCTTGCTTCATTTCTTCTAGTAGTTATTTTTTTTCTTCTTCTGAGACTATAATTGTATTCATCCACTCTCTGCTTCCGAGTTTACCTCATGGGGTTCTCTTAACCCATAATATTTCTCCATTGTGTTCAGAGTTCTCCTTAATTTACTCTCATTTCTAGCATTAATTCCTGGAATAGAAGCTGAACTCCACCTCTGTACTCTTAGATTCTTAGATGGTGTGGTATGACTCTTTTGATTTGTCTTCTTTGCAATCTTGATCCCACTGCTGCTGCCATTTTGGATGGGATATCTAGCAGTAGCTCTAGCCCTCTGCCACAGTCATATTGTGCATGCCCAACAATCCATCTCTGGGCAAAATGAACTCATTATCTGTTACCTAAAATATACCCCTCATACTAATTTTTCCATTTCTTCTAAAGGTCCCTACCATCCTTTCATCCACCCGGGTTCACAAACCCTTAGTCATCCTTGATTCCTCTCCTCCCTCAATCCCCATATTCAGTCACTTACTAAATCTTGTCAGTTCTATACCCACATCTTTTGTTGCTTTTTCCTTTTTTCTACTTTTATGGCTAACACTTCAAATTAGGGACTTATCACCTCTCATCAGGACAATTATAATAACCTTCTAATTGGTCTTCCTCATTCTAGTTTCTTCTTTTTAATCTCTTATCTGAATGGCTGCCAAACTGATATCCTTTTAGCACAGGATTAACCATGTTACTTCCCTTCTCAAGATACTAAAAAAACCCACCTTTTTATTTCCTCTTATCTGAGGTCACTAACAACTCCTTCATTAACAAATCCAATGACCTCCAATCCTCATCTTCCTTCATCTCTCTAAAGTATTTGATAGTATTCCATGTTCCCTCATTAATATTCTCTTTTTCCTTGGTTTCTATGACACAACTCATTTATGGTTCTCTTATATTTTGTCTACTTTTTCTTGGCCTCCTTCACTTGTTCATCTTCCACTTTTCCCTCTCTAAAGTATTAGGTTTCCCCCAAATTTCCACCCTTGTCATTCTCTCTTTTTATTCATTCCCATGGCTTCAGTTCTTCTTCTTCTTTTTTTTTTTTTTTTGCTTTTTGGCAGGGCAATTGGGGTTAAGTGACTTGCCCCAAGGTCACACAGCTAGTACATGTGTCAAGTGTCTGAGGCTGGATTTGAACTCAGGTCCTCATGACTCCAGGGCTGGTGCTCTACTCACTGTGCCACCTATCTGCCCCAGTACTCACTTCCATATTGGTGGCTCCCAAATCTATATATCCAGTCCCAATCTGTCTCCTGAGCTACACTATTTCCTTTCCAAATGGATCCAGTGGATCTTTAGTTACATGTTTCATCAGAACTTCACACCTGGCATATCCAAAACTGAACTATACTTTTCTTTCCAAACTTGTCATTCCTTCCAATTTGCCTTTATAATGATATCGCTATCCTCCTACACACTCTGGCTCCTTCTACTTAAGAAGAGTCTGCTTTTGATTCTTTTCTCTCCCTTATCTACTCATTGAATCATTTGCCTTGTCTTGATAATTCTACCTCCACAATATCTCTTCCTTCCTTCCTTCCTTTCTTTTTTTCATGAGGCAATCAGGGTTAAGTGACATTCGTAGTATCATACAGCTACTAATTGTCAAGTGTCTGAGGCTGAATTTGGACTCAGGTCCTCCTGACTCTAGGGACTGGTCCTGTATCCACTGCCCTACCTAGCTGCGCCTCTCACAGTATCTTTCAAATAAGTCCACTCCTTTCCACTTATACTGCCACTCAGTATGAGTATGAGTTGGACCTCAGGACCTCCTCACCACTTGCCTGGTCTAATATTAGGATACTAACTGGTTTCCTTGCCTTTTGTCTTCCATCTTTCATATATGTGCCAAAGTAATCTGAAAGTTTAGGTCTTACCTTTTCACTTTGCTGCTAAAACACCTTCAGTTTCTCTCTATTTCCTATAAGATAAAATAACAAACTATTTAGCCTGGCATTCAGGACACAGTACAATTTCTGACTTGTCTAGCTTTATTTTATTCTATCTTCCTCCATCTACCCCAAGTTCTAGCCTACTGGTTCTCAAGCCTTTTGTTCTTAGGATTCTTTTATGCTCAAAAATTAATCTGGACCCCACAAAGCACTTTTGTTTGTGTGGATTATATTTATTTATATTTACCATATTAGAAATTAAAACATCTTAGTTTTGTGGAAAAAAGTTTTAGCCCCATAGAAGCCCTGAAAGGTTTTTGGGAACCCCACGAGTCCCCACATCATAATTTGAGAGCTGATTTTCTTACCCAACTGTCCTGCCAAGCTCTTTACTAAACGTTTCCCCCTTCCCTGACCAATGCATTCACACAGGTTGTCCTCTGTGCCTGGAGTACAGCCCCCTACACTTTCCTACCTGCTCAGGTCCCTTCAAGGATAGTCAGCACGGTATTGTGGAGAGGGAGCTACATTTAGAGCTCAAATTCTGGATTTTGCCACCTAAATGACCCTTAGGCACATCATTTAAACACTTGGGGCTTTAATAAAATGAGGCTGGACAAGATGACCTGTAAGGTCTCTTCTAGTTCCAAATCTTTTATCTCATGAAATCTCAGAGCAAAGTACTGTACCTATATCCTTGAGAGAAAGGACTATTTACAAGAAGAAGAAGAAAAGAAACGCTTTAGTTCCTCAGTACCTAGCTCAGTGCCCTGAACATACTGGATGCTTAATAATACCTGTTGTATTGGATTAAATCAAACTGAATTGAATGAAGGATGTTAACAAAATATGAGAACGTCTGCTCTTAAGAACCCTTTGTGATGGAAAGAAGACATGTACTTAAAATAATTCATAACAATATGATGCAATAGTTATATGAGCACTGAATTGTGTGGTATGGTGTACACAGGCCTTAGAGAAGGTAGAGAGAGGTAAATGGAGCCTAGAATGGCCAGAGAGACTTGACCCAAGTGAGGCCTTGAAAAATCGGTTAGATTTGGAGAAATGGAAAGTAGAAGACATTCTCTTTCTCTCCAATCATGTAGTATGGGGAAAGGAGAACAATAAAGGCAAAGTCAGAAGCACTATCATGAGCAAGACATATACGGGGCCAGGAAGAGAGGAAGCTTGGACAGTGACGAGACCAACCTTGATTAATCTGGTAATTTTATCTTTGTCTGATTAAAGTCTCCAACTTATTCTATTATTTTTTTTGCCTGGATAATAACATGATAAGCAAATGTCACACATCCCAGGCCTTTGTGACTAGTCTTGTCAGAATTATTTTAATTGCATTTGCTGGCTCCTGGAGGTTTAGATTATCAGTATCCCACATCTTGGGCAGAGCAAATGACAGCTCAGAACTCCCAGAAAGAATCCTGACCATTTCCCTCACAGAATGTGGAGGTGGATTTTGATGAGAAAGAGATTTATCTTCTCTCAAGGAGAAGGGAGAAGAATTCAAGTTCTTATAGTTTGAAAAGCAAGTAGACAATAACAAAGAGTCCATAATTGTCCCTGAAATGACTAGGAAGAAAATTCTGGCTGCCTTAATGACTAGAAACGAGTTTTGAAGTAGAAAAATATCAAAGCTTCCTTTCAGTGCCCTGACCCTGACATTCATGTGGGTATGACTATGAACTCAAGAACACAATTGCACAAACACAGCATTATTTTCTTTTCCCCAGGGTATACACAGCTACCTGGCACAACGCTTTTGATAAAAACCACAGAAATCAGAAAGAACAAATTCAAATGAAAATAAAAGCCAACTGGACATACACACAATAACCAGGAGGTTCATTTATTTAAAATGAAGGATGAAAACCATATACCATACTTATATTTTTTTTTATAAAGAGTAACTCAGCAAAATCAAGCTTTGGCAAGTAAAGGCCCTAAGATAGTTCTCCAGTTTCCAGTTGGATTCCCTGATTTGTTATTTATATTTACATTTGTAATTTATCCTTCAGAGGAAAGAAAGGAATATTGCCAATGACCTTTCTCTTTCTTTCTTTCTTTCTTTCTTTCTTTCTTTCTTTCTTTCTTTCTTTCTTTCTTTCTTCCTTTCTTTCTTCCTTTCTTCCTTCCTTCCTTCCTTCCTTCCTTCCTTCCTTTCTTCCTTTCTTCCTTTCTTCTTCCTTCCTTCCTTCCTTCCTTCCTTCCTTCCTTCCTTCCTTCCTTCCTTCCTTCCTTCCTTTCTTCCTTCCTTCCTTTCTTTCTTTCTTTCTTTCTTTATTTATTTCTTTCTTTCTTTCTTTCTGTTCTACTGAGTCAAAGTATGCTCTTTGGATTTAGCACCTATTGGATGGGGGAGAGGGAGACACTCCACATGTCATTCAAAAGATTCCCATGCCTTTTGTGACTGAAAAAAGAAAGCATATTGACATATATGATCAAATAAACATTTGTTGAATACCTACTATGTGTTTAGCCCTCCTGTGAGGGATAAAAAAAGCACCAGACCTAATTTGTACCTGAAAATGACTCAAAGGCTAGCTACGGAGATGAGATACCTCTACACTATGTTGCCTGATCTCCAGTCTTCAACCTCATTCTGTTCTCTCTGTCACCTAGACTCTGCCTTGGGGATGCCAAGCTCTGATAGGTGACCTTTTGTCTTATCTTACCCAGACCCAGGTCTCCATGTCACTTCCCAATCATCTGCATGCCATGCTACTACACATGAGTACTTCTGCTTCCCACATGTTGGCTTCCTTATTAGAATGTGGGGAGCTCCTTGGGGGCAGGGGCCATCTTGCTTACTTGTATTTGTATCTCCAAGACTTAACACAGTGCCTGAAACATAATAAGTACTTAAATGATCCTTAGTCATCTTTTTATCTGGCAGCTATGTGGTGCAGCAGATAGGGAGCCAGACTTAGAGTCTGTAAGATGAGAGTTCACATCCTGCCTCAAGATGCCTACTTGTTGATACTGGACAAGTCATTTAACTTCCATCAGCCTCATTTTCCTCTTCTCTCAATGGGCATAATAAGAGTATCTACCTCACAGGGTTGAAATAATATGTAAGTTGCTTTGTAAACCTTAAAGTGCTATATAAATGCTAGCTTTTGTCATGAACATCTGTGTCAAACAAAGATAAGGTAGTATAATGTTAAAAAAATGTACCAAATAAGTGACCCAGACAAGTAAGTAAAAATTCAGAGGGCAGAGGGAACACTGTCAAATATGACACATGAGTAACAACAATCCTAAATTATACCTTATAAGTTCATCTAAGAAGAGAAACAAATGCTGTAAGAAGTCAGAAGAGGTCATTAATAGCTGGTAGAGTCTAGTCTGATCCAAAAGGATCAGAATTAGACCTTAAAAAGCTGCATATGATTGGAAATGGTGGAGAGGAATGTGTTGACTTCCAAGATAAGCCAGGAAGCAAAGGCTTAGCAAGGTAACAAGGTCAGGGTAAAGACTAGACCAATTTGATTAGGTTAAAGGGCTTGTTCAGACCTAAACAATAATGATCCCAGAGCTAGATTCCTCCTCTGGGCTTAGAAAGGTTGTAGTTGAAATGAAACAGCTATAATACTGACAAGTGATTTCTAATATCTGTGAATCCCCTCATGACATCTAAGTATTAAGTCTGTTTATGAATCTCCATAATTATAGTGAACAAAGACTTATAAATGTTCAGATGAATAGCTGATTTTGATGAATGTAAACTAATCATAGTGCCTTACCCAGGGAAGTCTGGAATAAATTCAAAAAGCAATGTCCTCATCTCAGTGTCAAGCCCTCTATCCCCAAAGCGCGGTTCTTACTTATATTTAAGTAGCAATTCTTAGTGTCTGTAAATGTCACACCCAGACCTTTTGATTTTTTTCCTGGATTGCTTCAACAACTTGTAAGCACAGTAAATGTTTAACCAGGTATGCTTCCACCCTTATGAAACTTGTTTATTCTGGTACCAAAATATCTCTTGCCTAGTACACACTTCTTGTAGACTTAGTAAAGTCTTGTAGACTTGTGTAAAGAGATGATCTTATAGTAGTTCAATAACTTTGCACTTGCTTTTGACAAAGATAAAGTTCATTAGGGAAACTTTTCTTTTTTATCTCCATAAGTAAAATTATCATGTCTTGGAAGTGTCAATTATCATTATGTCTTAAGGTCCCTTCCATCTTTTTTTTCTCCTGAAGTCTCTCCCTTTCTTCAAGGCCTAGCTCAAGTGCTATATCCTTCATGAAGCTTCTTCTGATCACTTAAAGTGAGAACGACCTCTTCTTGAAATACCTCATGACTCTTAAAAAATAATTTTGATTAATAGGTTTTATTTTGAAATAAATAATTTCTGAATAAACCCCTTCTTCATTTTCTAACCCAATGAGCTTTCCCTCATAATCATCTTCATTGTTCTCTGCCTAGGATAAGCTTATTACCAGATAGTCTTATCACCAGAAAACAGCAGCATCATCAGCATCATCATCATCATCATCACCATCATCCTGGAGATTGCCTTAGTTTTGCTGCCCACATCTCATCAATACCTTTAGTTGCTTCTTCTTCTCTGACTAAAGGGCCAGAGAAGGGAGCAAAAACACTCCTCCCACAGCATTTCTTTTTAGAGGGTTCAAACTACAGCCATCCCTCCATTTGTGAACAATTGTTCTGCTTGGTTTCAACTCCACCATCATCTTCAAAATCTCCTCCCTTCTTGCACTCTACCCCCTTTCAGCTTCCTCTTGTATGTCATCTTCTCACATTAGATTGTAAATTCCTTGAGGGCAGACATTGTGTTTCTTTTTCTTTTTTGTATCCCCAGTGCTTAGCAAGTAACTGGCAGATAAGTATGTATTGATGAGATGTGAGTAGCCCAAACTGACACAATCTTAGCAGTATGATGAGTTTACTGAAGAGCAATGAAAATGTAAATGTCCCAGGACTAAACTAGTAAGATTTGAACTCCTCATTTCAAAGCCCCATTTATTTTTGATGTGTGATACTCCTATGAAAAATAATGACTATATTTGAATGGTTCCCTTTGATTTTGCTCAGGGTGTATATGTGTGTACGCACGTGCCTGAGTGCAAGCTCTCAATACACTTTGTTCCTCTGATTGGAGGGCCAGGCAAAGAACTTCTCCCAAATCCTCCACTTAAAGAGGGATTGAAGACCATCCAACTCTTCATTTCCTATCAGCTGTACTCCTTGTTTTTGACTCTACTATCACCATGCTCACAGAAAATCCTTTCACCATCCCTGAATCAGCTTAGGTGCTCACACCTCTTCAGTACCTTCTGCCTTTTCGATTGTTCTACCAGAAAAAACTCCTCCTATAGCCTCCATTTAAAGAGGGATAATAGACCAGTCAACTCTTGAAGTTATTGTATATATTTTTCCTCATTCTGTTTACTTCACTTTGCATCAATTCATTCAAATCTTCTCATGTTTCTCTGAATCCCTTGTATTCGTGATTTGTTACGGCACAATAATATTATATTACTTTAGTACACCACCCTTTATTTAGATATTCCTTAATCAGTGGGTACCCATTTCAAATTCTTTGGTACCAAATATAGTTCAGCTATGGACATTTTGGCACATATATATATTTCTGTCTTTAACCTTTTTTGGGTATATTCCTAGCAAAGGAATATTCAGATCACTTATTTGATGACTTCTTTTGTCACTATAATTTCAATCTGTAAGTTCCCTACCCTGATCCCCACGCCCCCCTATCCCCCCCCCACACACCATAATACCAACTTGTCTTCCAGAATAGTTGGACCAATTCATGGCTCTACTAACAATCTCTGTGTGTGTGTTTGTGTGTGTGTGTATTTTCCTGCAGCTTCTCCAACACTGACCATTTCCAACTTTTGTTATTTTTGCCAATTTTCTGGTATGAGGAAAAACTTCAAATATATTTTAATTTGTATTTCTCTTATTATTATGATTTGGAGTAATCTTTCATATTATTATTAGAATTATATGTTCATATTCATTAATCACTTATAATCACTTTTTCAATAAAAATGAACTAAGGTCCTATATATTTTCACTAATTCCCTATGTATCTTAAATATTGTAACCTCAGAAATACTTGATGCAAAAAATTATTCCCTATCTTTAGTTTCTTGCCTCTTCAGCTGCATTGATTTTGTTTGTGGAAAGACTTTTTAATTTCATATAGTTTAAAATCTATGCTATATCTTTTGTGATCTTTTCTATCCCTTATTTCATTGAGAATTCCTCCCCTGTCCATGAATGTGAAAGATACGATTTTCCATTTTCCTTCAATTAAAAAAAAAACAGAATATTTTGAATGGATCTTGCCTTGGTACTTACCATACTCTCTTAAATCATAGTTATTTACACATGTGTTTTACCTTTCCTCAGTATACTATAAGCTTCTGAAGAGTAAGATATTTATCTTTATAACTCCAGTGTCCTGCTCATGGTAGATGCTTAAATATTTGTTGGATTGGTTTAAATTGAATTATATTGAAGTGAACTCGTTGTTGAAATCACTAAATCTTTTATTTAGTGCTCACAAGATTATAATCTTCCTCTTACTGGCCAAAACAGCTGTGACTGTAGAACCAATTTTGCATTAGCTCAAGAAATGTTGGTGTATACAGGATTTATAGAATTTCTAGATGTCTTAATATTATTCTGTAGTGTGTTCAAGAGCTCTGTTTCATCCGTGATTGATTTTGGCATTTCTATATTATTGTTTTTTTTAGAAAAAGAAGTACATAGCAGTTTTATTTCTTATCCTGGAAAAGATCAGTTTAAGAGTAGACAATGAGTTGTAGATTGGGTTTAATAGAACCAACAGATGACTCAAGGAATCAAATAACAGGATCAAAAGAACCAACTATAAATAGTTTTGTAAAGTCCTACCTAAGCTATTGATTGAAAGTACAAAGAAAAATGGATAGCAATTTTTTATTTTATTGAAGGTTTTTTTTTTTTGTTTCAGTCATGTCTGACTCTTCATGACTGCATTTGGGGTTTTCTCGGCAAAGATACTGGTTTGTCATTTCCTTCTCCAGCTTGTTTTACAGATGAGGAAACTGAGGCAAGCAAGCTTAAATGACTTGCCTAGGATCATACAGCTACTAAGTGTCTGAGTCCAGATTTGAACTCAGGAAGATGAGTCTTCCTGACTCTAGGCCTGGCACTCTACCCACTTTACCACCTAGCCTCCCATTTTATTGAAATGTGGCATACAAATAGAGAAAAAATGGATAATTGTAGAATGTGGAGCCATTCTTATCTATTTGTTAGGGGAGATGAACCATATATTTTAAACACCTGGATTTCTATGAATCCGCCTTTTTTTTTTTAACAGAACCTATCATTTCAAAGTTGCCAGACTGAATGCTCTATAAAATTATTCTATACCTTTGAGATGGTAAAAATATTTCACCTTGCCACAATAACTAAATTGAATTCAGCAAAAGGGACCAAATTCCACCAATAATTTTGTAAATGGATAAAATTTAGCCAATGGAGGATTTGCCTTTGTTCTTAATTTACGGAGTGAAACACATTCTTATTGCAAACATGCTCAGTATCAAATGAAAGCATTAGATTAGATAACCTAAGGTCTCTATTAGCTCTAAATCTTACAAACTTTTTGGCCCCAAATCAGTTACAGGAGGCCATATTAACTGTTAGTGCACCACCTCTAATTGAAGTATAAAATTATATATTCTCACATTAATTCTAATAATAAAATATTGCCTACCATTTTCACATAGAATCAAAGTTAATATTATTCCTGAACAACAGTATTAGATGCCTCTTTGATTTTTGAATTCTAGGTGATAAAATAGTCATATTGTTGCAGAAAAAAATCAAGCAGACAGAACACTCAATTGGGAATCTGTTGGCCTATTCCTGGATGTGACTTTGCACTGGAATAAATTTTGTCCAAATTGTAAGCTCTCTGAATGTAGGAGCTGTGTTTTATGTTTTTCTATTGTCCCAAATTACATCTAGTGCAGTACAGCTTCAAAATAGGTGGGAAAGTAGTATAGATGATTGACTATCTGACCTCAGCAAAAATTATTGAATATTTGGGTAGCCTGACCATTACACAAACGAGAGAGAGAGAGAGAGAGAGAGAGAGAGAGAGAGAGAGAGAGAGAGAGAGAGAGAGAGAGAGAGAGAGAGAAACTTTTGCCCTTATCCTGGCCTATAGTAAGCATTCATTCAATAAATGTTTATTACCTGCCTGCCTCACTCTCCTTTGTATCATTTACTTGTTCACTTCTTTTTCTCTGACGCACTAGATGGATTCTAAGTTCCAAAAGAGGAGGAATCATATGTACATCTCTGTATCCTCCCACCTAGCACAGTGTTTTGAACTTTTAATCACAGAAACAGAGTAAGGAGAATTCCAATAGGTTCCTCTACTCCAAATCATATCTGAATAAGAATTCCCTCTGGAACAATCCCAACAAGTAGTCTCCTAGCTAGCTGGTGCAGTGGATAGAACACCAGGCCTGGAGTCAGGAAGAACCGAGTTCAAATCCAGCCTCAGACAATTACTAGCTGAATGATCTTGGGTAAGTCATTTATCCTGTTTGCCTCAACTTCCTCAACTGTAAACTAAGACTAATAATATTACCTACCTTCCAGGGTTGGTGCAAGGATCAAATGAGATACTATTTGTAATAGTGCTTCACATAGTAAGCATTATGTAAATTTTAGCACCACCTGCCTGGCACAACCCATTTACACATCTAAACAGCTCTAATTATCAGAAAACATTTCTTTAGATCAATTTGAAATTTATCTCTTCAATTTCCACCCAATGCTTCTAGGACTGCTCCATGAGCTCCAGGAAAAACAAGTTTACCCCCTTTTCTACAATACTTAGCACAATACCAGGCATATCCTAGGAACTTAATAAATACTTGTTGACTGACCAACAAACCTTCCAATAAAATGGCCCTGTGAGTGTGGAAAGAAGACTAACAGATTTGGAGTCAGAGGAAGTCTGTTCAAATCCTGGCTCTGGCATTTCCTATCTGTGACTTGTAATAAGTCACAACCTCTCGGCTTCAGTTTCCCAATCTGTCAAATGATAGTGTTGGAGCAGATGACCTCTAAAGTCACTTCCAGCCTTAAATCTTTGTTCCTAAATATTTGAAGACAGCTATTTTGTACCAGTGGATTTTCTCTTTTCTAGGCTTACCATCCTCAGTTCTCCCAACTGATCCTTATAGGACATTGGTATTAAGGATTGTCAACTTCTTTCTTAGCCTCACTGAATAACCAAGTCACCAAATCTTAGATTCGAGAGGAACCTCAAAGACCATCCATTCCAACTTATCCTTGAACAAAGATTCCTTCTACAACATATCCAACAGCCTTTGCTTGAAGACCTCTGGGGAGTAGGAATCTACTACTTCCTGAGGCTACTCAAAATACTTTTGACTAGCTGTAATTTTAGGAATTATTCTGGCCAAGCAGAATATATGTAATACAGCCATGGAAAAATCTTTCAAATACTTGAAGAAGTCCCTCTGAGTCTTCCCTTCACCAAGGAAGCAGGCAATAAGCATTTATTAAGCACTTACTACATGCCAGGCTCTGTGCTAAGCACTGGATGTACAAATACAAGCAAAAAGAAAGACAGTGTCTGCCTTCAAGGAGCTTACATTCGAATAGAGGAAGACAACAGCTCAAAAGGAGCTGAAAGGTGGCGAGGGTTAGAAGGCACCCATGCTAGAGAATGGAGGGAAAAATCAAGAGAATCAAAGCATAACAGGGAGCAGAATGAACCTTGATTGATGATCCTGTCTTCAAAACTAGAGGTCCCTGGAAGAAATTCATCAATAGAAGAAGGGGACTGGCATGGTAGATGAATATTCCACAGCAAAAAGGTATCAAATTAAACATCTCCATCAACTTTAACTCAAAAATAGGTGAATAAAAATCATAAAAAACATGGTAAAATAGAGACAACTGGGTGGTGCATTTAGATAAAGCATCAGACCCAGTTTTTGGAAAACCTGAGTTCAAATCCAGTCTCAGACATTTACTAGGTGTATGACCCTGGGCAAATCACTTAACCTTTACTTGCCTCAGTTTTCTTATGCATAAAATCAGGATTATAATTAAACCTACCTTCAAGGGTTGTTGTGAGAATCAAATGAGATAACATTTTTAAGTGTTTACTTTTAAATGTATTTTTTTATTTTTAACATTCTGTTTTAAATTTTGAGTTCCAAATTATTTCCCTCCCTCGAACCCTCTATCTCACCCACTGAGAAGGCAAGCAATATATCAATTATATATGTGAAATCATGCAAAATATATTTCCATATTAGCCATATTAATTATACTCTAATTTGCACTCAGTGTTCATCAGTTTTCTCTCTTGAAGTGAATAGCATTCTTTCAACATGAGTCCTTCGGAATCGTCTTGGATCATTGTATTGATCAGAGTAGTCAGGTCTTTCATGGTTGATCATCATTACAACATTGCTGTTACTGTGCACAGTGATCTCCCAGTTTCTCTCACTTCACTTTGCATCAGTTTATATAGGTCTTTCCATAGAGATGCTTCTGAAAACACCCTCCTTGTCATTTCTTATAGTACCATAGTACTCCACAGAGTTATATGCCACAATTGGTTCACTCATACCCCAACATCCCATCCATTTCCAATTCTTTGCAACCGTAAAAAATAATTGCTATAAATATTTTTGTATATATAAGTCCTTTTTCTTTTCCTTTGATATCTTTAGATTTAGTAGTGATATTGCTGGATCAAACGGTATGCACAGTTTTATAATCCTTTGGGCCTAGTTCAAAATTGTTCTCTAGAATACTTGGACCAGTTTACTAGTCCATCAACAATCTTATTAATATACCTATTTTTCCTCATCCCCTCCAGAATTTGTCATTTTAGTTAAGTTTGAGATGTTACCTCAGATGGTACCTTATTTTAATTTGCATTTCTCTAATAAATGGTTTTTACATGACAAAAGATAACTTTGATTTTTTCTGAACTCTGTTTGCTCATATCATTTGACCAATCATCAATTGAGGAATGGCTCTTATTTTTTATGAATTCGACTCAATTCTCAATAAATTTGAGAAATGAGGCCTTTGTCAGAGAAACTTGCTATTTTTAATATCACTTCATTATCTATAGTACCTTTAAGCAAAATGTAGTTTCCTTGATTATCTCTTTTAGTTATATCTATTTGCTTTTGATTTATCAGAGATCATGATTGCCACCCTTGCCTTTTTTTTTACTTTAGCTGAAGCATATTAGACTCTGCTCCAGCCCTTTTTTAACCATGGGTTTTTCTGTTTCAAGTGTGTCTGCTGTAAATAACATATTGTTGGATTCTGGTTTTTCCATTCTGCTAAGCACTTCCATTTTATGGGTGAATTCATACCATTAATATTTGCAGTTAAGATCACTATGTATTTCCCTCCACCCATTTTCTTCTGCTTCTTCTCTCTTTCTTTTTATCCTGTCCCTTCTCAAAAGTCTATTTTACTTATAATCACTGCTTCCCTTAATCTATCCTCCCTTCTATCACCACCCCCACCTTTCTTTTATTCCTTTCCCCTCCTATTAGGTATTATTAGGTAAGACAGATTTCTATACACAACTGAGTTTGTATGTGTGTGTGTATGTATATGTATGTATATGTGTATATATGTGTGTATATAACATTTTCTCTTTGAACCAATTCTGAGGTTCAAGCAATGCCCAACCCCCCATTTCCCCCTCTACTGTAAAAACTCTTCCTTTAACACTTCTTCTATGTGAGAAAAATTTCCCCATTCTATCTCTCCCTTCCTTCTCCTCCCAGTGCATCCCTCTTTCTCACCCCACCATTATTTTTGGAGATCATTCAACATAACTGACTCACACCCATGCCCTCTGTCTACATATACTCCTTTTAACAGCCCTAATAATGGTAAGGTTATTAAGCATTACATGAATCGAACAGGGGCAGAGCCAAGATGGCAGCTGGAAATCAGGGACTTGCCTAAAGCTCTCCCCCAGGACCCTCCAAACTCCTATAAAAATGGCTCTGAACAAATTATAGAACTGCAGAACCCATGAAATAGCAGAGGGAAGCAGGGCTTCAGCCCAGGACAGCCTGGATTATTTCTGGGTAAGGTCTATTACACCATGCTGGGAGTGGAGAGGAGCAGAACCCAGCATGGGCCGTGTCAAGACCAACCAGACTGGGAGCAGGGTGGATCAGTGAGCTGTGGCACTTACCAGACTTTCAACCCACAAATACCAAAGACAACAGAGAAGGTTAGTGGGAAAAAACTGCAGGGAGGGAGTGAAAGGAGTTCATGGTCAGCCACCAACATGGGGGTGGTAGAGGTGGTACAGCTCTGAGGCTGCTTCCAGATCTATAGCCGCAGTTGTTTCTGGCCCCAGGCCCACCTGGTGGGAGGAATTAAGTGGCAAGTCAGAGCAGGAGTGCAGAGCCTGCTTAGATCTGAGTCACGGTCCAGGTTGGCCATTCTTGGGGAAGGAGGAGTGCTGGTGTGGCAGAGCTTGCTGAATAGAAATAGCTCTGAAAACAACAGTGCAGCCCCTCAAGCTTGGGACAAAGTACTCTCTACTCTACAAGCAGTTGTAACCCCACAAAAAGCTCAAGGGTTAAGTAGTTGGTTAGAAACATGAACAGGCAGTGAAAACAGTCTCAGATTCAGAATCAGACTTTGGAATCTTTTTTTTTTTTTTTTTTTTGGTGACAAAGAAGACCAAAACATACAGCCTACATCAAAGGCCTCCAAGAAAAACGTGAATTGGTCTCAGGCCATGGAAGAGCTCAAAAAGGATTTGGAAAAGCAAGTTAGAGAAGTAGAGGAAAAATTGGGAAGAGAAATGAAAGTGATGTGAGAAAACTATGAAAAACAAGTCAATGACTTGCTTAAGGACACACACAAAAATACTGAAGAAAATAACACCTTAAAAAATAGACTAACTGAAATGGCAAAAGAGCTCCAAAAAGCCAATGAGGAGAAGAACACCTTGAAAGGCAGAATTAGTCAAATGGAAAAGGAGGTCCAAAAGACCACTGAAGAAAATACTACCTTAAAAATTAGATTGGAGCAAGTGGAAGCTAGTGACTTTATGAGGAATCAAGATATTATAAAACAGAACCAAAGGGATGAAAAAATGGAAGACAATGTGAAATATCTCATAGGAAAAACCACTGACCTGGAAAATAGATCCAGGAGAGATAATTTTAAAATTATTGGACTACCTGAAAGCCATGATCAAAAAAAGAACCTAGACACCATCTTTCAAGAAATTATCAAGGAGAACTGCCCTGATATTCTAGAGCCAGAGGGTAAAATAGAAATTGAAAGAGTCCACCGATTGCCTCCTGAAAAAGATCCCAAAAAGAAAACTCCTAGGAATATTGTCACCAAATTCCAGAGCTCCAAGTCAAAGAGAAAATACTGCAAGCAGCCAGAAAGAAACAATTTGAGTATTGTGGAAACCCAATCAGAATAATACAAGATCTAGCAGCTTCTACGTTAAGGGATCGAAGGGCTTGGAATATGGTATTCCAGAGGTCAGTGGAGCTAGGATTAAAACCAAGAATACTACATAGCAAAACTGAGTATAATGCTCCAAGGCACAATAGGGATTTTCAATAAAATAGAGGACTTTCAAGCTTTCTCAGTGAAAAGACCAGAGCTAAATGGCAAATTTGACTTTCAAACACAAGAATCAAGAGGAGCATGAAAAGGTAAACAAGAAAGAGAAATCATAAGGGACTTACTAAAGTTGAACTGTTTTGTTTACATTCCTACATGGAAAGATGATGTGTGTAATTCATGAGGCCTCAGTATTAGGGTAGCTGAAGGGAATATATATATATATATACAGCACAGAGTGAGTTGAATATGAAGGGATGATATCTAAAAAAATAAAATCAAATTAAGAGACGAGATAGGAATATATTGAGAGAGGGAGAAAGGGAGAGATAGAATGGGGTAAATTATCTCACATAAAAATGGCAAGAAAAAGCAGTTCTATTGGAAGGGAAGAGGGGGCAGGTGAGGGGGAATCAGTAAATCTTTCTCTCATTGGATTGGACCTGAGGAGGGAATAGCATACACACTCAATTGGGTATCTTACCCCACAGGAAAGAAGGAGGAAGGAGATAAAAAAAAGGCAGGGGGAAATAGAAGGGAGGGCATATAGGGGGAGGAGGTAATCAAAAGCAAACACTTTCAAAAAGGGACAGGTTCAAGGGAGAAAATTGAATAAAGGGGGATAGGTTAGGAAGGAGCAAAATATAGTTAGTCTTTCACAACATGAGTATTGTGGAAGGGTTTTGCATAATGATCTACATGTGACCTATGTTGAATTGCTTGCCCTCTTAAGGAGGGTGGGTGGGGAGGGAAGAGGGGAGAGAATTTGGAACTCAAAGTTTTAAAAGCAGATGTACAAAAAAAAAAGTTGTTTTTACATGCAACTGGGAAATAATACATACAGGGCATAGAAATCTATCTTGCCCTACAAGAAAGTAAGGGAAAAGGGGATGGGGGGGAGTGGGGTGATAGATTGGAGGGTGGACTGGGGAATGGGGCAATCAGAATATATGCCATCTTGGAGGGGGGGAGGGTAGAAACAGGGAATAAATTTGTAATTCAAACTCTTGTGGAAAGCAATGCTGAAAACTAAAAATATTAAATAAATAAATAATAATTAAAAAATAAAAACAACAACAACAACAACAAAAAAGAATTACATGAATCATCTTCCTAAATAGGAAGGTAAGCAATTTAACCTTATTGAATCCCTTATGATTTCTCTTTCATATTTAACTTTTTATGCTTCTCTTGAGCCTTGTGTTTAAAATCAGATTTTCTTTTCAATTCAGGTCTTTTTTCATCAGGATTGTTTGAAATTCCTCTATTTCATTAAATATCCACTTTTTACACAAAGGATTATGCTCAGTTTTGCTGGGTAGGTCATTCTTGGTTGTAATCCTAGTTCCTTTGACATCTGCAGTTTCATATTCCAAACACCCTGCTCCTTTAACATGGAAGCCACTAAATTTTGTGTTGTCATGACTATAGACCCACAATGTTGGAATTGTTTCTTTCTGGCTGTTTGCAATATTTTCTCATTGACCTGAGAGCTCTGGTATTTGGCTACAATATACCTGGAAATTTTCATTTTGGGATCTCTTTCAGGAGGTGATTGGTGGATTATTTTCTTATTTTAGCCTCTGGAACTAAGTAATATCAAGATGGTTATCCTTGACAGTTTCTTGAAATATGATGTCTAAGCACTTTTTAAAACATGTCTTTCTGGTGTTTCAATAATTCTTAAATTGTCTTTTTTTGTGTATTTTCCAGGTCAGTTTTTTCTGATGAGCTATTTCACATTTTCTTCTATTTTTTCATTCTTTTAACTTTGTTTTATTTTATCTTGACTTTCATTTGAGTGAGGGAGTGCAAGGTCACCAGCCTCACTTTCTCCTCCAAAGCCATATGGGTCCAGTGGCTGATATTCATCAGGATGACCAGGGATGGCCCAGGATGCAATGGGAAACCCTGGCCCTTTCAGGCTAAGGCCTTTTCAGGTTCTCACTTTTTATAAGGTAACTCCTATTCAGTGAAAAGACCTCTTTAAGAAGTGAGTCAAGGGATCACCACTTAAATTAGAAAAGAAGAGAAAAAATCAAACTAGGAGGGGAAGACCCTCATGGTTAGTAGTCAAAAGAGAAACAGTTACTATATACATTCATTCTGAGTCAGGAAGGCCCAAAATATAGCCATTAAGTGGAGCTTGGGCAGCAACCTATTGTGGTCCAATCTATGAGCTTCAGAGTGAAATGGGGAAGGAAGGAAGGAAGGAAGGAAGGCAGGGCGGTGGGAGGGAGGGAAAGAATTTAGCCAGTAAATCTCAAGTTAACTAGGGAGCTTCCAGCCATGAAAATTTACCCCACTTTGGAGAGGAGAAGTAGAGGGAGAGGTCAAACAGAATTACCCAACCAGCTGGGTCCCCATTCAGGCAGCTCTGGATCCAGATAACTCTGGAGAAGAAAGTAAGCTGTGACCTTGCACAGCCCTCCTTCACTCAAATCAAAGTCAACTGCAAGTCACGTCATTTTCCTGATGTCATGATCCTCTGAAAACAAAGGACAAACACAACAACAATTTTATCTTCATGTCTCATGGAATAATTATCTTCCAGTTTCCCATTTCTAATTTTTAAAAGATTACTTTCTTCAATGAGCTTTTGCAACTATTTTTCCATTTGGTGAATTCTGTTTTTTAAGGAGTTCTTTTCTTCAGTGAATTTTTGTTCCTTTTCTACCACTTGGCCAATTCTGTTTTTTAAGGTGATTTTTCTTCAGTATTTTTTGTGTTTCTTTTACCAAGCTATTTATTATCTTTGCATAATTTTCTTGCTTTATACTTATTTCTTCTCCCATTTTTCCTCTACCACTTTTATCATTTTCTTTAATTCTTCTAAGACTTCTTGTTGGGCTTGTGTCCAATTAGCATTTTTTTTTGAGGCTTTGGTTATAGCTATTTTCACATTGTTGTCCTCTTCTGAATTTGTGTCTTGGTATTCCCTGCCACCATAGTAGATTTTTATGGTCATGTTATTTTGTCATTTTTGTTGTTTGCTTACTTTCCCACACTATTTTTTGGCTTTGAACTTTATGTTAAAGTTGAGGGTCTACTCACCTGGAATGGGGAGGCACTGTCCCAAGCTCCAGACCTTTTTGTGCTGCTGGTTTCAGAGCTAGTTCTGGGGATATGTAAGTTTTTGGTGTTTCCAAAGTGATATCATCCTGGGACAGGTGTGGTCACTGATTTTGTCTGGTCTTTGCAAAGTGTAGGTCTGCACTCTGGTCTTTACCTAGGAAAGGCCTCAGCTACTGACAAGCACTAGCAGTCCTCTTGTCCCTGAAACTATGACAAGGGCTCCTGCTCCCTTGTGAACAACAAGCACTCTTCTCCATCCTAGAACTGCAACCCAGAGCTGTATATGGGCAGTAGAGTTTCCTCTCAGCACCAGGTGTACCAAGTGCCAGCAACAGGTCTCCTGTAATCTCATTTTGACTACTTGTCTGACCCTCTTACTTTCTATGGGCTAAGAACTCCTGAAGCTTCAGCTGCTGTGGCCACAGGCTACTGCATGTGTGCTCCCTGGACAAGCTGTCTCTCCTGTGTCACGGACCATTCCTACAGACTTTTTTTTTTTAAATGCAATTTATTTATTTAACATATTTGGTTTTCAGCATTGATTATCACAACATTTTGAATTACAAATTTTCTCCCCATTTCTACCCTCCCCCCCACTCCAAGATGGCTTATATTCTGGTTGCCCTGTTCCCCAGTCAGCCCTCCCCTCTATCACCCCCCTCCCCTCTCATCCCCTTTTCCCTTCCTTTCTTTCCTACAGACTTTTTAAGTTTTCTTAGGCTGGAAAAATGTCTCAGCTTGACGTTTTGTTGGCTCTGACACTCCAAAATTTCATTCGAGGTGTTATTTTTAAATTGTTTGGAGGGGAATATTGAGAGAGTTCAAGTGGGTTGCTGTCTATAATCTGTCATCTTGGCTCTACCCTCTTCAAGATAATATTTGTAAAATTCATATGACTTCCATGTCCAATGAGTTGCCAAGTCCTCACATTCCCAACTTTGTAACATATCTCATACTACCCCTTTGGTCCTCAGGCACAGTCACCACCCTGATACAGGCCCTCATCACCTCATACCTGGACTATAGCCATCGCCTTCTGTTTGGTGTCCCTGCCTCAAGTCTCTCCCTTCTCCAATTCATCCTCCACTTAGAGGTTAAATTGATCTTCCTAAAGCAAAGTTCTGATCATACCATCATAGCTCTCTCCCTATTCAGTAAACTCTAGAAGCTCTTCTTCATTTCCAAGATCAAATATAAGATTCTCTATTTGACATTTAAAGCCCTTTATAAGCTGGCCTGTTCCTATGTTTCTAATCATCTCACACTTTATTCCTCCCTTCCTTCAACATATTCTACAATCCAGTGACAGTGATCTCCTTGCTTTTCCTTGAACAATACACTTTACCTCTGGACTCAATGCATTTTCCTGGCTATCTCTCAGGCTTGGAGCATTTTCTCTCTCTTCATCTCTGCCTCCCAGCTTCTTTTCCTTCCAGTTTCAGCTTAAGCTCTATCTTCTCTAAAGAGTCTTTCCCAGTCCTTCTTAGTCTTAGTACTTTCCCACTGAGACTATCCCAAATTTTTCCTGTCTATAGCTTGTTTATACATAATTGTCTGCATTTTATCTTCCCAATTAGACTGTGAACTTCTTGAGACAAGACTTTTTTTTTTGTTTTTCTTTGTAGCCCTAGTATTTAGCATGATGATGGCACATAGTAGGCACTTAATGGATGATTCAATTGACTTGCTGATTGACTGTCAACATGGAGCAACCTTTCCTCACTTTAACTGGTTCTTCACAAGTTTTTCTAAGCAAAAAGGTTTCTAATTTTTTTTTTAAAAAATCACCTTTTGACTGACTTTCTGGTGGATCATAGGATCATAGTTCCAGACTTAAAAAGGGCCCTAGAGGCAATTCAGTCCAACTTCTTCTTTTAAAGTTGAAGACATTGTGTCCCACAGAGGTTAAGTGACTTTCTCAAGGTCACACAGTTAGTATGTGAACATTTTGAATGAGCTCAGCATTGGAGCCTTTCCCGCATGCTAAAACCTGCCTGGGTTTGTGCACTGCTTGCAAGGCTTTTGAGAACCCAGGATCATCATTTCCATCCCAAGATGACACACTGGAGCAGAACTTTAGAGTAAGGTGACACACTAAAAAATTAAATTACCCTGCAATTACCCAGGGAAGAGAAGAGATGATCAACCTAGAAATGACTCAGTTGAACTAGAGGAGATCATGGCATGAAATGACAAACACATCACTCATGTCATTGCCCAGTGGTCTGTTTAGTGTCTGTTCCTGGCTAACAGCCAGACCTTGCAAATTAGTGGCTGCATTTTTAACTCTGAGCTCACTGAAAAGGTCCTTCTCATAGAAGTACTACAGAAATCTGAATAGAGAGATAATAAAATTGGATTCCTTGAGAAACTATCCTCATTCATAGGCCTGTAATGCATTTAATGATTTTGCCCTTTTGATTTACAGGGATATCTGAGTAAGCCTAGTACCCCAAATATAAGTCTGACTCAATAGTGATAAGCTCTCTTCTCTTTTAATCCTTCAGTAGCACTCGATATATAGCTCATAGTCAGTCTTGAAATCATTGACTACATTTTTATATTGTACAATCAATCTCCTAAAACAAGGCAGGAAGACTTTAGTTCATGCTCAGCCTCAGACACTTACTAGCTGTGTGACTCTGGACAAATCAGTTAACCTCTGTCTGCCTCAACTGTAAAATGGGGATAATAAAAAGCACCTATTCACATGATTGTTGTGAGAATCAAATGAAGTGATATTTGCAAATCACTTAATACAGTGACTGGCACATAGTAGATGCTTAATAAATACTTGTTTCCTTCCTCCCTTCCCATACTAAATTGTAAACTCCAGGACTTAGAGGCTATGTCTTATTAGTTTTTGTGTCTCTCTGAAGGTCCTATATATAGTCAACATTTAAGAAATTGTTGTTAAATATAATTGAAATTATTAGAGCATTGTGTCATTAATAGGATTATTTTCAATATAATTTTTGGATTATACATAGGGGTAAAAACATTTCTCCACCTATTTTCTGATGATAGCAGTATTTTGTAATGCAAACCCTCTGAGGGTATGTATAATGTGTACATTTTTGTTTTGGTTAGTTTGGGTCCTCACCTATGATTTCATTGATTTGAAGAAGTCCCTCTACCAGTATAGACTGGCATCAGCCATACTAGTCACAATCCTACTTACTTATTGCCAGTCAGAATAAACAAACAAACAAATAAATAAAGTTCTTTTGTCCTCACACTCCAAACCAATGAAGAGCTAGGGGCAGAAAGGCCATGGAAAGACCAGGGGAGGATAAAGAATGTCAGCCAGAGGAAAGGGAAACACTAATGGCTTAAGAAAAACCAGGAACAGCCACAAACAAACTGTTGGAGAATAACATAGACGATCAAGGAAATGAACGGCCTTTGGAAGATTAAAGGAACTAGCAGGTGTAGAATCACTAGGGGGTGATTTTATGAGTGCACAGCAGACTATTCATTCCGCTCCAAAAACACAGAATAAAATTATGGAAAGGGAAAAAATAGAAAGGGCAGATGACAATGAGCAGTATTCATTTAAGATCAAGATGCTCCACCTCTGCCTCCCCACAAGCATCTACCTTCTAGCTAACCCACAAATAAGCACATCAAAAGTGATAGGAGAAAAGTGAATGAAAATACTTTAAAATATATTCTTGAATACTTCTGTCAAGACAATGTTGTATTATGTTCTCATATGTTTGTAAAGGAAACCAAACAATGAAAGTCTATTTGACTGATTATATGCTATACTGAGCACTTGCTACTTTCTTAGAAAAAAAATCTTCAAAAGATGATATTAATTTTGAAAATTATTTTATTTTCTGTTGGGCTTCTATTGGAATAAATTTACTTTGTTTATATTTCATTTTCCTTAAGGAAGAAGCCGTGGTGACACAAGAGCTGGGGGGCTTCCTTCAGGCAGGATGGACAAGTACTATGTAGTGTACAGTCCTCCTGGGAGATATAGCCTGGGATGAAGAGGAATTTCTAAGTGGCATTATGGTAAGAGCACAGGATTTGAAATCCCGAATTCTGGATCCTGAGTTCCAGTTGTACCACTTTCTAAATGGCCTTGTATCAATTGCAAAATGATAGAATATTAAGGTTGGGAGGGATTTTAAGGATATTTTCCTATATTGGGTCCCATCTTCCATTCAAGGATTTAATGTATCACCAAGGCCCTATCCTTGTTCTACTTTTCTTTCTCTACACTCTCTCACTTGGCAATCTCATTTAGTCCCGCTTAGTGCCAACTCTTTGCTGATGATTCTGAAGATACATCTCCAGTCCTAATTTCTCTTCAGAGCTTCAAACCAGCATCTCCAACTGCCTATAGTTCATGTCCATCTGGATATCCCACCAGCATCTCAGACTCAGTAGACCATAACTGACCTTGTTATCTTTCTACATAAACCTGCTCCTTTTGACTTTACTATTTTTCTCTGTGAAATCACCATTAATTCAACTTCTTACATTTAAAGCCTTGGGTTTATCATAGGATCCTAAAATCATAAATTTAGAGCTGGAAAGGACATTAAAATTCACCTAATCTGATACTCTTACTTTACAGATAAGAAACCTGTAATCCAGGGAGATTAAGTGATTTCCCTAACCAGGTTCACACAGGTAGTAAGTGAAAGAGTCAAATTCTTTTATTATTCTTCCTAACTTATCAGTAATCAGCCCCCAGATTCTATTGATTGTGTATCCACAAGATCTCTTGAAGTCACTTTCTCCTCCCTCTTTTCACTGCCACAACTTTGAGGCAGGCAACAATTTGTGTGAAGATCAATGGGGAAGGGAACAGAATTGATTTTGTCATTGAAGTATACCAGAGACCACTTAGAGGAAATTCATGAGATGTTTGGGAAATAGATTGCAAGCCTGTTGAGGCAATGGGAAACCCCCAAGGATAAAAGTCTGAGACACACGGAGAAATAATTGTGAGGAGGAAGAAAAAATGAAAGTTGTCTGAAGAAAAAGGAAAAAGAAAAAGTGATGTGGATGCCCAGGAAACTCACCAACCCACTGACATGTTAAAAAAAGATATAGATAAAAGATGAAAACAAGGAAATGTAACTGATGAATATAGAACTGTGTATGGTTCTGCAAAAATCACTTCATTAGTACTAAAGCTTAGAGTGATCTGAGCCTATGAAGGATAGCTAAAACTATCAATAATTTTTCAAATTATATTGTAGGAAAGAGCAGAACCAGAGAAGGGAGGTGCTTGAGGAGGATTGGATAATGATAACTGACAGCAGAGGGAGAAAGTAGAGTTGTTCAGTTCTCATTGTGTTTCTGTTTTGTCTGCCAAGGAGAATGAAACTTTGCCCTGGAAATCACAGAACACGATGTCTAATAGAGAGTTGATTCCCTAAGATAAGTGTGATGATAGTTATTCTGAATGAATTCAACTCACCTGGACCAGATGAACTACATTCTCAGGTACTCAAAGAACTGATAGATATAATTACTAAATCAGTGTCAGTGATATCTGAAGGATTATGGAATATGAAAGAGGTACCATAAGAATGGAAAAGGGCTAATGCTGTTCAATGTCCACAAAATGATAATCAACACGATAAGAGCATCATATAGCCAAGAGAAGACAAGGCTTAAAGGAAAGAGAGGTTTCCAGTTTGGAGAACCTAAGATCATTTGCTGTGGTCCGCCTCTGTTCTATACTAATCCGCTCCTCCTATTTCCCTTGACCTTTTCTTAAAACTTACATAACCCAGGCTAGAAACTTCCATACCCCTTTACTCACAAGGCTCAGACCTCAGTGGGCAATTAGTAGCAACTTCCTAACAGTAACATCAGATATTATAATCCAATTAGACACCCCTAAGTGAGAACTCATCCCTTCCCTAAAAATATCATGACCTCTCTGGTCATCCACAAATTGCCCTAGTATGGTGACAAAGGTCTCAGACATATTCCACACATTGACAAGGCAGAGTGACAAGAGCTTGATAGAAGCTAGATGAGCCAAGTCTAAAGGCAGCCTCTTGCAGGACCATTGCTGAATCTCATACTCTTGCTGATGCCTGATGACCTTGTCCCCAACATTTTAAGAGGCTGAAGGTGTATGTATCCCTTGCTCTGAACTCCTCAATCCCTTGTCCCTATTTCTCCTTACCCATGCCCCTAGTTTTCTTATTTTAGTCCTTGGACCTTCCCTGGTATGAATTGAAATACCCCTTAATAAGACCCACTAATCTACGAATTATTGGCCAGTCTCTGTCTCTCTGTCTCTGTCTGTCTGTCTCTATCTGCCTGTCTATCTGTCTGTATGTCTCTCTCTCTCTCTCTCTCTCTCTCTCTCTCTCTCTCTCTCTCTCTCTGTGTGTGTGTGTGTGTGTGTGTGTGAAACCTCTTAAGTCCTAATGTAATCAATAGGGAAGGAGGCATGATTATCACTTTCAATTACTTGAAGCTCTGTCAAATGGAAGAGCAATTACTTTTATTCTCCTAGACTTCAGAGGGTAAAACCAGGAGAACTTGGAGTAATAAATCTGTAGCTGAATATTGAAGTGTAACGTTGAGAACTTCCCAGTGCATGGAGCTGTCCAAAAGTAGACGGTGCTGCATTCAGAGACTGGGAGCTTCATATCACTGCAAGTGCTCAAGTGGAGGTTAGATATCTAGACTTGTGGGGATGGTACAGTGAAGATGCCAGTTAAAGTATAAGTCAAACTAGACAACTCTAGAGGTCCTTTTCAAATAGGAGGTTCTATGATTTCATAAACCTATAAGACAGCCTGCTGAAAGTCACATGAGGAAGGTGTAATTATTTTTTTTTTAATTCTTAGTTGGATAGAGAAAGTTGCCTCCCAGTGAATTAAATTTTGGTTAATTCAATAAGTATTTATTAAGTACCTACTATGGCTCTGTTCCACAAGGGATATAAGACAAAAAATGAAAGAGACTTATCCCTCAAAGGGGGAAAATATACAGAGATAAATACATAATAAATAAAAAGCAATTGTTATTACTGGGGCTATTACAGGTATTAATATTTATTAAACACCTATTATGTGCCAGGCCCTGTGCTAAGTGTTAAGGATTTTTTAAAAAAGGGGGAAATTACTATAAAGTACATATGAAGAAAGATAATATCTGCCTCTAGAAAAGAACTGACAAATAGAAGTATGTCTACAATAATTGTACATACCTATGCCTATTTGTGTCTAATAGCAGCTATCTCTAGGGCAGCAGGGGAGGGAAGGAAAAATGAAATTTACATGATCACTTTGTTGTATATTTGAAAGGAATAGCAAGTTGTGCAAGATTTGCAGTTTCATGTGCAATCATCTTTTTTATTTGATTAAATTATTCAATAAATTAAATATAAAATTCATTTTTAAAAAAACCTTATGAGAAATATCAACCAGAAAAAGGGAAAAGATAGTCCCTGACCTCAAGCAGTTTATGCTCTAATGAGGGAGACAGCAAGCAAACCAATATCTACAAACAAGCTATGTACAGGCTAAATAGGAAATACTTAAAAGAGAAAAGACACTAGAATTAAGAGGTATTGAAAAAGGCTTTCTGTAGATAATGAATTTTTTAGTTGGAAGTTGAAGGTTACTGAGGAATCCAGGAGACAGATAAAAGGAGGGAGAGCATTTAAGGCATGGGAGACAGCCAGAGAAAATGTCTGTTGCTGAGAGATGTAATATCTTATTCACAGAGCAGTCTGGAGGTCGATGTCACTGGATTGAAGAGTGTGTTATAGGGAATAAGGTGTAAGACAACTGGGAAGGGGGAGGGAGGGAGTCTGGATTATGAAGGCATTGTACACTAAACAGATAATATTATATGTGATCTTGGAGGTGATAGGGAGCCAGTAGAGTTTATTGAGTAGGAAAATGTGTGACATGGTTAGATTTGTGCTTTAGGGAATTCACTTGGGCAAGCATATAGAGGATGTAGTGAGGAGAGATTTGAAGTAGGCAGACTCAGCAGCAAAATATTGCAATAGCATAAGCATAAAGTGGTGAATCGCTACCAGGGTGACAGTATCAGAGGAAAGGAGTCATATTCAAGAGATGTTGAAAAGGTGGAATTGACACACCTTGACAACAGATTGGATATGGGGGTGAGGGAGATAGTGAATATTTGAGCTTGTGAGCTTCAGCAACTGGGAATACGGTGGTTCCCCGGATAATATTAGTGATGATGGAGGGCTTAGGGAGAAAGTTCCAATTTGGACGTGTTGAGTTTAAGATGGTTATTGGAAACCCATTCAAGAATATTTATGAAAGGCAGTCAGAAATGAGAGATTGGAAGTCAACAGAGAGATTTGGGTAGGATAGGTAGCTTTGAGAATCACCAGCATAGAGATGGGAGCTTGATGAGATTGCTAAATGAAGTAATATAGAGGGAGAAGAGGAGAGAATCCCTTGTGTAACCCATAATCAGAGGACTTGACCTGGGTGAGAATGCAGCAAGGGGACTGAGAAGCAGTTATCTGATAGGTAGGAGAAGAACCAGGAGGGAGTGATATTCCAAAAACCTAGAGAGATGAGAGTATCAAGGAGGAGAGAGTGATCAGCAGTGTCAATAGCTGCAAAGAGGTCAATAAGAATGAAGACTGAGGAAAAGTTGTGGGATTTTGTGATTAAAAGACCACTAGTAATTTTTCAGAGAGTTTTGGTGGGATGATGAGGTCAGAATCTGGATTGTAAGATAGTGAGAGGAGAGAAAGTGAAGGCACCTATTATACCAGATTGTAAATGGTCTTCTCAAGGAGGTCAGCCACAAAGGAGAGAAGAGATATAGGAAGGAAGTTATTGGGAACTGAAGGTTTAAGTGAGAGAGTTGTTTTTGAGGATGGAGAGACAGGAACATGTTTGTAAGCAGTAGGGAAGGAGTCAGTAGACAGGAAAAGATGAAAAATAAGTGATAGAGTGAGAATGACAGAGGAGACAATCTGTTAGAGAAGATGGTGCAATGGGATCACTTGTGGAGGTAGAAGGGTTTGTTTTGGTCAGGAGTAAGGCCACCTCTTTGCGAGACAGTAATAAAGGAGGAGATAGAGGCAGAAGACATGTTATCATATAAGATGAGGAAGAGGAGAGAAGAGGGAGTTCACAACAAATGGCCTCAATTGTTTCTGTAAAATATGAGACAAGTTTCTTGGCTGAGAGGGTGTGGGGAAGGAGATCCATGGGAATTTTGAGGAGGGGTGAAAAAATTTAGAAGAGCTATTGTGGAGAATGAGCTAGTAGTGAGTTGATAAGGTAAGTGTAGAAGGGTTGCCTAACAGTAGTGAGATCCTAGTTGAAGTTGTGCAATATAAATTTGTAACAGACCTACTTAGAACAAATGTATGATTTTCTCTGTTTTCATTCAGTGGCATGTGTGTAGAAACAATGGTGATATGGTAGTGTTCTAAGACTAAGTGATGTTTGGCAGGGTGTAATTAGAGATCTTATAAGGAACCCAAGAGAAAAGGATAGTGAAAAATTGAATTGGTTCAAGAGGAGAGAGTGGCTAGTGTAGCGATGAGGGCCTGAGAGACAACTGAGGGTTAGAGAGATCAGGGGCTATGGTAAGGATGAAAGGTAGGGTTTAGTAAGGGAAGGCAGAGGGAGAGGTGGAAAGCCAATAGCTTATGGTCATCTGCCCTGATGTCTGCCAATTCCCCTGGCATGCCTGGAATCCTGGTGTTGGCACTTGCCAGCTCCACCCCCTAGGGCTCAGGAGGTCTTACTGGTCTGCTGAGGTGTGGATTGCTGGGATGTCTCCTGCCCTGCACTGGTCCCCTTCCATCACAACAAGAGGGACCCTTCTCCATAGCTGAACAAGCAAAAAGACTGCTATACCCCTACTTCTGGCTCCTTTATTCCAGGTTTTTCCCTAGGGCAGTATTCTCTGGGTTATTCAAGGTCAATAAGGGAAGGATGAGAGCACTTACAACTTATTCCATCATCATGGCTCCTGTAAATTCAAGATGGTGACTTTCAAACATTTAGTCTGTGGGCTGGTATCCCCAGGAGTAGCTGCCACCACTGCACAGGCTCTGTGCTTCTGTCTCACCTAGATCCAACAGACTCAGGTCCTCTGCTGAGAGGTTTGGGGATCACCTTTTTAGCCAGTGATTCAGCCCACCAGGATCTGCTCCCACTCTAGGTGTAAGTCCTCTTGCACTCTGTATTCTCCTAGCCCCATGCAAAAGATCCTTCCTGTTGACCTTCCTGACTCTCCTAGGCTAGAAATCTTCCACACTCTGTCTCCTAGTGGATTCTGCCTCTTTCAAATTTGTTCAGATTCACTTTTTTAGAGGTATCTGAAAGAATTTGTGAGAAAGCTCGGGTACAACCCTGCTTTCACTCCACCATCTTGGCTCTACCCCCTACAGAAAATATCATTCACCATTTTGTTTGGAACAATGATTACATGAGGAGGAAGATTGTTTAAGTTGGCCTAGAATCTATATTTTATCTCTACTATATATCTAATCTATTTTATCATAGAGGCAATAGGGAGTCACTAAAGCTTCTTGAGCAGGATACTAGCATAGTTAGAATTATGCTTTAGCAATAACCTAGGAGAGATGTGATGAAGCCTAAATTTGAAAGATTTTTGGTGTTAGTCAACAGAGAGAGAGGTATTCAAACAATGTTTCAGGGATGTAACCAAGAAGAAGGTTAGTCATACAGGCAGAAGAACTAAAAGATAATTGTCACAAAAATCCAGGGAGGAAACTGTGCCAAAGAAGATGGGTGGCCAAGTTTCAATCATTACCAAGAGGACAAAAAGGATAAGAACTGAGGAAAGTCCCTTTGTTTTGGCTATAAGGAGGTCTGTAGTGATCTGAGAGAAAACCATTTTAGTTCAATGATGGGGTTAGAAGCCAGACTGAAAGGTATTGAGAAATAAATGGAAGGTGAGAACATGAGGGAGAGTGTAGATGGTTTTTTTCTAGGTATTTGGCTAAGATAGGGAAGAAAGATTTAAAAAGATAGCTTGAACAGATGGTGAAGGTTCTGTTTTTCATGTTTTGTTTTTAATTGTAAGATTGGGGAAGATCTAGATATGCTTTCTTAGCAAGAAAGGAAAACCACTAAAGAGAGATTGAAAATTAGGGAGAGAGGGGAGATGACCAAAGAGGTAAGTTGCCAAAGGAGGTAAACTGGAATAAGATCAAAGGTATAAACTCTGAGTCACTTATAGGAGGGTCTAGATGATCCTTGGCGTCAGAGTCACTGTAATTATTCCTGTGATAATCCTCATTTTCAATTATTAATATCATGATCTATAAAAATCATTTGTTTTTCCTAAGTACTTTACCTCATTTTTATTTTGTCTTCAGTTTTTTGTTTGTTTTTTTGTTTTTGTTTGTTTTTGTTTTTTCTGGAAGCTAGGTGAGAAGTAGGCAGAAGGAGGCACAGTGTATTAATATTGTATTTACTTAGAAGTTTTCTTCAGGTAAGAAACATTATTTTCCATTATGAGATTTCCAGTCAGTTTAAAATGGTCACAAACATCAATGCTCCTTCCTCTGACGTTTTTATTTCTGACACTGAAGGATATTTGATTTCTGGGAAGATACTTGGGAGGTGTAGGCTTGAGAGATGTTATGTTGGTAAGAAAGCTCTCTTAGATCCCATAAGCCTACCATGAATGACAAATCTGTGTGTTTCTTCTTTTGGAAACCCTGGAGCTTTGAAGTGATACAGATCTAAGACTTGCTGTCATTCTTAAATCATCTAAGCTGGAAACCAAGCAAGACCTCTAATCTTGACAATTCTTTTTAATATGTGCCTCCCTGTCATCACCAAAGGTCGGCACCCCTGACTCACACATCCTGCTCCTCTGGCCAGAAATGAAGCTGTCTATCTTGTGAGTGTGTGTGTGTGTACCCACGTGTGCATGTGGTTATTTTTATTTATTGTGCTCACTGATGCTATGTCTTCTGACAGCAGATTAGAGATTGATTTTAGGAGGCTGTATCTTGACTTCCTGTGGATGGAGATAAAGTAAGACCTAGGCAAATAGTCATATATCAAAAGGGACCTGATGTCAAGGCTCTGCAAAGAAAATATTTTGATTAGCCATTTCTAAGATAGCACATGTGTATGAAAAACAAGTTCAGGTGACCTCTAAAAAGCAGGCAAAGACAGTTCCAATAAGGCCTCATAATTTGGCAATTTTCACAATCAGCAGGTCCCTGTACCTCTTTTCCTGACACTAGAAAGGTGACAGAGTAGGGCTCACTCTGCAGGCGACCTCTATGGTATGGTATAACTCTAATGGAAATCCCTGCTCTGTTTTTCAGTCTTTATAGTCTGTCACAGTTTGAGGGATGTTCTTTTCACTCCCCATACCAATCTCTTGCAGGCCAACAATTTACCATCAATTCCTTTGTTTTAAACATACATTTCCATCTTCAATGTTCTCTTAAAATATATTTTTTAAATCCTCCTGGGGGTTATGAGTATGATAGTAGTATATTCATTCACTAACTCTTTAGTGTGAATTATTTTTACCTGAAAATTTTCCTTTCTACTAGGAAAGATGAGGCAGAATAAAGGAAAAAATAGGAGGGGGGTAGCAGTTCTGGAGGAGGGAGAAGAGTGTGAATAAAACTGTGGTAAAGACACAGGAAGATTAAGTGAAAGGTGACGATATAAACTCTGTGTAATTTGCAAGTTTGCTTCCCTTTACATTGATGCTTTACATGCCATATTGTGCTATTAGTTTAACACTAAGCATCTGTAGAATTTCATTGCTATTCATGCACATCTATACCTCCCCGTCCTTCATTTAGGGAAAAGCATCTTATTTGTTTCATTTTCTAACAGTTGATGAAAGGAAAACATTTGCTTTGTAGTTCTGGCTTGATTTAGATAAATCTCTTTATGTTTGACAGTTGCTCTGAGATTCTCACCTTTGACCCTAAAGAGCAGATCTCAGAATACTGCCAGAATGTTGTCAGCACAATCCCAGAAGTGCACAATTCTCTCTGGACCATGGTCTCTTCCACTGCTTAGTTCAGGGGAATCAGACAGAAGTGCTTAAAAAGATAAAGGAGGCCTTTTGACGAATGTGAGATGAGTTGAAAATGGATTGAGATGCAGACAGCATATACACCTAGGACAGTGTCTTACCGATACAAATAAAAGGCATTTAATATACTTTGTTGTTGTTTGTCCTTCATTTTTTGAAGAGGACCGATGGCATCTAGGGTAATGTCTTGGCTTGCCCATGAATAGGATTTGAGTGAGGCGCAAAGTCATCAACCTCCCTTTCTCTTCCACAGTTATTGGAATCCAGTGGTAAGACAAAAGTCAAGATGGCTAGTGATGGCCCAGGGTACAAAGGATGACCTTGGAGTCTTTGATATCTGACCAAACTCTAAATGTTCTACATGCTTGCCTCAGCTGCCTTCATGGCTGTTGGAACAAACTGTTCTCATCTACCCATTCCATCAAGGGAAGTCTTCACATGCTTGGGGTTGACATCCCAATGATGTCAACTCATCAATGAGTTTGAAGCCAATTGATTGTGCTCAAACTGGTTTAGCCTGTCTGCCAAAATGGTTTACCATTTTGCAGTGTGGCCAATGTGCAGACCACAGCTTCTTGGAGCCAGAGTGAGAGTTGGGGAACAGGTAGACACCAAAAGTCAGTGAGCAGCCCTGAAAAGGGCTTGGCAAGTACTCACATTGGAAGTGCTAGTGCTCTCTGAACACCCCACAGACCCCTGATAAACTTTAATGAACAAATGAATAACTGAGGCTTAGGAGAGACTTGTTCTACTATTAACATTAGCTAATTAATTTATTACTAATTAAAACTAAAAAGCACTGCTCAAATAATCAATTTTCTGTTCAGGAAACTTGTGAGGTTCAGTTATCTATATTTCTATAGTCACTTAATAGATCAATTGACAAATACTACTTAAGCAATACTATGTGTTCTACAATGATTTAGAACTGAAAGGGACCTTGGAAGGCAGCTCCTTGTTTTGCAGATTGGGAAACTGAGGCTCTGAGATGGTAAGTGACTTGCCCAGGAACACACAACTATTAAGTGTCAGAGGTAGGATTTGAACCCCAGTAACTCCAGATCCAATAAACTACCCATGATGCAATGCTGGGTGACAGAAAGGACAGGTTTTCACCAGAAACAGGGAAGTTGGGAGTAGGTGTAGATTTAAGGGAAAGATAATGAGTCCTAGGGCAACTAGGTGGCTCAGTGGATAGAGCGCCATGCCTGGAGTCAAGAAGACCTGAGTTCAAATGCAGCCAAAGACACTTACCCTAAACAAGTCCATTTTCCCTGTTTATGTGTTTCCTCACATGTAAAATGAGCTAGAGAAGGAAATGGCAAACAACTCCAGTGTCTTTGCCAAGAAAACCCCATATGGGGCCACAAAGAGCTGCACATGACTGCAAGATGACTAAAAACTAGGAGAACCTAGCATTGCTTGACCCAGCAGCCTGTTATGTGGGTCTGTAAGTTTTTGGTACTTCTAAGTGGTATGATCTAAGGAGAGGTATGGACTCTGCTCTCCCAGACTGTGCTCTGCTCTTTATAGAGGAAGGGAACTTGTTCCCTTGTAGCTGCAAAAGCCAGCTCTCCTTTTGGCCCTGGAACTCTGACCAGGTCTCCTGATCTCTTGCAGCCACAGGTATCAGTGCTCCCTTTGGCCTTGGAACTGAGACCAGGGTCCCTACTCCCTTAAGAGTGACCATGCGCTCTCTTTTCCACCCTGGAACTGTGACCAGGAATTTTTAGGCTGCATTAGGGCATCTGCCTGAGATGCATTATTGGAAACATCTACATGAAATGAACCAATCTTTCATGACTCAATTTTGTGGAATCACATCCAGATTTTTATATATATACATATATATGTATATGTGTGTGTGTATGTGTATATATATGTATATGTGTATATATATATGTATATGCACATATACATGTATATGTGCATATGCATGTATGTATATGTATACAGTTTCATCATTTTGAAACCAAATCTATTTTAAAAGGATCAGTTAATTCTCTGATTCAGGAACATAGTTCTCTTCACAAAAACCTTTCATTTCTACAGCACCTCTCTTCTACAAAGCTGAAGCTTTTTCATAAATTGTCTTCCTTAAAAATTCCAAATATGTTAAATAAATAAATTTAAATTTAAAAAATGAAGAAGAAAGACTGAAAAAAAATTCCAAATGTGCATTATTGGGATATGTTAATATGTACCTACTGAATATCTATATGAAAGAATCAATGCAATTTAAAATGGATACTTCTCATTTAGTTCATTGTATTTTCTAGGACCAATAAATTCACAGGCCTGTTCAATGGAAAGCAAGAAATGCTCCAATTGATATTTCATTTTATTCTGTATATGAATTATTGGAAGTTCGATTTATTTTACCTTTTTTTAACCTAAGACAGAAAATTTACAAATCTTTACAAATATTATCTCATTTGATCTTCATTTTGACAGTTAGGGAAACTAAGGCAAATATATTAAGCAACTTATTCAGGGTCATACAGCTGGTAAATGCCTGAGATTGAATTTGAGCTCAGGTCTTCATGCCTCTGGGCCCCAGTGTTCTATCCACTGTGCTGCCTAGCTGTCTCTGACACACACATACACACACACACACACACACACACACACACACAATGTATCAAGTATTTTGTACATAGGACAGAAGGTTGTATATAACTATTATACATTAATAGAAAGCAATATCTCCATTCTTTTTTCATGCATAGACGAATGAAGAGACTGAAGAGGGCACTCATCCCTACAGGCATCTTGGAGTATAAAACTCACGTTAAAGCTACCTACTCTACTTACTCCTTCAGAGACTCAGGGAAATTCCAAGAAAAGGTCTGCTCTTCCCTGCTTCTCCTTATAGTTCTTGTCTTTTAACATACGATGTAATGTATTTTATTTATTTTACTATCCTAAAGTTTCCTGTAGATAAATATAAACACAAATTATGGCAGAAAGAGAAACAAAATCTCTGCCTAAATGATGAGAAATTTCCTAACTTGGAGATCTGATTGATTATTTTTTTTTGTTTTAGAAAATGTTTTATTTTTGATATTTTTTTATTTATTTAATATTTTTAGTTTTCAACATTGATTTCCAGAAGATTTTGAGTTACAAATTTTCTCCCCATTTCTACCCTCTCCCCCACTCCAAGATGGCATATATTCTAATTGCCCCGTTCCCTAGTCAGCCCTCCCTTCTGTCACCCCACTCCCCCCCATCCCCTTTTCCCTTACTTTCTTGTAGGGCAAGATAGATTTCTATGCCCCATTGCCTGTATATCTTATTTCCCAGTTGCATGCAAAAACAACTCTTTTTTTTTTAGTACATCTGCTTTTAAAACTTTGAGTTCCAAATTCTCTCCCCTCTTCCCTCCCCACACATCCTCCCTAAGAAGGCAAACAATTCAATATAGGCCACACATGTATCATTATGCAAAACCCTTCCCCAATACTCATGTTGTGAAAGACTAACTATATTTTGCTCCCTCCTATCCTGCCCCCCTTTATTCAATTTTCTCCCTTGAACCTGTCCCTTTTCAAAAGTGTTTGTTTTTGATTACCTCCTCCCCATATCTGCCCTCCCTTCTATCATCCCCCCTTTCTTATCCCCTTCCCCCTTCTTTCCTGTGAAGTAAGATACCCAATTGAGTGTGTATGTTGTTCCCCCCTCAAGTCACATCTGATGAGAGCAAGATTCACTCATTTCCCCTCACCTGCCCCCCTCTTCCCTTCCAACAAACTGCTCTTTCTTGCCACTTTTATGTGAGATAATTTACCCCATTCTATCTCTCCCTTTCTCCCTTTCTTAATATATTCCTCTCTCATCCCTTATTTGATATTTTTTATATATCATCCCTTCACCCTGTGCCCTCTGTCTATATATATATATATGTGTGTGTGTGTGTATGTATGTATGTATATGTATATGTATATATATATGTATGTATATATATGTATGTGTGTGTGTGTGTGTGTATATATATATATATATATATATATATATATATATATATACACATATGTATTCCCTTCAGCTACCCTAATACTGAGGTCTCATGAATTACACACATCATCGTTCCATGTAGGAATGTAAACAAAACAGTTCAACTTTAGTAAGTCCCTTCCAATTTCTTTTTCTTGTTCACCTTTTCATGTTTCTCTTGATTCTGGTGTTTGAAAGTCAGATTTTCTATTCAGCTCTGGTCTTTTCACTGAGAAAGCTTGAAAGTCCTCTATTTTATTGAAAATCCATATTTTGCCTTGGAGCATGATACTCAGTTTTGCTGGGTAGGTGATTCTAGGTTTTAATCCTAGCTCCATTGACCTCCAGAATATCATATTCCAAGCCCTTCAATCCCTCAGCTGCTAGATCTTGTGTTATCCTGATTGTGTTTCCACCATACTAAAATTGTTTCTTTCTGGCTGCTTGCAGTATGTTCTCTTTGATCTGGGAGCTCTGGAATTTGGCGACAATATTCCTAGGAGTTTTCTTTTAGGGATCTTTTTCAGGAGACAATCGGTGGATTCTTTCCATTTCTATTTTACCCTCTGGCTCTAGAATATCAGGGCAGTTCTCCTTGATAATTTCTTGAAAGATGACATCTAGGTTCTTTTTTTTGATCATAGATTTCAGGTAGCTCAATAATTTTTATATTATCTCTCCTGGATCTATTTTGTAGGTCAGTGGTTTTTCCTATGAGATATTTCACATTGTCTTCCATTTTTTCATTCCTCTGGTTCTGTTTTATAATATCTTGATTTCTCATAAAGTCACTAGCTTCCACTTGCCCCAATCTAATTTTTAAGGTAGTATTTTCTTCAGTGGTCTTTTGGACCTCCTTTTCCATTTGGCTAATTCTGCCTTTCAAGGCATTCTTCTCCTCATTGGCTTTTTGGAGCTCTTTTGCCATCTGAGTTAGTCTAATTTTTAAGGTGTTATTTTCTTCAGTATTTTTGTGTATGCCCTTTAGCAAGTCATTGACTTGTTTTTCATAGTTTTCTCACATCACTCTTATTTCTCTTCCCAATTTTTCCTCTACTTCTCTTAATTGCTTTTCCAAATCCTTTTTGAGCTCTTCCATGGCCTGAGACCAATTCACATTTTTTCTTGGAGGCTTTTGTTGTAGGTTCTTTCACTTTGTTGACTTCTTCTGGCTGTATATTTTGGTCTTCTTTGTCACCAAAAAAAAGATTCCAAAGTCTGATTCTGAATATGAGACTGTTTTCGCTGCCTGTTCATGTTTCTAACCAACTACTTAACCCTTGAGCTTTTTGTGGGGTTACAACTGCTTGTAGAGTAGAAAGTACTTTGTCCCAAGCTTGAGGGGCTGTGCTGTTGTTTTCAGAGGTACTTCTACACAGTAAGCTCGGCCACACCAGTGTTCCTTCTCCCCCAAGAACCACCGACCAGGATTGCAGTCCAGATCCAGGCAGGGCAAAGCAGGCTTTGCACTGCTGCTGTAACCCACCCCTTAATTCCTCCCACCAGGTGGGCCTGGGGTCACAAGCAATTTCAGCTGTAGCTCTGGAGGCAGCCTCAGAGCTGCACCACCTCTGCCATCCCCAGGGTGGTGGCCAACTGTGAACTCCTTTCACTCTGTCTTAGCAGTTTTTCTTACTAACCTTCTCTGTTGTCTTTGGTGTTTGTGGGTTGAGAAGTCTGGTAACTGCCACAGCTCACTGATTCAGGGTGCTATGCCTGTTCCGCACAGCTCCCAGTCTGGTTGGTCCTGGCACGGTCCATGCTGGGCTCTTCTCTGCTTTGCTCACAGCTCCATGTAATAGACCCTTCCCAGCGACCATCCAGGCTGTCCTGGGCTGGAGGCCTGCTTCCCTCTGCTATTTTGTGGGTTCTGCAGTTCTAGAATTTGTTCAGAGCCATTTTTTTATAGGTGGTTGGAGGGACCTGGGGTAGAGCTTAAGCAAGTCCCTGCTTTCCTGCAGCCATCTTGGCTCTGCCCTGATCTTATTGATTATTGATCATACTTCTATCTTTTCATTTAATATAGACTCCATAAAGCAACAGAAAAGGGGATCACACAGGCCTGAGTGGTATCATATCATCCTTTTCCTAAAAAAAAAACCCAGCTAGTTATCATAACAGGGTATGGCTTATTAAATGCTCAGAGACAAAGAAGTTTGGGAGAAGAAGGTGGTAATGACCAAGCCAATACCCACAATCATCACAGGCACAAGTGTCTAAGTGTCTTCTCTAAGATTCCCTTCCTGTCCTCTGTAGATATCTTGTATATACATAGTTTGATTGCATGTTATCTTCTTCCCTATTAGAATGTGAGTTTCTTCTGGAAGGGAACATGTTTTTACCTTTCTTTGCACTCCTAGAATTTAGCACATTGACCAGCACATAAGTGCTTAATAAATGCTAGCTCACTGACTGACTCTGAAACAAACACTGGATTGAGATTCAGAAAATGGGTGTTTTAATCAAGGCTCTGCTCTGTCACCCTGAACAAATGATTTGACTTCTTTGGAGCTCAATTTGTTGTCTATAAATGGAAAAGGTTGGACTAGGACCTAGTCCTTGGTCCACGTGGTTTTTGAGGCCCTTTGAGTGAATTCAAACTGCACAGAACAAATCCCCTTAGTGAAAGGATTTGTTCAGTAAAACTTGGACTCAGTCAAAAGATGGCACCCAAGGACCTAGAAGGCCACATGTGGCCTTGAAGCTACAGGTTCTCCACCCCTGATCTAGGTGATCTCTAAAGCCCCTTCCAGCACAATATTCTATGATAATTCATACAAAAGAGTAAAATGGAAAACAAAAGAAAACAAAAAACAAATGAAAAACTAACCTTACCTCCTAGGACGATCCTGAATGATGAGAAGAAAGGAAAATTCCATTTTCTACCCAAAGATACCCTAAAAGTTATAGTCAAGGGAAAAACAGCGTAGTTGTACAAAATACAATTTGTTTTAATTATTTTTGTCACATAGATAAACCATATTTAAACCTATCACCAACTATACCCTTGAAAGATACTAGCAATGTTTTAAGCCTTTCTGAAAACTGAGAATGAGATGAATTGTTACCCTAAGGTATTATAATGGTTACTCAATTTTCTTTAAAGTTTATAGCTAAGTCAGGAGTGGTGAAGGTAGCAAACATTTACCTTGAATATATTTTGTCTATTCATCCTTGGATTAGGTAATCTGTTTGGGACTACTAAAATGAAAGTATATATCCTTAAAAGTTAAGTACAAGATAGCATTTCTAACAGTTTACTAATGTTATGTGATGTCTGAAGCTGAGAATAAAGATTTTAGTTTAATTTCAGATATTGATCGCATCCTCAACTCTGTGATTCTATGATTCTTCCAGGTTGAAGATTTAGAGTTTGTGTTATAAAGCTTTGTAAAGATTTGTTACAATTTTCTATAGTACATCCAGAAATATGCTGGTGAGGCCAAGCTGTTCACCAGATACATGCAATCCAAACAGCCTTAAAATGTTTGCATAAGATTGAGAAGTATAATAAATAACTATGGGGTGGAAGGGGGAAATACGAAATCTACTTAGGACACTTCCTAAACCAAGACCTCCAGTCCAGTAACATTTGGGGAAACCCTTGTGGAACATTTATAGGACTACAGTGGTCATGAAGATACAGTGTGGATGGAATGTTTTCACTGAAAGGAATGTTTTATCAACTAGATAATAGAGCCTTCAAGAGAGAACTTTTAATCTCAAATATTAGTAAGGGTTATGGGAGATCCAATTCAAAGCAAAATAACAGAGTTTGAAATACAGGGAATTCTATATTACCATAAAAATAAGAAACAGCACAAGTGATGACAGTGATGGTGATAATGATAACAAATCAAATTTTACAGCACTTGGTGGTTTACAAAGTACTTTCCTCATAGAAAAGAGGCGGTGAATAGAGAGGCAGCCTCGAGGCCAAGAAAAGGGCAACTAGGTGGTCCAATGCACAGAGCACTGGACCTGGAGTTAAGAAGATAACCAGAGTTCAAATCCAGCCTCAGACATTTATACTAGCTGTGTGACCCTGAGCAAGTCACTTTGACATCTGCCTCAATTTCCTCATCTTAGATAAAATGAGGATAATAGTGCCTACTTCACAGGGTTTTTGTGAAGATAATGAAATAATATTTGTAAAGTACTTTACAAACCTTAAAGCACCATATAAATGGGAGTTGATGTTGTGGTGGTGGTGGTGATCTTGGTGATGATGATAATGGTGATGATGGCCCACCTCTGACTCATAGTAACTGTTTGACTCTTGGCGCAGGCCTTATCCTTTCAGTTCTCTAGGCCTTTGGTGTCAAACTCAAATAGGAATGGGGCCATTAAATCCTGCAAGCTGGTGTCAGCTTAGAAAGCCACATGTTAACATTATCTATGTTCTATTTTATTTTCTATTTATTTTGTTATATATTTCTTAATTACATTTTAATTTGGTTCCAACCAACTCCCAGAGTGCTGGGGGTCACAATGCCCCTGAAGGCTGCTTGTTTGACACCTCTTCTCTAAGCAACTCTAAAAAACTTCATGTTGCAAGGGAGAAAAAAGTGCAGACATGCATTGTTAAAGGAAATTTTTTCACCAAGTTCATTATAGCTTCCCTATCTGTTCATATATCAGCTTCTATCATTCCTCTCAATCAATATTTTCTTTTAATTCGCTAACCCTCTTCCAACTTACTCCTTATATTAATTCAATCACAAGTCTGGTCCCTGTCCTTCTTCAAAACAACTGTACTAAATGTAAAACACTTCTTATTATCCTCATTTTGCAAGTGAGGAAATTAAAGATTCAGAGACATCAGATGGATTGCCCAGAGTCACAAAGCCAGTAAGCGTGGGAGGAAAGACTCAAAGATTGGTCTAGTTCTCTTTTCACAGTGTCCTGTAAAGTTTAATTTGTTTGGTTTCCTGTTTCTAATTCTGGTTAAGCTAGTATAGGGAAAAATTAGCACTGGGTTTGTAAGGAAGTATGTCAAAGAAATACAAGACCTCTGACAGACAGGAGTGGAGAGAAAGAGTTTTCCTTCACATGGTCAATCCGCCTTGGTTTTCAGGTAGCAAAAGAGAAAATAAAGTCCAGTTTTCTTCTGTACTCCAGTATAGATTTGTATGTCTTCAATATTGCAGTAAGAGAAGTTGGTATTTGATATTTAAGACTTTTGTCAAAAGATAAGGTTCTGCCCAGAGAACTTTACCTTTCCTATAGTATTTATGAAGAATTCTGTTTATTTCATCATGGTAGTGTTTAAAGAGCCAGCCTCAGAACCAGGAAGAGCTAAGCTCAAGTCCTTGCTTTGACTGGAGGGAGGAAAGAATAAAGGAAACAAGCATTTACTAAGTACCTACTATGTACCAGTCACTGTACTAAGTGCTTTTTAAGTATCTCATTTGAACTTCACAACAACCATTGTACAATTGGGGAAACTGAGGCAGACAAAGTAACTTGTCCAGGATCACTAGTCCAGCAGACTAACTAGCAGTCATTAATTCATTCAGCATCATTTTGTGTCAGGAACTACGATAAGTACTGGGGATACAAATACAGAAAAGACAGTCCTTGTCCTCAAGGACTTTACAGTTGAAAGGAGCTTACAATCTAATGGGAGAAAAGCTCTAAAGCAGGTGAGTATGTGTGATGAGGAAGGTAGCCCTCATGGGGCCATGGTACAGAAGTCAAAGAAAGAATGTCTGAGATCAGAATTGATTGAGGTCTTCTTGACTCCAGTCTAATTTCTCTATCGACTGTACCATCTAGCAGCAGCTTAGGTATCAGAGTTTCCCATCTTTCAAAAGCACGGAGAAAAGTTAAGCAAAATCTTGAACCATTTGAGTAAGCATATTGTGGCAGGCCCTCCACATGGGCTCATCATGTCTTACCCTGATCTTCATAAATTCCTTGTAGGACCAGACTCTGAGTTGGCTCTCATGGCAGATCCCACTTGTGCCTTTTCAGTGGTGACTGACAGATTTGGTTTCTGATGTTGGCTTACTCTTTTTGTTGTTTACTTTCAGACTTAACCAACATACACCTTTGAGAATCATCTCTGCCTTCTTTGACCTGGGTCCTTGACTATCCCTTGTGGACTTCTGAGCACTAAGTTGCTAAGTAGCCCCAGGCTGTGACAGCTTCAGCATGAGAGAGCCAGGAATCATCATCATTATCACCATCATCATTATCACCAAATAGTATTTATTAAGCAAGCATTCATGTGCACATGGCATTGTTCTGGGCGCTTTGCCAGGGTAAATTTTATAAAGATTTTGCCTACTAGAGTTTACGATCCATAAATAGTATATATGTTACGGCTTAAGTCTAAGCCAACAAAATGTTAACATCAGCTGTGCCTTTTGGTTAATGTCCAATGTCTTTTCAGGGAATCAGCAGTTTCATCTTTATGCAGCTAATGTTGATATTACGGGCTTAATTCATGTAAAGTTTAATGAGCTCTGGTTCAGAAAACATAATTTCTCCATATATTTTGGTTCTCACTTAAACCATCTGGGTTGGGGTAATGTTTTTGTCACTAATCTTAAGCATTTCTAGATACTTCACAGAACACACTTTGTTGTTCTTCATAGTTGAATCAAAATTATGCAAAAGTACTACCTGTATTTATGCACGCTGTTAATTTTTTTTTCGAATAGTCTTTCTTGTCCTGTACACATTAAGACTGTTACATTACTTGCCATTAAAACAGTTCCTTGAAAGGTCTATCTCAGTTTGCCTTTCAGAATCATCCACCCAAACCCAACGCTCTTTGCTGTATACCAGGCTCTTCCATTAGCTCCTCCCATTTTCAAGTTGTCCACAATTATTTCCAATGTTGTTCTTCAATCTCTTGAATTATAGTTAAAAATGCATAAATACAGACAAAAAATAAAAGAAGGTATTTTATCAAGATGCAGAGGAAAAAGGATATTTTTGTTGCCTGTTTTATCAAAAAATCACTCCTTAAGCACCCATTTGTACTTTTTCTATTTTATTATGATAATAAATCTTTGCTGGAGGGCTCAAGGAGATCATCGTATGAGACCAGCTAGGGAGTAAGTTGGAAGAGAGTTAAAGAATTAAGGAAAGAAGCTGATTGAGAGACATGACAGAGACTAGGATTTGAGTAGATAGGGGAGCTATAACTGATGAAGTTTTGAGTTCATTATTTTGGGTAATAATAACAATATTAAGGAGTAGTAGTGATGAGGTTAAAGAAAAATGGTGATGGTAGGGAACCATGTGTTTTTAGGGGTGTTCGAGACCCCAAAATACCAACATACTGGGTCTTGCTGAAAGAATTCGACCCAAGCCTTCCCAGCCAAGGAAAAAGACAAAGTTTATTAAAGATTCGCCATATTGGGTTGTCTTGAGAAATCCCACCCTTTGTGACACTTGTTTTCACTAGCAGGCCAGATTCAATATCTGAGCTAGATTGAATCTGAGGGCCTTCATGGAGTCAAGATGGATCCTATATACAGAAAGATTGTGGGAGGGATTGAGGAGTGGTCGAATAGTCTGGGGTGACTAGAGGAGGGGTTTATGGAGGGTCTTGAGGAGGAGTCTAAGGAGGATCTTGATGGCACTGGGGAGACTAGAGGTCAAGACTCTAGGAAACAAAAGAATGAGGTTTTGGTAGGATTAAGGGTGGGAAGCAGCTAGATAATAAAGGGCTAGGCCAGGTAGAGATTTGGGCCTAGATAATGAAAGCCTTATGGCCTTAGGCAAAGGCCAGATCTAGAGGGAAGATTCAAGGAGAGTTCAAGGGGGTTCCCAGAGACTGTACCCTCATCATTCCCCCCTCAAACAAATGGGATCCAAACCCCATCAGTAGCAGTAGTTGTATTTATATAGTGCTTTAAGGTTTGCAAAGTACTCGATATACATTATCTCATTTGATTCTCACAACAACCCTTGGAGGTAGGTGATATTATTATCCCTATTTTGCAGATGAAGAAACTGAGACAGGAGAGGTTAAGTGATTTGCCCAAGGTCCATGCAGTTAGTAGGTGTCTAAGACAAGATTCAAACTCTGATCTTCCATGACTTTCAAGTCCACTGTTCTACCAATACACTTCAAGTGCACAACTAAGAAATTTTACATATGCCAATTGTTACTCCATGTATTTTCCCCCTTCAAATATATGAAGTAATATAAAAGTGAATATAGAGGGGTGATCAGGAGAGCCCCTGATCAATTATGAGTCCCGATCAGTAAACTAGATAAGATTTCAAAGTGTGAATCATTACTAGAAGGAGCAACTCTCTTGGAAATAGATATCCTCCCTACCCCCTCACTAGAGAGAGGACTTCTCTGATTGGTTCCCTGTAACTTGGCCTGACAATTGGTGGCTGAACCCCAAAAGGAGAGGCCGTTATTTGGGAACTACTTTTCTGTAGTCCACAAAGTAAAGCTTAACCTTTTTACCCTAGGGACCCTTTTCTCAAACCTTCTCTCCGTTGGGTTTCTAGACTGAAATGTAACATGGTGGTGGGGAAGGAGAATTCCGTCAATACTCCCTCCCTCTTTCCACAAAGCAATGGCAATATAAAGAAGAAACACATGACAAACACTGCCTACACTTGCACAGGCCAGTCTGACACTGGAGTTTCTACACCTACTGTTTCCTGGCTCTTTCCTTCTGTGTTTTTGTTTCTTTTTGTGACCATATCAGTGACTAGCAATCAGACTCAGAAAAATGTGATAACTCTCTTCAACTATTTGAAGGATTGTCATGTGGTATGGGGATAAGGCTTGTTCTGTTTGACCCCAGGGGGCAGAACCAGGAGCCTGAGTGGAAATTATAAAGGCAAATTTAGGCTTATAATCAGGATAAACTTTCTAACCATTAGAAGCTTCCCAAAGTGGAACAGCCTACCTCCAAAGATTGTCCGTTTATCCTCCTTGAAGGCATTCAGGCAGAAGTTGAATGACCACTTGGTAGATGTTATGATGGGGACTCTTTTGTATTGGTTGGACTAGAAGGTCACTAACATTGCTTCCATTCTCTACTCTGCCAACCCCCAGTATTTCCAATCTTCTTGTATATTACTGCTTTCCAAGTTGCCTTTGATCCAGTGACACTAGCCTCTGGGCCACTCCAAGAGCTGCTCTGCTCTAGCCATTTTCTCTGACTGTCCATCAAGCCCAGAATGCTCTCTCTTCTAATCTTTATCTACTGTGAATAAAATCTCATCTTCTACAGGAAGACTTTCCCAACTCTTCTTAATTCCAGGACTTTTCCTCTCTTATTTATTTCCTATTTATCCTATATCCCATATCTATATGTAGCTTTTTTTGTAGATATTTGTTTGCTTGTTGTCTTCCCTATTACACCGTAAGCTCCTTGAGAAAAGGAACTGTCTTTTGCCTCTTTTTGTATCCCCAGTCTTTAGCATAGTGCCTGATATATAGTAGGCACTTAATAAAGATATATTTCAACTCTCAAATTCTGTGATTCTGTAGATCCAGAAATGTCCTGGAGAAGAAACGGCAGAAAGCAGATGGGAGGTGGGGAGGGGACAGAATGCTAATTACAGAATCACTTATCTTTTTGTGGCATCTCAAAGTTTAAGAGAGTTATTACTTTAATATTTTCCATATCTAGAAATTAGGAGACTTCCCATTTTCCCTAGATATTTTAAACTATACAGTTTAAGTTATAGAGGCCTGAGCATTTCATTTTAACCAGACAGACAAGGTCTGGGAGTTTTAGTGAATTATAATTCAGTATGAGTTAATAGTGTAGTATGATAGGCAAAAAAAAAGATAATGCAATTTTAGACTTCATTGAAAAATGTTGTCCAGTCTAGTAAGGCATCTTCTATTAACTGGTAGCTGAATCCAGAGATCAGACGAAAACTTAATAGAACCATTTGGTAGTGAGATTGTGCTGCCTGATTTCTCCTTGCTGCCACACAGACAGACCCCAGTGCAGGGACCTTTGTGGTATAAATGAAGCAGCTTCCTGTGGGAGTATTCAACAGGTAGCTAGCTGATCTAGGAAACACCTCACTCAGATAATATTTGCTGAAAATTCTCTCTTTGTAGTTCTTACAAGCAAATGGGAGGAAATTTTAAAAGAATTATTTGATCTCAGGTAAGGAAGCTTTTCTTATTAAGTATGTAATCCATTAAGCAGTAGGCACCAGTTCAATATTGGCTTTAGATACTAGATTCAAGAGAGTCATTTCATTTGTGTGTACACACACACACACACACACACACACACAACTTCTGTGAGTTTTTTCCAACCTTAGGGTCATTGTCTCCTATGCTCCATATAGAATGAGGTAAATCCAGGTTTAAGAAATGAATATGACTTTTCTGATCCACTTCTAATAAATTTATCAGTAAGCATTTATTAACATTAGAAGAACCAAAAGTCAATTACCTACACATATATTTATTATAATTTTAAACAGAATATGTTTGTGTCTAACGGTAGCCATCTCTAGGGCAGAGGTGGGGAAGAAAAAAAGAAAAAAAAAAGAAAGTTTCGTGGTAACTTTATTATATATTTCAAAGGAATAACAAGTTGTAAATAATAAATTTGCAGTTTCATATACAATCATCTCTTTTTTCAATTCTACCATGTTATAGAAATGCTTGTTTTATTTCTTAAGTTCCAAATAAAATAAATAAAAAATTTGAAAATTTAAATATCAATACATATGCACATATAAATTGATTATACTTTCTCCTACTGGCCAAATATACTTTATAAAATAAATAATTACAATCAGATATTTTAATTTTACTTTGAAATAAAAGCTTTCATCTTACTATCTTGATTTCCTTTGTCTTACAGATTTTTTTTTTAATGCCCTGTGTCAATTGGCATAGCTTGGTCCTTCCAGGTATTCCTAACATAGCTTAGCATAGTGCCTGGCATATAACAGGTGCTTAATAAATACTTTGGATTGATTGAACATGGTATAACAGATAGAGATCTAGTTTTGAAGTCGAGAAAACCTGATCTTAAGTCCAGCTCTTGACTCACTCTGGTGGCATGGCTTTGGATTTGATATTTAACTTCTTAGTGCCTCCAAGCATAGCTCTTGAAAACTACAAATCCAAGGAAGGCGCTGAGCTGCCCTGAGAAGGTTATTTTTCTGAGTCATCACTCTGTTAGTGAAATCACAAGTTGGGTCCTACCCCCATGTGCCCAGACACTATGCAATATTGTTTGTTCTTCAGTCATGTCTCTGTGACCCCATTTGGAGTTTTCTTGGCAAAGATACTGAAGGGGTTTGCTATTTCCTTCTCCAGCTCATTTTTAGGATGAGCAAACTGAGGCAAAAAAGGCTTAAGTGACTTGCTCAAGGTAACACAGCTAATAAGTGTCTTGTCATATTTCAACTCAGGAAAATGAGTCTTCCTGACTCCACAACCAGTATTCTACGTATTGTGGTGCCACCTAGCTCCTGGGCAAGGTATTGAGATATAAAGACAAAAACAAAACCAAAACAAAGAAACAATAGTGTAAAGCAGAAAACAGGGGCAATTCTTGAATGAAGCATAAAAGTTATTTCCCTTGCACGAAATGAGATTCCCTCTCTCTCCACCTCCACAAATCCTAATATTCGACAAGAGCCAACTTCTAGGCAGCAGAACATAGTGAGGAGTAGCTGGAAATAGTGAACCTGTTAAGAAGATGTGAGTTTGAAAATGTCCTCAGATATTTGCTAGTTTGGGACCCTGGGCAAGTCATTAAATTCTGTCTCATTTTCCTCATCTCTAAAATGGGGATGATAATAATAGTACCCATCTCAAAGGGTTGTTGTGAGGATCAAATTGTAAAGCACAGTGCCTAGCACATAGTAAGTGCTATATAAAATGTTAATTATTATTATTAATTATTATTATTTTGTGCAAGGCTCTATGCCAGGTGATAAGCATACATATACAAAACAAAAACAATACCTGCCCTTAAGAAACTTACTTTCTATTCAATACATAATAAGAATTCAAAAAAGATCTCAAACTTGAGTACCTGAAGATGGCGGCTGGTAAGCACGGACTAGAGTGAGCTCCGTACCCGAGTCCCTCCAAAAACCTATAAAAATGGCTCTGAACCAATTCTAGAACGGCAGAACCCACAGAACAGCAGAGGGAAGCAGGGCTCCAGCCCAGGACAGCCCGGATGGTCTCTGGGTGAGGTCTATTCCACACGGAGCTGGGAGCTGGGAGCTGGGAGCTGGGAACGGAGTGGAGCAGAGCCCAGCCTGAGCGGCGTGGACGATCCAGACCGGAAGCCGGGCGGAGGGGGCCCTAGCGCCCTGAATACGTGAGCAGTTACCAGACCCCTCGACCCACAAACACCAAAGACTGCGGAGAAGGTTAGTGGGAAAAGCTGCGGGAGTGGAAGGAGTTCGCGGTTCAGCTTCCAGCCCCGGGGGCAGCGGGGGTGGGGCAGCTACAGCTGTTGTTACTTCCGGCTCCAGGCCCACCTGGTGGGGGGAATTAAGTGGCGGATCACAACAGGGGTGCACAGCCTGCCGAAGATCTGAGCCCAGTCTGGACTGGGGGTCCTTGGGGAAGGAGGAGTGCGGCTCTGACAGAGCTGGCACCTCCCCCCCAAACGTAGAACATAGAACTCTGTAATCTACAAGCAGTCATACCCCACTGAAAAGCTCAAGGGTCAAGTTAGTTGGTTGGGAATATGGCCAGGATGCGAAAACGCGCCCAGATTCAGTCTCAGACTTTGGATTCTTTCTTTGGTGACAAAGAAGACCAAAACATACAGCCTAAAGAAGACAGCAAAGTCATAGAGCCTACAACCAAAGCCTCCAAGAAAAACATGAACTGGCCCCAGGCCATAGAAGAACTCAAAAAGGATTTGGAAAAGCAAGTTAGAGAAGTAGAGGAAAAATTGGGAAGAGAAATAAGAAGGATGCGAGAAAACCATGAAAAACAAGTCAATGACTTGCTAAAGGAGACCCAAAAAAATACTGAAAAATACACTGAAGAAAACAACACCTTACAAAATAGACTAACTCAAATGGCAAAAGAGCTCCAAAAAGCCAATGAGGAGAAGAATTCCTTGAAAGGCAGAATTAGCCAAATGGAAAAGGAGGTCCAAAAGACCACTGAAGAAAATACTACTTTAAAAATTAGATTGGAGCAAGTGGAAGCTAGTGACTTTATGAGAAATCAGGATATTATAAAACAGAACCAGAGGAATGAAAAAATGGAAGACAATGTGAAATATCTCCTTGGAAAAACCACTGACCTGGAAAATAGATCCAGGAGAGATAATTTAAAAATTATTGGACTACCTGAAAGCCATGATCAAAAAAAGAGCCTAGATACCATCTTTCAGGAAATTATCAAGGAGAACTGCCCTGATATTCTAGAGCCACAGGGCAAAATAGAAATTGAAAGAATCCATCGATCGCCTCCGCAAATAGATCCCAAAAAGAAATCTCCTAGGAATATTGTTGCCAAATTCCAGAGCTCCCAGATCAAGGAGAAAATACTGTAAGCAGCCAGAAAGAAACAATTTGAATATTGTGGAAACCCAATCAGAATAACCCAAGATCTGGCAGCTTCTACATTAAGAGATCGAAGGGCGTGGAATGCGATATTCCGGAGGTCAATGGAGCTAGGATTAAAACCTAGAATCACCTACCCAGCAAAACTGAGTATCATGTTCCAAGGCAAAATATGGACTTTCAATAAAATGGAGGACTTTCAAGCTTTCTCAGTGAAAAGACCAGAACTGAATAGAAAATTTGACTTTCAAACACAAGAATCAAGAGAAGCATGAAAAGGTAATCAAGAAACGGAAATTGCAAGGGACTTACTAAAGTTGAACTGTTTTGTTTACATTCCTACATGGAAGGATGATGAGTATGATTCATGAGACCTCAGTATTAGGGTAGTTGAAGGGAATATGCATATATATATGCATATATATATGTTTATGTATATATATAAGTGAATGTGTATGTATGCATGTATCTATGTGTATATGTATGTATGTGTATGTATGTGTATATATATATATGTAAAAGAAAAGAGCAGACACAGGGTGAGTTGAGGATGAAGGGAAGATAGCTAAAAGAAATAAAATGAAATTAAGGGATGAGAGAATAACTTACTGAGAGAGGGAGATAGGGAGAGATAGAATGGGGTGGATTATCTCCCATAAAGGTGGCAAGAGGAAGCAGTTCTAGGAGAGGAGGGGAGTAGGCAGGTGAGGGGGGAATGAGTGAACCTTGCTCTCATCAGATTTGGCCTGAGGGGGAATACCATACATACTCAGTTGGGTATCTTACCCCACAGGAAAGAAGAGGGAGGAAGATAAAAAAAAAATAAAAGGCAGGGGGATGATGGAGTGGAGGGCAGATGGGGGTGGAGGTAATCAAAACAAACACTTTGGAAAGGGGACAGGGTCAAGGAAGAAAATTCAATAAAGCGGGAGGGGTTGGGAAGGAGCAAAATGTAGTTAGCCTTTCACAACATGAATATTGTGGAAGGGTTATACATAATAATACATGTGTGGCCTAGGTTGAATTGCTCAACTTCTTAGGGAGGGTGGGTGGGAAGGGAAGAGGGAAGGGAATTTGGAACTCAAAGTTTTAAAATCAGATGTTCAAAAACAAACAAAAAAAAGTTTTTGTATGCAACTAAAAAATAAGATACACAGGCAATGGGGCGTAGAAATTTATCTTGCCCTACAAGAAAGGAAGGGAAAAGGGGATGAGAGGGGAGGGGGGTGATAGAGGGGAGGGCTGACTGGGGAACAGGGCAACCAGAATATACGCCATCTTGGAGTGGGGGGGGAGGGCAGAAATGGGGAGAAAATTTGTAATTCAAACTGTTGTGAAAATCAATGCTGAAAACCAAATATGTTAAATAAATAAATTGCATTAAAAAAAAAAACTTGAGTACCTCAAACATCTGTCCTTTTGTTTTGTGCTGTGGAATATTTTTATCAGTGACTTGACTAAAGGCATACATGTCATGTATATCAAATATGCAAATGACACAAAGTTAAGAGGGACATCTAATATATTTTATTACAGAATTAGTAATCAAATCATTCTTAATCAGTCTAGAACAGTGGGTGAAATCTAATTAGGTGAATTTGAATAGGGATAATTGTAAAATCTAACATGGGTTCAAACAATAAGCTTAATAAGATCAAGAAAGAATCAAAAATAAGATGGAGAAGGTGCGGCTAATTACAAGGTTTTCTTGAAAAGGACTGGGAGTTTTAGTGAATTATAGGTCAGTATGAATTAATAGCATGGTAGGATAGCCCCCTCAAAAGATAAAGCAATTTTAGGCTGCATTGAAAAATACTGTTCAGAACTATGGAGGTGAAAGTCTTTTTGTATTCTGTCCTGTTTTCAGTCTTGTATTATTTTTAGTTCTGGGTACCTTGCTTTAGAAGACACTGAGAAGCTATGGAGTACCAGAGGAAACAGGCCAGGGTGGGAAAAGGTCCCTAAACTGTGGCATAGTATAATCAGTTAAAATAAGTGGGATAACTTAAACTGGAGAAAAGAAGATTTAGAACAGAATACCACTGATGCCATTACTTGAAGGTTTCTCCCATGAAATAGGGATTAATTTTTTTTTTTTTTGCTGTGTTCTGGGGGATAAAAACTAGACCATGAATGAAAGTCACAGAGTCAAATTGAATCTTTGTAGATGAAAAAAATGATAGCTAGGTGGTACAGTGGATAGAGTGTCAAGCCTGGAGTGAGGAGGACTCATCTTCCTGAGTTCAAATCTGGCCTCAGACACTTATTAGCTGTGTGACCCTGGGCAAACCACTGTTTGTCTCAGCTTCCTCATCTGTAAAATGAGCTGGGGAAAGAAATGGCAAACTTCTCCAGTATCTTTGCTAAGAAAACCCCAAATGGGGTCATGAAAAGTTGGACAGTAAGTTTCAGGTACACGCATGCAAACACTGAAATTCTGAATTTCCTGATGGACTTTTTTGTTCCCCTGCTGATGAAATCCATTCCATGTCAAATGCCAATCAAAAAAGAAATAGAATGAAACAGACTCATACCTCTTTAAGAAGAGATTTACAATGGACATGTCTATGCAATCTGGATGGGTAAAGGAAAGAAAAGATAGCAAATAGCATTATCACAAAAATAATTAACTTCTACAGGTCTGTTGCAAGTATGTTACGTGAGGAACTAAAGAAGAATGCTACCCATTTATCATCCAATTGAGTCCATGTAGGATTTTCTGTCAGACCAAAAAGGACACCTTTAGGAATAGATCAGGATTTCCCTGGTGTTCTCTCAGGGGATTCCTTCATACATTTTTAAAAAAAATACTATTCCAAAGTAAAAGTAGTAAGAGTTATTTAGATTAGTCAGTATCGAAACAAATTTCCATGGAATTTCTGGCACATAGTTTCTTCTGTCAACTCAACTTTTCAAACAAATAGTTATCCTCAAATGTCCCTTTGATGGAGGATTTATCCCACAGTCACAAAGTGGCTTTCTTTGTTCTGAGTAAGAGCAATTCTTTGTTCCTTCAGGATCTCAAATGACTCATTCAAAGTCATCCCGGTCTGTTTTGCAACAGTGTTTATGTCAAATTGTAAGGCAACTCCTTTAGGACTCTACTTCTCTTCAGGGTGATCCCTTTTCATCAGAAATGATGGTATAGGAGTATGAGTTAAAGGAAGTCTCTGAACTACTGAAGGATGAATTAATTTCTCCAGGATTATCAGTGGATACAGTCAAAATCCCTCCGTTTGTGGTAGAAATTTGCCATTGACGAGGTCTCTTTGCTGTTGGTTTGTCTAATAGTTGTCCTGGGTGCACCTGGGCCTTAAGGTCTCTGCTGAAAAGGAATGTTCCCTGGCATGTGTGTTTTTGCTGATTTAATTTAGTTCCATTCCTTTTTTTTCTTTTTTTTTCTCCTTTTAAATTCATTTATTTAATATATTTAGTTTTCAGCATTGATTTTCACAAGAGTTTGAATTACAAATTTTCTCCCCATTTCTACTCTCCCCCCCCCCACTCCAAGATGGCATATATTCTGGTTACCCTTTTCCCCAGTCAGCTCTCCCTTCTGTCGCCCCACTCCCCTCCCATCCCCTTTTCCCTTCTTTTCTTGTAGGGCTAGATAAATTTCTACGCCCCATTGCCTGTGTATCTTATTTTCTAGTTGCATGCAAAAACTTTTTTTTTGTTTTTGAACATCTCTTTTTAAAACTTTGAGTTCCAAATTCTCTCCCCTCTTCCCTTCCCACCCACCCTCCTTAACAAGTCAAGCAATTCAACATAGGCCACATGTGTATCATTATGTATAACCCTTCCACAATACTCATGTTGTGAAAGACTAACTATATTTTGCCCTTTCCCAACCCATCCCCCTTTACTGAATTTTCTCCCTTGACCCTGTCCCCTTTTGAAAGTGTTTGTTTTTGATTACCTCCACCCGCATCTGTCCTCTCCTCCATCATCCCCACCTTTTTAAAAATCTTCTTTCTTCTTCTTTCCTGTGGGGTAAGATACCCAATTGAGTATGTATGGTATTGCCTCCTCAGGCCAAATCTGATGAAAGCAAGATTCACTCATTCCCCCCCTCACCTGCCCTCTCCCTTCCTCCCACAGAACTGCTTCCTCTTGCCACCTTTATGCGAGATAATCCACCCCATTCTATCTCTCCCTATCTCCCTCTCTCCATATATTCCTCTCTCATCCCTTAATTTGATTTTATTTCTTTTAGATATCTTCCCTTCATCTTCAACTCACCGTGTGCCCTCTCTCTCTCTCTCTCTCTCTGTATATATATATATATATGTATATATATACACACACACACACATATATATATACACACACACATATATACATACATACACATTCACTTATATATAATATACATAAACATATATATACACACACACATATATATACACATACATATATACATACATACACATTCACTTATATATAATATACATAAACATATATATATGTGTGTGTGTGTGTGTATACACATATATATGCATATTCCCTTCAGCTACCCTAATACTGAGGTCTCATGAATAATACACATCATCTTTCCATGTAGGAATGTAAACAAAACAGTTCAACTTTAGTAAGTCTCTTCTAATTTCTTTTCCTTGTTCTTTTTCTCGATTACCTTCTCATGCTTCTCTTGATTCTTGTGTTTGAAAGTCAAATTTTCTATTCAGCTCTGGTCTTTTCACTGAGAAAGATTAATAGTCCTCTATTTTACTGAAAATCCATATTTTGCCTTGGAGCATGATACTCAGTTTTGCTGGGTAGGTGATTCTTGGTTTTAATCCTAGCTCCATTGACCTCAGGAATATCGTATTCCAAGCCCTTCGATCTCTTAATGTAGAAGCTGCCAGATCTGGGATTATTCTGATTGTGTTTCCACAATACTCAAATTGTTTCTTTCTGGCTACTTGTAGTATTTTCTCCTTGATCTGGGAGGTCTAGAATTTGGCGACAATATTCCTAGGAGATTTCTTTTGGGGATCTATTTGAGGAGGTTATCGGTGGATTCTTTCAATTTCTATTTTGCCCCGTGGCTCTAGAATATCAGGGCAGTTCTCCTTGATAATTTCTTGAAAGATGATATCTAGGCTCTTTTTTTGATCATGGCTTTCAGGTAGTCCAATAATTTTTAAATTATCTCTCCTGGATCTATTTTCCAGGTCAGTGGTTTTTCCAATGAGATATTTCACATTGTCTTCCATTTTTTTCATTCCTTTGGTTCTGTTTTATATTATCTTGATTTCTCATCAAGTCGCTAGCTTCCACTGGCTCCAATCTGATTTTTAAGGTAGTATTTTCTTCAGTGTTCTTTTGGACCTCCTTTTCCATTTGGCTAATTCTGCCTTTCAAGGCATTCTTCTCCTCATTGGCTTTTTGGAGCTCTTTTACCATTTAAGTTAGTCTATTTTTTAAGGTGTTGTTTTCTTCATTATATTTTTCAGTATTTTTTTGGGTATCCTTTAGCAAGTCATTGACTTGTTTTTCATGGTTTTCTCTCATCCTTCTCATTTCTCTTCCCAATTTTTCCTCTACTTCTCTAACTTGCTTTTCCAAATCCTTTTTGAGGTCTTCCATGGCCTGGGACCAGTTCATGTTTTTCTTGGAGGCTTTTGTTGTAGGCTCTTTCACTTTGTTGACTTCTTTAGGCTGTATGTTTTGGTCTTCTTTGTCACCAAAGAAAGAATCCAAAGTCTGAGACTGAATCTGGGTGCATTTTTGCTGCCTGGCCATATTCACAGCCAACTAACTTGACCCTTGAGTTTTTCAGCTGTGTATGACTGCTTGTGGAGTTAAGAGAACTATGTTCCATGTTTGGGGGGATGCGCTAGCTCTGCCACACCAGCACTCCTCCTTCCCCAAGAACCCCCAACCCAGACTGGACTTAGATCTTCAGCAGTCTCTTCACTCCTGCTCTGATCTGCCACTTAATTCCTCCCACCAGGTGCTCCTGGGGCCAAGCAACTGCAGCTGTACTTCTGTAGCTGCCCCACCTCCGCTGCCCCCGGGGTGGTAGCCAAACCATGAACTCCTTCTACTCCCGCAGCTGTTCCCACTAACCTTCTCTGTTGGATTTGGTGTTTGTGGGTTGAGAAGTCTGGTAACTGTTGCAGCTCACTGATTCAGGGTGCTAGGGCACGCTCTGCCCAGCTCCTGGTCTGGTTGGTCCACACCGCCCACACTGGGCTCTGCTCTGCTCCGCTCTGCTCCCCACCCCCTGCCAGATAGACCTCACCCAGAGACCATCCAGACTGCCCTGGGCTGGATCCCTGCTTCCCTCTGCTGTTTTGTGGGTTCTGCAGTTCTAGAAATGGTTCAGAGCCATTTTTTATAGATTTTTGGAGGGACTCAGCGGGGAACTCACGCTAGTCCCTGCTTTCCAGCTGCCATCTTGGCTCTGCCCCAAGTCTCTCTTTTAGTTCCATTCCTGGTGAAATTGACTGGGATGTTATTCCTTCTGCTTAACTGGTTCAACCTCCTAAGAACTGGGATTGGCTTCCTCTGCATGTCATTTTGCCTCTGAAGATCTGTTTTCCATTTTAACATCAGATAATATTGCTGTTTGCTCTTTGTTGGTTGATAGGGCTGACTCCTTTACCAAACCCATTTGCTTTCTGAGCTGTCAGGCCAGTGATAACTCCATACAACCATCTCTTTCCAGGGCCCATTCTTCCTCTTCAGCCCAAACCATTTTTACTAAAACCAGTCTGCTGCTGTAGTCCCCATCTGGGTGTTCTCATCCTGAATTGATGGGTACTGGTATGTTTAAGTCTTCTATTTAATTTTGGAAAGTTCTGCTTTCTTTCTCCCTTCTTACTCAATTTGATGATACCATAATCAACTCTCCGTAACGACTCTCCTCTAACAATTCACTTCAACAGAACCAAGTTTTTGGTATCCTGACTCTATTTGGGGTCCAATACTTCTAAGTATCACAGATCCCACCACTTCTGGCTCTGGCTTGGGGCAGAAAACAGAAATAACTCCATCCAGACTTGTGGAGTCAAAATGCTGGGCCTGGAGAAAGGCTCCACCAAGGCATGAGCTCCCATTCCACTTGGACCCATGGGTCCTAGAAAACCCCCTCAACTGCCACCCCTTGCCCACAACTACCCCTCATTTTGGATAAAAACCACCCAGTTGCCCCCAAAAACAAAGCATCAATAATGATTTTGACATTTTTATATGGCTATAAATTGTTTTGACTTCTTCATTGGAAAATTGCCTATTCATATTCTTGGACCATTTATCAATTAGAGAATTATTAATTGGTTGAACTGATGAACTGTTTATGTCAGAGATTATTTACCTACACCTAATCTCTAGTTATCTGTGCAATTTGGTTCATATCTATATAGCTTATTGTCTCTCATCAAATGTCTATTGATTAATCTGAAGATAATTAAATGACATAGGGATAAAATTGAAAGGAGTTGGATAAAAATTAGAAAAAAAAGTGAAAATATGAAGAAAATTAGTGAGGAGATAATCAAGTTAACAAAAAAAGATGTTCCCTTAGTTTAGATATTTGATTAGCAACCTAATGAAATACCTAGTCGTTTCTGCATATCATTTGTTGTTATAAATTGTTAGAGAGCTTATCATATTGAGTACTTAGATTTTTAAAGTGTAGACCCAAAACCCAGGATTTGGGTCTACTGAGTCAACCCCTGGAACAAGATTTATTTTCTTGTAAGGAATACAAATCAGTAAAGGGGTCTTTTTAAAGACACAAAATCAAAATGAGTTACTACTGAGATTATTACATGAAGTAATTATCTTGGAGAACTCTGTTGTTTAAGAGAACTTTAAAAGGATAACAACTAAAATCTAAAGGAAAGAGCCCCTATTAAAAATGAAATGAAGTAAGAGAAAGCAAAGGCTGTTAAGTATTCACATCACCATGAGAAAAAATATGCAAAGAAGGAGACATTCTGTGTTGTAGATTAAAGCAAATTATTCAAGTCAGCTCCTCTTTCTCTTCCTTTTTTCTTTCATTCTTTCTTTTCTCTCTCTTCCCTAACTCTCTCTCCCTCCCTCCCTCCTTCTTTCCTTCCTTTCTTCCCTCTCTCCCAGCTCTCCCTCCCTCCCTCCTTCCTTCCTTCTTTTGTTCTCCTACCCACCCTATAATGTCATATAATCAATCACTCTCCGAATTCCAGACACAATTTATTCTTTAAATTTCTTCCCCTTTGATCTTTGGTTGGACAGTCAGTCAGTCAACAAATATTTAATCCACTTCCTCTTATATGCCAGGCATTGTGCTAAGTGCTGGGATACAACAAAAGGCAAAAACAGTTCCTGACCTCAAGGAGCTTACAATATTCAAACAACTAGGTATAAGTAAAATGAGCACTGGATAGATTAGAGATAATCAACTGAGAGAAGGTACTAGCATTAAAGAAGAGTTGGAAAGACTTCCCATAGAAGGTGAGACTTCAGCTGAAACTTGAAGGAAGCCAAGGAAACCAGGAAGTAGAAGTTAAGAAAAAAAATTCCAGACTTGGGGAGGGGAGGGAGGATAGACAGTGAAAATGCTCTCAGCAAGACGGAAAATTTTGTGTGAAAAAATAATGAAGAGGGCAGTGTCACTGGATCACAGGGTACTTGGAGAAGAGCAAAGTGTAGGAAGAATGGAAATATAGGGAGGGGTTGGCTTCTAAAGAGCTTTAAAAGTCAAATATGGGGTTTTATATTTGATGCTGGAAGTAATAGGGAGCCACAGGAGTTTATCAAAAGGGAGGGTAACATGGTCAGGCTTGCACTTTAGGGAGATCATCTGACAGCAGATTGGAGGATGGCCTGGAGTGGAAAGAGATTTGATGCATGGAGATCAATCAGAAAGCTAATTCAATGGTCGAGGCATGAAGTAATAAGGGTACCAAGATGGTAGCAATGTCAGAGGAGAGAAGGAAGCACTTGAGGATTCACTCCCAAGAAAAAGAGGAAAATTCTAATGAGATAATGCAATATTTTAAGGATAACAGTTAATTGTGTCTGCAAAATCATTTCAGAAACTCCTAGGTAGTGGCACTGGAAAAAAACTTTAAGTTAAGTTTCTAACAGCAATTTTCTTGACTATTATCATGGAGTAATTGCATAAAAGTGGTTTGTTTTATCACTGTTTTGCAGGTGGCTTCCAAAGTAATTTGTCCACATTAGTTTTAATTTTCTAGACCAGATGTAGTAAATAATGTTTGTGTTTTCTAGATGCTGCCTGATAGACTGCTTGTCCTTACTGTTATAAGGGAATTAGTCACTTCAATTGGAAACAGGTGTGACTGAATTCTATCTAGATGGAAGCTAAAGAAAGATAGACATCCCTAAAAGGAGTATGAGAAAGATAATACCTTAGCAAGTGATAGTTATGTAGTCTGCACTACATAGGATGCAATTATTAAAAAGTTTTTGGCTACTCCATTTTGTTAAAGCCCAAACGGCATAACAGGAGATGAGGGGTCAATAGCCATCATCTCCAGAGCAGAACAGGACTGTGGGAAAACCAGATGAAAAAGAGATTATCGTGATTAAAAGGGGAGGCAAAGTAGAAGCCAGAAATTTCCAATCCAGTGGCAAAAACCAAACATGACTGAAATTAATAGAAGCAAATGAAGCCACACGGGACAGAGCGACAGGGAAACCCAGATCTGAGAAGCCAGGTGTCAAAACCATGGAGGAGCCATGTAGGTGTATATGATCCTGGATCACTTTGTGATAAATTAAGTAATGCATGTGACCATCCCACAGCCTCCATTCAATGGGCTGAGCATGACAATCATGGACAAACTGGTATCTTAAGAAGCCACTACCTAGGAAGCCAGACATATGAAATATGTTTGTTGTTCAGTCACTCAGTCCTATTCAACTCTTTCTTATCCCAGGCACTATACTGCACCAGGTTCCTCTATTCTCCGCTCTCTCAAAGTCTGTCCAAGTTCATGCTCATTGTTTCCATGATACTATCTATCCATCTCATTCTGTGCCATCCCTTTTCCCTTTTGCTTTCAATGTTTCCTATCACCAGAGCCTTTTCCAATGAGTCTTGTCTTTTCATTATGTGGCTAAAGTAGTCAAGCTTTGGCTTCAGCGCTTGACCTTCCAGTGAATAGTCTGAATTATTGACTGATTTGATGTGCTTGCTGTCCAAAGAACTCCCAAAAGTCTTCTCTTTAGCCACAGTTCAAAAGCATCTATTCTGAAACTCCCAGCTTTCCTTATAGTCCAACTCTCACAGTCATACATTGCTGCTGGAGAAACCATAGATCTGACTATACAGATCTTTGTTGGCAAAATGATGTCTCCACTTTTTAGTATGCTATCCAGATTTGTCATAACTTTCCTTCCAAGGAGCAAGCTTCTTTTAATTTCATGGCTTCAGTCATCATCTGCAGTGATCTTGAAATATGTGAATTTTATGCTTTTAAAAAAAATCTTATATCCCACTCTCTTTATCTTTCTCTGGACATTATATGCCTGGGTCTGAAAGAATTTTGTATTATTTTCATACTTACGGCTTTTATTCAGTTTTACGAAATGAATTTTCTATTTCTCTGACAGCTTGTTTTCCTATCGTTAATAATTTTAGACTTGTCTCATCGTCATTTCTGAACATCTACTTCATGCAAGACCTTGCGCTCGCAGAATAATGCACAAAAAAGTCAGAGTTTTCCTCAACAATTCATGGTTTATGGAGTAGAATCACAACATCCTAGAAACACAAAGGATTTCAAGAGATCCTAGAATCCTCTGTCAACATCCAAGGTAGCCGCTGCCGCCACCGCCGCCGCAGCAGCCACAGTAGAAGTAGTAGCAGCAGTAGCAGCAGCAATGTAGAACACCAACAGTGTGAAATAGTGGAAAGAGCAGAGAGTGAGGAATAAGGAAGAGTCATAGATAGAGATATGCACACATACACACACATATGTGTATATGTATAAGCATCTATCAATAGATTGCTATCTATACATACATAAAGATCTATAGATATATATGCTATATATACATGTTTATGTGCATATATGTGTGTATATGTCTACAGACACATACACACATACACAACATTCCTCCTTATATCTATAGATACATAGATCTAGATAGGTAGATAGATATGCCATATAGATATGTTTGTGTGTGTGTGTGTGTGTGTGTATATGTGTGTATAGGCATTCCCCTTGATGTATCTATAGTTAGATTTCTATAGCTAGATAAAGTTAACCTAGCCTTTTGAAAAGTGTTTATTCTCATGTTATTCTAGTGGAAAACACATAAAGTATGGGTTGGCTTACTTTTAGTAGTTGGATGAAAGACTAAGTACAAAGAGTAGTCATTAATGGTTTGATAACCACTTGGTAGGGGGTTCTCCAGTGAGTGCTTCAGGGACTTGTGCCCAGCCCTGTGTCCCTTCACATTTTTATCAGTAAAGTCACTGTATTCACTCTATATCATTTCACTATATCATTTATAATACACTTAACAAATATACAGGTGACAAAGCTTAAAGGGATACCTAGCACGCTGTAGTTAGCATTCAAAAGATCTCCTCAGGCAAGTGTATTGGCCTGAATTCAGTCAGATGAAATTTAAATAGGAAATAAAATGTAGTCTCACCCTTGGGATCCAAAAAAATCAACTTCACAGTTCCAACATAGCAGAGACAGGATGAGATGGCAGTTCGACTGAAGAAAATCTGAGATTTCAAAGGACTTCAAGCTTAATATAAGTTAACAGTAGAATATGGAAGCCAGGAAAGTGAATATAATCTCAAACTACATTAAGAGAAGAATAAGGATGGAAGTGTATCATCATATTTTGCTTTGGTCTGACCACATCTGAAGTATGATTCTTAATTCTGAGAACCACATTTTAGGAAGGATACTGACAAGATGGAGAGCATTTAGAGGGGAGGGGTCTAAATTCCCTGATGTATGAGGATCAAAATGGATTTACTTAGCTTGGAGAAAAGAAGGCTCTGGGGAGAAAGGTGATCATGTATACAAGTCATTAGTCTTGTTCCATTTGATTCTAAAGAGCAGAACTGTGAGCAATGGGTAGAAGTCGCAAAGAGGCAAAATTAGGCATGTTGTCAGGAAGAACAAGACAAAACAAAAACTTGCTATTAGACCTATTCAAAAATGGAATGTGCTGCCTCCAAAGGAATCGACGTCTCAGCATCTATGATGATCATTTGCTAGAAGGGACACTTCTTGAGGTTTGAGAGATGATCACTGAGATCCCTTCCAGCTCTGAAATACTGTGTTCCTATAATTTTTATGAACATAGCTACTCTATACATGTACAAGGCTGGTATAGGGAGACAAGATGTTTTAATTTCTCATCTGCTTCACTCCTTTGAACTTCCCCATTGCACACCCCAATGTTTCTCCAACAATAACCACATTCTCCTTCTAGATTGTATCAGACTTGGTATTCAGTGCCTCATCTGCCTCATCTATACCCTCAGCACTCCCTGCCCTTCTGTTGAGAGGTTGAACAAAGAGCTCCTCCCAAAGTTTCCATCTAGGGAGGACTCTCAGGCCTGCCATCTCTTCTTTTCCTCAGCTGGTTGTACTTCTATGGACTTCATCATGTCCTATGCCAGGTACCGTCTCCCTCTCTAACCCCCCTACCCCATTTTCAGCTTCTTTTTGTTTTCTTCCCTGATAGATTTTAAGTTCTTATGGCCCAGGCAGTATCTTTTTTTTTTTAATCTCCAGTGCTTAGCCTGGTGACTAGCACAGGGTAGGTACTTAATAAATGCTTATTGACTGACAAGAGAAGCACACACATATTTACTACACAGTTTGTGTTGTGTTTTGGTTTGGTTTTCTGTGTACAAGGAAAACGTTGTTTTCGCTGAGTAAATCAGAAATATTTTTTTTTGTAAAACATTCAAGTGATTTAAGGCCCCAAGGTACAGTGGTTTAAATCATGGCATGGCCACCTTCTCAGGCAAGCTTCTCTAGGTCTTAGTTTTTCCATCTGTAAAATGGAGGATTCTTTCTCATGATTCATTCCATTGGTCAAAATTCTTCTCCACGACTTGACTAGTGCATAAATTAATTCAATGTGAAGTTATACATGACAGTTATATGAGACTTCATGCCGTCTTGGGGAGGGAGGGGGGAGGAAGGGGAGAAAAACTAGAACTCAAAACTATGTAGAACCGTGCGTGGTAAACTAAAAATAAATAAAGAAATTTATTAATAAAAAAAATGGAGGATTAGGCTAGATGGTCCCCAAAGGTCCTTTTCAGTTCTAAATCTTCAATCTAATGATGTATATAAATGAGAGGCCAATTTCTTGTTAAATGAAAACTTTCTAATCCTTAGGCCTATTTAAACTGTTAGTTAGAATATGCATATGCATACTATCATTGGCCACTAGTTTTTGTGTATATTTGTGTGTGAGAGCATGAGAAAGACAGAGACAGAGAAAATACAATCTTGTTTAAGTGTGTTAATGTTAGTGTGGCTGTTGGATAATCAATTGGCTAGATCACGGGGCCTAGAAATCAGGGAGATCAAATCCAACCTCAGTCACATATTGGCTGTGTGACTCTGGGCAAGTCGCTTAACTTTTTTTGCCTCAGTTTTCTCAACTGTCAAATGAGTTGGAGAAGGAAATGGCAAACTATTCATATCTTTGCCAAGAAAATCCCAAATGGGATCACAAGGAATCAGACATGACTGAAACAACTGAATATTAGTGGAATGGCTAAACCAATTGATAATCCAAAGATCATTTATTCTTGTCCTTGTCAATGATTGAAGATTGTGCTTAAAGATTTCACTTTGCCACTAAATAAGTTCTACTCTCATCAGTCCAGAGTAGGGGAGATTAAAAGCTAGAGAAGAGAGATATGTTTTAGAGTCCTATGGGTGGGGAGCCTGTGGCCTCAAGGCCACACGTAGTCTTCTAGGTTCTTGGGTGCTGCCTTTTGACTGAGTCTAAGTTTTACAGAACAAATCCTTTTATTAATAAGATTTGTTCTGTGAAGTGTGGATTCAGTCAAAGAGCCGAACTTGAGGATCTAGAGGACCACATATAGTTTTGAAGCCGCAGGTTCCTCACTCCTGTTAGATAATTTAAATAGATTCATAGAGAAGGAACCTAATAGTGACAGATTAAAGAATTGTTCATTATTTGTCAGTGATGGGAACATAGAAGAGATATATAAAATGAATCTGTACTATCTTGGGGAAGCAAAATTGTGGTAAAATGAGCAGAGGAAGACAGTGAAAAGGATATAAGGTTCAAAGCTGTTAAGTTGTATGAAGATGAAGAACAGGGTTTTACAGTGGATTCATTAACTCCCAAACCATAAATGTCCTCTGAGGAAGCTGGGTGGAGGTCAGAGGGGTGCCACAGTGAGAAGTCCTAAGAGAAAGCTATGATTAAAAAAGGGCAGGGCTGAGTTAGAAGTAGCCTTGTGCTAGTGAGGCCAGCAACAGAGCACCATCAAGAGAAATGGATGATTTAAAGGCTGCCTTGCTTTCAGTGAACCTCAGAGTCCACAGGGCATAATTGAATTAAAGGTAATAGGACTTTTCTCAGGACACAGCTCACTTTCTAGTGGATCTCTTGAAAATTGCAGGTGGATAATTTTGTTTCTGCTTTGTGAATTCAGAGAGCCTAGACCACTCAGCCTCAAACAACTCATGATACCAAACCATCCTGGTTTCAATGATAGGGCTTCCTGAGATGCCCCCAAATTCATATATACCCTTTGATCTCTTCAAATTACCTCTAATCCTTGGTGATTCAGGTTGTTCGCAATGCTTTCACAGAAGACCTGACTGGAAGTAGGGCTAGAATAACCCCATGAAAGCATTCAAAGTTCACCTGAGATTTGAAATGACAAAATTAGATCTTTTTCTCAGAAATTTTGAAGAAATTTCTTTGCCTTGTCTAGAAAGTATTCATATATATTTTTAATTAATATGTTTATATGAATCTTGTAGAATGTACTATAAGAGGGGAGTTGGGAGGGGATGGTAATAATCTCACTTTAAATAAAGACATTTTGGGCGAGCTTAGAAGTAGTTTAAGATTTAAGGCTTTGTACTAAAGTCTGTCTTCAGTTTTCTGAATTTCCACAGTATAGTTCAGCATCTATTCTTTTTTGTGGTGTTAATGTAAGAGTAGGGGAAGCAAGCTGGGAATGGATATAAGTTGGGATGACTGTAATAGAGCTGGGAGGTACAAATAGTGCTTTACTCTCTAACAATCCAAAGAGCTTTCCTTTCCGGGTCTGGGGCCTGAGGAAGGGGATGAAAGGGTGACTCAACCCCAGGAAATCCCTTTAGTGTAAATAACTGTGTTGGTCCCTGGGAGGTATAGGTTCATTGGAAGGGGGAAGAGAATTTTTTTGACTCTTTATATGCTTGGGTGTGAACTTCTATTCCCATCCCTCAAGTTTCTCTCTATTCTAAACCACACAGCTGCAAAAGTGGTTTTCCTAAATTAGATTTGGTTGGGTCCTTCCTGTTCTCCCACCACCTTATTCCCTCACCCCCCAAAAGACACCTCCAATGTTTCCATTTTATTTCCAGAATCAAATACAAACTCCTGTTAGGGATTTAAAGTTCTTCACAACCTGGACCTTTCCTTCCTTACCAGACTTCTTACACATTACTTCCCTCTACATAGTTTAGAGACCAGTAATATAGACTTTTATTAATAACATTTATTAAGCTCCTACTATGTGCCAGGCTTAAATTTGGTTCCTGTTGTTGTTGTTGTTCAGTAATTCAGTCATGTCTGATTCTTCATGACCCTATGAACCATATTGCATATAGGGTTTTCTTGGCAAAGCTACTGGAGTGCTTTGCCATTTGCTTCTCTAATGGATTAAGGCAAAGAGAGATTAAGTGACTCACTTAGGAAGTTAGATTTGAACTCAGGTCTTCCTGACTCCAGGCCCAGAGCTCTATCCACTGGGGCAGTTAGGTGGCTCAGTATGTTGAGGGAGTAATGAAGTCCAGAAGAGCAGAGGGGTAGAGAACTATAGTCACCCCTCTCCCTGATTTAGTAAACTCCAGTGATTCTTAATCACTTCCAGGATCAAATATAAAATTTTCTGTATGAGTTATAAAACCTCCATAACCTGACCCCTTCCTAGTCTTTTCCTTTCCATTCTTTTTACATTTCATTTCCCTCCACATACTTTGAAATACAGTAATACTGGTTTTTTTGCTGTTTCTCATGCACAATACACCATCTTCTAGTTCTAAGCATTTTCATGGGCTGTCCTCCATACTTAGAACTCTTTCATCTTTACATCCTACCTTCCCAATTTATCCTGTTTGGATCTTGGGTGAACATAGTTGTTTGTATATTGTCTCCTCAATTAGCCTATGAGTTCCTTGAGAGGAGAAACTTTTTTTGCTTCTTTTTTTATTTTTTGGTATCCACAACACCTAGAACAGTACCAGATGCATAATAGATGCTTAATAAATGCTAGTTGACTGACTTAATAAATATTTTTATCAATTTAGTTCTTTTGCACTATCTGTCCCTTTGCACAGAGTTCACTATGTCCCAACCTCCAGCTGTTGGAATCCCTGATTTCCTTTAAGACTCAGCTTAAGCACCACCTCTGCAGGAGAACTCTCTGGGTAGTGCTTTCTCCTCTAAGACCACATTATTTAAAAAAAAAAAACAACATAATTTTATTTTCAGCTCCAAATTCTCTTTCTTCCACCTCTCTCTATCCCTCACTGAGAAAGCAAGAAATATAAAACTTGTATATACGTAAATGTGTGTGTGTGTGTGTGTGTGTGTGTGTGTGTGTGTGTGTAGTCAAGCAAAACAAATTCCTGTGTGAGCCATATCCAAAATATGTGTGATACTCTGAACCCATCACCTCTATATCAGGAGGTGGATGGCATGTTTCATCATGAGTCCTTTGAATTGTGGTTGGTCATTCCATTGATCAGAGTTTCTAAGTTTTTTGAAGTTGTTTGTTTTACAGTAATACTATATAAATTATTGTCCTGGTTCTCCTTACTTTGTTCTGTATCAGTTCATAAAAGTTTTCCAAGGTTTCTCTGAAACCATCTTTCTTTGTGTCTTATAGAATAATAGCATTAAATCACCTTTATACACTATAATATACTTTATATACTATACTCCTCAGTTTCCAATTCTTTGTCACCACATAAAGAGCTGATATAATTTTTATACATATGTATTCTTTTCCACTTTTTTGATTTCTTCAGGATATAGACTGAATAGTGATATTTCTAGGTCAAAATGTATACACAGTTTAATAGGTTTGGGACCATAGTTATAAATTCCTTTCCAAAATGGCTAGACTACTTGAAAGCTCCACCAACATTGCATTAATGTACCTGTTTCTCCACAGCCCATCCAACCTTTTTCGTTTTCCTTTTTTTCCCTAAATTTGCCAATTTAATGAGTGTGAGGGGTAACTTAGAGTTGTCTAATTTACATTTCTCTAATTATTCATGATTTAGATCATTCTTCATATGGCTATTGATGACCTGGATTTCTTCCTCTGAAACTTGTCTAAGGTTATATTCTATCTCCTTTTTAGGAGTTTGTATATACATACATATACATGTACCTATGCATGTCCATACACACATATATACACATGTATTGTGTATATACATATATATGTGTGCATATAATACATATGTATATTTTATGTGTATATTTACATCTCCTCCATTAGAATGTAAGCTTTGTGAGGGCAGGGACTATTTTTGCTTTTTCTTTGTATCACCAGTGCTTTACACAATGCCTATCATATCATAAATGCTTGATACATGCTTGTGGATTGATTGATCTATTAAAAATCAGTAGTACAATTATCTACAAATCCTAAAAGCCTGGAGGAAGTTTTTATTATTTGATCACCTAATGAATATCACTCAAAACAAAAAAGTTTAGCCAGGCATCCTGAATAGCATATTCACTCCAAACGAGCTAATTGCCTATTGCCTAACATTACTTGATAGGAATTTAGGTACTTTGACAAGTATATTTTCACCATCCCACTGAAGTCCTGGGGTGAATGTAATGAGCTGAAGGATTTCAATTTTGACCTAATAGATGCTGGGTAAGATACAGAATTTAGGAAGAACATAGTTCTTTTCCATGTGGATTTTGTAATCTAGTAGGTAAATATGATACATACAATGATAACTACAATGCAAAACAATATGTAGATTATTAAAGTGAAAAATAAAGCCACATCCCAATCTTTTGCATTTGTTATCATTTAAAGGACAAGCCAAAATATTTTAAATCGACTCCTTGTGTCTACTCCATTCAGAAGTGAAATGTGTATTCGTGCATGAAAACAAATATACTGTAGATTCACAGATAGATTAATTCCCTACTTGTTGTTTGAATTTGAACTCTTTTGAACTCAGGAAGCATCATAGTTTCCACAGTGAATAATGCAAAAGAGAAAGCAAGGGTGATTGAAAACTCAGGCTTAGCTCAAGTGCCACCTCCTATTGGAGGCCTTTCCTTTTCTGATCCTCCCAAGTGTTAGTGAACTTCACTTTATTTTGTATTTATTAAGCTGTGTACATGTGTTCTCCCAGTAAAAGGTAAGCTCCTTGAAGGCAGTAACTGTTTCCTTTTATTTTTGTCTCTGTATACTAGTTACCTAGCTTAGTGCTTGGCACAAGTATTTAATAAGTGCATATTGAATTACATTGAGTTATATCATTATATTCGCTTTCTATAAAAGAACCAAATGCATGCTACCATATTTGTTGCTTATTAAAAAAAACTCTCCATTATGGTACACTTTTGATTCACCAATATGGGAAATAGTATTATAGGAGCCCAGTCAAAGGTGTACTGGAGCAAGCTCAAACTGCCTGACTAGGGCTGATTGTTAAACTTTCAATATGAGTATTTACACCTGAAAATTTAGTAAATGTTACAAATCAGAGTTTGATTTATTGTTTTGTTATTTGCCTAGAATTGAGAAAGTGATGGAGAAAATATTACTCATGCAGATTCAATTTAAAAGTGCATTACATAACGTTTTTTGAGAGTCCATTGTTAAACATTCACCAGCATGCTGCTGAATCCAGTGCACAATGAAGAAGCATGAAGAGTCCTTTTAAAAGAGTGCCACCAGTTACACAAACCAGGTGGCAAAACCAAATCTCATCCTTTTATAGTCACATAACATAGAATTATGCCCAGGTATCTGCATCATAATGGGAAAGAGATGAACTAATATTCTATTGCTTTAGTACTTCAAGCAATTTCTGCCATGGCAAATTTATTCTGGATCTAATCTCATGTGATTTAAATAATTCAAAATAAGTAGAGCACTTGAAAGTATGTTTCTTTAATATGCTTTAGGCTAGAGTGGGGTCTTATTAATTAAATGAGTGAATTGTCCTCAGACCAAATAAACAGTTTAAGTAACTGATCTGTACAGTGTCCAACTCCATAAGAGACATGAGCAGGAATAGTCAATTCAAAAACAAATAAAAATAGGATTATCATCAATCACTAAGCAAAGAGTTCTGTTCTAAAAAGGGGAAAGGAAAGAAATAATCATTTATATACTGTCTACTATGTGCCCAGTAATGTGCAAGTGCTTTTGCAAACATTGTCTCATTTGATCCTCACAATATCCTTTACAGTTGAGGAAACTGAAGCAAATAAAAGTTAAATGCCTTCTCCATGATCACACATTTAGTAAGTATCTGAGACCAGATTTGAACTTGGGTCTTCCTGACTCTAGTTCTTGCTCCATCCACTGCACCACTAGCTGCTTCTAAAAACAATGATGATTGCTTATGTCTACAGAGTGATTTACACTTACAAAGTATGGCCATATGGGCACACACACATATCAGAGTTCTGTGAGATAAGTATTCAAGGAGTTTAATCTAGATATGCAAAAGATGATAATGGATCCACTCAATCAACATTTATTAAGAACATACTATGAATGAATAAAAAAAATTCAAGTGTTTACAATGTGCAAAGCACTGTGTTAAGTTTTAATGACAGAAATAGAATAGCAAGACAGTCTCTGATCTCAGGGAATGCATTCTGAAAGCAGGAGATCACACATGTAGGTTTTGGATTCAAGTCAGATGATAATGCTTCATGGCTAAGAAGATATTAATTCATCTGCTTTCATGTTATTTTTACTTATAAAATAGTATTCATTTTGATGATGATGGTGCCCAAGGACTTTGGTGGTGAGAACTTTCTTTTCCAGGTCTTCAGGTTGGCTGGCAAGGACTTAAGGGTCATAACACCTGCAGAAGTAGTTGCTAGGTCCAGTCTCCATAAGGGTTGATGGTTGGTTGTTGGTTACGTGGAATGGATTAGAAGAAGTGTGGCAATCTGAGGGACTACTATTCTTGGAGTTCAGTCATAAAGATAGGTTAAGAGGAGATATCATTTTCCCTATTTGCTGATGGTATACTTGGGAAAACTCTAGAGATACCAGCTCAGATACTAACTGAGGCTTCAACAAAGTTACTGGCTACAATATAAGTTGTCAAAAATCAATGACATTTCTATATAATAACAAAATAAAAGAAGCGATACTAGGGAATAATTATAATAATAGGGAAATCCTATTCAAAACAACTACAAAATACACAAACTATCTGAGGATTGCCCTATCAAAGAACAGAAAAAAACTTGTACAGCTTAAATTACAAAGCATTCCCTAAAGAAATAAAGAATAACTTAAACAGTTAGAGGAATATTCAAAGCTCATGGCTATGTCATGCCAATATAAAAAAAATGACAGCTACCAAAATCAGTGGATATTGTCAATGCTATACTAATCAAACTATCAATAATTTACTTTCCAGAATTTGTTAAAATAATAATAAAATTCATTTGGGAAAACAAAAATATCTAAAATATCAAGGGAAATGATACAAAGAGGTAAGGACTAAAAGGTTCCTAAAAGGTCTTCCAGACCTCAAACTATTATAAAGTATCAGTCATCAAAGCCATTTGATATTGGTTAAACAATAGAGAGGTTGATCAATGGAACAGATTAGACAAGAGAGAAAAAGAAGTAAAAGAACTGAATAACCCTGGGGTTTGATAAAGTGGAAAAAATAAATTATTTAGGAAAAATTCCTAACTTGAAAAAAAAGCTGCTGCCAAAATTGTAAGGCAATCTGGCAGAAATTAGACTTAGGCCAACACCTTACACCATATTTCACAATGCATTCTAAATGGCCATACAACTTAATATTTTTTTTTGTTTTTTTTTTGCTTTTTGGCAGGGCGATTGGGGGTTAAGTGACTTGCCCAAGGTCACACAGCTAGTACATGTGTCAAGTGTCTGAGGCCGGATTTGAACTCAGGTCCTCCTGACTCCAGGGCCAGTGCTCTACTCACTGCGCCACCTAGCTACCCCCACATCTTAATATTTTTAAACTGTAATTTGTTTGTATTAAAAATTCTTTTAAAATTTTGAGTTTCAAATTTTCCCCTTCCCTTCAGCCCTTCTCTCACCCACTGAAAAGGTAAGCAATATGATATCAGTTACATATGAGAAAATTATTCTTAAAATTATACTCAGAGTTAATCAGTTCTCTCTCAGGAAGTGTATAGCATTTTTCATCAAAGGTCTTTTGGAATTAACTTCGATCATTGTATTGATCAGAGTAGCTAAATCTTTCACAGTTGATCATCCTTACAATATTGTTGTTACTGGGTACGATGATCTCCTGGTTCTGTTCATTTCCCTTTGCATAGGTTCTTATAGATCTTCCCAGATTTTTATGAAACCATTCTGCTTATCATTTCTTATAGTACAATAGTAATCAATCACAATCATATGCCACAACTTGTTAAGCCATTCCCTAATTGAGGAGCATCCTCTCAATTTCTAATTCTTTGTCACCAATAAAAAAGAGATATATTATAAATATTTTTGTACGCATAGTTCCTCTCCCTTTTTCTTTGATCTTTTTGGGAAAAAGTAGTCAAAAAACTGTGTCAAAAGGTATATACACACTTTTATAGCTCTTTGGGTATACTTCCAAATTGTTCTCCAGAATATTTGGGCAAATTCATAACTCCACCAACAATTCACTAGTGTACTTATTTTAACACATCCCCAATAGCATTTGTCATTTCTGATAGTTATGAGATGGTACTTGGAAGTTATTTTAATTTGCATTTCTCTAGTCAATAGTGATTTAGAGTACGTTTTCATATGGCTATAGATAGCTTTGATTTCCTCTCTGAAAGCTGCCTGTTCCTATCTTTTGACCATTTACCAATTGGGGAATGCTTCTTATTTTTATCAATTTGACTCCATTCTCTCTTTATTTGAAATAAAATGCTTTTATCAAAGAAACTTGATCTAAAATTTTTCTATATTACTTCATTGTTTATGACACCTTCCAGTAAAATGTAATTTCCCTTCTTATCTTTCTAAATTAGGTCTGTTTTTCCTTTTGCTTCATCTGAGGTCATGATTGCTACCCACTCTCTTTTTTTTACTTCAGATGCTGAAGATGATAGATTCTGTTCCAACCCCTTATTATAATTCTTTGTGTGTGTCTTCTTTTAAGTGTCACCCTTGTAAAAACATGTTGTTGGATTCTGATTTCTAATCTATTCTGCTCTCTGCTTCCGTTTTATGGGTTAGTTTGTCCCATTTACATTCATAGTTATGGTTGCTAACTGTGTATCTCCCTCTATCTTATTTTCTCCTCCTCCTCCTCTTCCTTCTCCTCTCTTTTTACCCTGTCTCTTCTCAAAAGTCTATTTTGTTTCCTATCACAGCCTTCCTTAATTTACCCTTCCATATTGTCACCTCTTCTTATTTTTCTTATCTCCTTCCCCTCCTGCTTCCCTCTTGGATATGTTAGATTTCTATACCCAGTTATGTGTGTGTGTGTGTGTGTGTGTGTGTGTGTGTGTATTCTTCACTTTTTAAACCAATCAGATGTGAGTGAGTTTGAAGCATTACCCACACTTCCCCCTCCCCATTTCCCCCTCCACTGGAGAAACTTTTCCTTCCATGACTCTTTTATGTAAGATAATTTTCCCTATTCTTTCTCTCTCTTCCCCCTTCTCCAAGTGCAGCCATCTTTCTCATCCCCTTATTTTTTTGAGATAATCCCAACATAATTGACTCATACCCATGCCCTCTGTCTATGTAGACTCATTTTAACTGCCCTAATAGTAATATAGTTCTTAGGAGTTACATCTATTATCTTCCCATAGAGGAATGTAAAGAGTTTAACCTTATTAAGTCCCATATGATTTCTTTTTCATGTTGATTTTTTTTATGTTTCTCTTACAGATGGTGTTTTAATGTCAAATTTTCTATTTAGCTCTGATCTTTTCATTAAGAATGCATGAAAGTCCTCTATTTCATTAAATATCCATTGTCTTCTAAGGAATTATATGCTGTTTTGCTGGGTACATTATTTTTGATTGTAATTCTAGCTCCTTTGCCTTTCAGAATATCATATTCTAAACCCTCCATTCCTGTAATGTGGAAACTAATAAATCTTGTGTGACCCTAACTGACTCCACAATATTTGATTTCTTTCTGGCTATACAAATTTGATGTTAAAGAACATGTCATATTAAAGAAAAGATGAACAGATTATATGCCTCTCACAACCTTGGGTAGGAAATGTATTTTAAACAAAACAAGAGAGAGGCAATTACAAAAGATAAAATACATAAATTTGATTACATGAAATTGAAAAGCTTCTCTAGAAAAAATTAATGCCCCTAGAGTAAGAAAGAGAAGGAACAGTCGATTAAGAAAAAGTCTTTGTATCACATATCTCTGATAAGTGTTTGGTATTCGATATACGTAAATGATATATTTATCCGTTAGCCATTCTGTAATAGACAAGCCATCAAAGGATATGAACAAACAGTTCTCAAAAAAAAAGAAATCACAATTCAAAATCATATGGAAAATGCTCTAAGGCACTAATAATAAGAGAAGGGCAAATCAAAACAACCATGAAATTTTACTTCATACCCTGCCAATTGGCCAAGATGACAAAAGATGGCAATGGTGCATGTTGGAGGGGTTGTAGAATAATAGGCACACTACTACATTGTTGGTAGAGCTGTGAAATGATACAATCATCTTGGAAAGGAATTTCCAGTTGGGGAAATAAAGTGATTAATATATCCATATGCTTTGGACCAGAGACCCCATTACTAGAATTGCATCCCAAGGAAGCCATTAATAAGAAGTCCCCATATACACCAAAATATTTATTGCAGTATTTTTTTTTCATAGCAAAGAATTGCATGTACAGTAGATACCTATCAATTGGGGAATGGCTAAACAAATTGTGGTACATGAATGTAGTGGAATATTACTGTAGGTAATGATGTGCGATGAATGCAGAAAAGCATGGAAAGATCTGTAGGAACTTGTACAGAGTGAAGTGAGAAGAGCCAAGAAAACATTATACAGAGTAGCTTCAATGATGTAAATGGAAATAACAACTATGTACCAAAAAAATCAAAAGTGAACCTAACAAAATTATTAAAAGATCAAGCCGGACTGGAATGAAGAGATTTGAGAGGACAGCTCTAATCCATTTCTTTGTAGTGGGAGGTCCACAAGCATTACACATTGAATGTAATTTTGGACTTTTGCAGTTGTTATATGGGGCTGCTGTCTGGAAAGTGAATTGGGAAAAATATTTGGGATCACTATGATGATGCAAGAAGTAAAAGATACTGATAAAAACTTATTTTTTTTAAAATCTACCTTTCTGTAATTAGTGACAGTAGTCCTCATATTATTTTCCCATAATCCCCAAATAATCATTTGGCTTATATTTTGTTTTTATTACCCTAAAAATTCTAAATGCAGTCAAATGAGCTGATAGACCATAAAGTCCTACAATTATCCTTACCTCACTCATTGCTCTGATTTCAAACAGGTCTTCTCAATAAATTAATATGAGGAGAAGTTTTCTATCTGATCCTCAGAATAGTCTATCTTTCTTCAACAGTTTACCTGAGAAGCTATAATTTCTTCACAGGTTGATTTTTTTGTTATTTTTCCTCATACAAATATTCTATTCTGACCCTTTCACCAACTAAACTTTCCATAGACAAAAGGGGCAATGCTTTACTGTCACCTGGAAGAAATGACATATGCAATATAGGGTATATGTGGTCAAAAATAGAAATTGATCAGTCATGTAGCAAGAACAAAAGATAACTGATGGACAGCGTTCTATTGTATATGGGGAGAAGAGTTGATAAGTCAATAATAAGCATTTATTAAGCACTATGTGGCAGGTATTGGAATAAGTGCTGGATATACAAATATAAGCAGAAAGACATTCCCTGCCCTCAAGGAGCTTGCATTCTGATGGGGGAAGACAAAACATATAAGAAATCTATAAGGAATTGCTGTGGGGTGGGGCAGACAAAGTATCTGGTATGTGAATTCCATGGCTGTAGTGAAGCTTTAGGATAGAGAGCTGAGGAGAGCTAGAGGTAGTCCAGAACACAGTCTGGAGAAGAATTAGAAATGGCTGACCTGGACACTCTCCTTGAACAGAAATTCTGAGAAGAGCCATCTAATCAGAAGGAGAGCCCTCAGGGATGAAGGGGCTTCCTCAGTAAAGCAGATGCCAAGATCTTGGAGGTGGGTGGCTGAGTGGAATACTATATCACTTGAGGGCATGGACTATTTAATTTTTGTTTTTCTGTTTTTAGTATCTAGCACAGTACTTAGCACATACTATTCATATAAGCTTTTGCAGAATTGGATTTTTGAATTTTGCTAATAAAGGAAAGAGTCAGGACTATAACCTAAGTATTCTAGGACTCTTTCCACTACATTAAACTTCATCCAGCCTTAAAAAAAATAGAAAAAAATGGAGAAAGTGGAACATTGTTTTCTATTAGGAATTTTTGAAATTGAAGCTGTTCAGAGATAGGTTCCAGTTAAGACAGGCACCTGACTTGGCTTTCCAAAATTAATCTAACCCCTAGCTTCTCTTGTTTTAGAAATTTCCTAGAATTAGTTTTTTTGGTGTGTGTGTGATTTCCATAATTATATATTTCAGATATGGATTTGATTAAAGTGACATGTCCTTATGATTTTTGTGTAATTTCTAGAAAGAAAAGGGAAATGAAAATTTCTTTATTTGAGTATCTTGGATTATACAAAAAAATTGATTCTTATTTCCAATAGATACAGAACAAAAGCATTTTCTCTGCTTCTGTGTTGCTTGAATATCTGTTTTGGTTCTACCATGTTTAAGGTTAAAGGGTTGTAGAAGATTTTTCTCCTTGTTTCACATTTTTACCTGATTTTTTTCTTCGTTAATAGTTATTAATTTTCTCACTTAAAGAGACTGTTAAGTTGTTTTACTTGAGTAAAATGTTTTATGATATACTTTTATACATAACAAAATGTGTAAATAATACAGTAGCATCATTTTCTCTAAGGAAAGGATGAAACATGAAGAAAACAAGAAGAAAGAACATTTTGTTAAATGAGAAACTATTAGCAAGGACAGCTTTTCACCCACTGATCTATCTCTAGTACTTGGTAAAACCAACTTCTTAGAGCTAGTAAATGAGATAAATGTTCACTTAATGTGTCATCAAAGGCTAATCTGGTGCTTGCCAACAGAGGCTGTGCTCTAGGAGTGAGTCTTTATTCTGCCCAGGAAGGTTATAAAACTCTTTAACAGAACTTCAATCAGAAATTGAACCTATTCTTGAAGGAAGTAGTATTCAAATTCATGGTAAATGCTATTGAATTGCCAGCCAATTAAACGGCATCTTCAGAATGTTAACATTTTTTTCTTCTAATATATATAGGATTAAACACATGTGTGGTCACCTCAGTTAGAGAGAATGATTCATGATTTATAAATCAACGAGCTCTAATCTGAATAGCTTTCGCAGGTGGAGTTCTTTATTCTTACACAGCAGCCAACTAATGATGCACAAGGAAATCAGTCCAGTGGATTGACCTAGTGCTCAATAAAAAGAAATTTTCCTCACAACCTCCTCACCATCATTGTCTTTGAAGCAGCTAGTCGATGGGTTGTATTATCAATCCCACATAAACAACTCCAAGCTCAATCAATAATCATTACATTTCCCTTTCCATTTCTTTCAAATTTATTCTGGGGATATCTTATGTGAGAAATGGAGGTGCAGTGGCTCACATGCTGTGTAGGCATAGGTAGCAGATAAAATGAAAGCTCAGGGTTCTTCCAAGGTTCCTTTGCTCTCTAATATAAGGATCTTTAAACACCCTCACACTTGGATAGTCCCTCAGATTATCTCCTTCCTACTCTCTCTGGACACTTGAAAGACAACATGATATTTCTCTGTCTCTTTGTCTCTGTCTCTCTATCTCTCTGTCTTTGTCTCTCTCTGTCTCTGTCTCTCTCTCTCTCTCTCTCTCTCTCTCTCTCTCTCTCTCTCTCAACTTTGAAAGTTCTTTGCCTTCCAGAGAGCTGAATGAGGGAAAGGTGACAACCTGGTTTCCCACCAGCGCATGTGTAAGCTCATGGTCATCTCTTTATATGTATTCTTTCCTGATCTAGGTGAACAAGTATCCCAAAATGGAAGGTGACTTTTGAATTCAAGAGATTCAAAATTCCCATTAGATGTCCCATTAATAGTCAGAGCTGAATGACTTCAATAGCTGATAGTATTCACTTAAGTGGTAGAGTCAATAGCTGTAGAAACATCTTCATTAGGAGTGTGAAGATACAGTGAGAACATACAGATGAAGAGCAATAGGAAGGTAGGGCCAGCTTCAGGTAGTATGTCCTCTCATGGCAGAGAAAAGTATCAATTATTGACTCAGGAAAGGTACTGATCCTGGGGGCCTGAATGGTCTGGCCAGCAGATAGCTAAAAGAAATTTCCAAAAAAGACTCTAGAAAGGGGAAAAATTATTTCTAAGGCCAGGATTTTTGAGGTACCCCATTGTCACACATGTTCTTCATATATATCCCATACTACTATTATATTTTAATGACAATAGCTGACATTTATGTAGAGCTTTAGTGCAGCTAGGTAGTACAGTGGATAGAGTGCAGGTCCTGAAGTGAGGAAGACTCATCTTCCTGAGTTCAAATCTAGCCTCAGACACTTTACCAGCTATGTGACACTGGGAAAGTCAATTAACCCTGTTTGCCTCAGTTTCCTCAACTGTGAAATGAGCTGGAGGATGAAATGGCAAACCACTTAAGTATCTCTGCCAAGAAAGCCCCAAATGAGGTCACAAAGAGTCAGACATAACTGAAACAATTGAATGACAAAAAATATAGAGCTTAATCTGTGTCAGTTATCATGCTAAATGCCTTATAATCATTATCTTTAAGTTTGAGCTCATGTTCCCCATAGGCATTGCATATTTTTATGGAGGAGTGCACTGCAGGTTTGTGGAAGGGGAGGTTTTGTACAACTTTTCCTGCTATATTCTTTTATGAAATATCTTTTCTATAAGCTAATTAAATCTGGAAGGCTAAAATTGTTCATGGGGGGCACAACAGTTGGAATTCAAGACCTTTATTCCTAGAAACACAGTCCCTTAGATTTACTTCTACAATTATGAGTGAGTAGGTAGTCACCTCTCTAGAGACCTCAAACTGAGTGTGAGTGTAGGTTGTAGAACTAGTCCAGAGAACTAGTCCATCTCCTTTCATCTCTCCATATATGCTGCCACTATTTTATACATAAATATATACATGTAGACGTATACACACATACACACACACATATACGTGTGTGTGTATGTGTATGTATGTGTGTCTTCTGTATAGAATGCAAACTCCTTAAAGGCAAGGACCCTTTCACTTTTGTCTTTGTGTCCTAAGCACCCAGTGGTGCCTGGCACATAGTGGATGTTTAATCAATGCTTGATGAATGTAAAAGCTTATGAGGTGAAGCAGGAGCCTTGTGGCTTATTTCCTCTTTATCAGAGACAATGAGGAAAGAACGTCCCTGTCTACTGTACTATACCAAGAACTGTGAGGTTAATATGTCCTCAGAGGAAAGAGAAGGTTATGGCAAGTATCTTCAATTAACAGTTGGTTAAGTTTGGGGGGCATCTATTTCATCATTAGTTAATCCTTTCAGTGTCTGTTTTGAGGGCACCTTGCCTTCATGGCACTAGACAGATAAAACACATGCTTCTGTGGCTATTCTACAAGGAAGACATACATAAAATGCACTCTCTGATCTTCCCTCTAGTCTGGTGGAGGCATAGTGATTTACAGAGGACATACAGGGCACTGAAAGCCCCAAAGAAGATGCACTCCCTTACATTTTTTTTCTCTTACAATTGGACTGGATTTCATCCTACTACTATAAAATGGTCCTAGCCAGTCTAGATGCTACCAAGAGCTAATAGCCCTGAAATTCCTAAATAGCTCACAGCATAACATTAGCACCAGGTGTCCACATCTGTATTCAGGTCCTTCCCTCCACCTCTCCACCATTGGCATCAAAATTCTTCTTCTCTAGATCTGTTCTTGTTGGGATTCCTCTTTCCCACCCTTTTAGGGTTCTTCTTCCCTTCCCCTGGTGAGCAAACATGACCTCTTTAGGTGCTTTTCATTGAAATAGCTAACCAGTTCAGGAAGGTTGATACCCTCTGTTTGTTAATAGGTTTTATTTTCTGGTCTTTCTCCCTTCCTAACCAATACTACCACCTCTTCATTGGTACTACTACTACTGTTTCTCTTACAGACAAAAATCTCCTGGACTATATCTTTTTCTGATGTACTCGCTACCAAAGGGGCTGTTGTCACCTCTGTTGCAACTGCAGGAATTCTGGTTGGCATATAGATTTGATGTACTATATATGAAAAATGGGGATGGTTCTCCCTAGACCTAGGAGGTTCAGAGAATTATAGAATTTGAGAGTTGGAAAGGATTTCACAAGCCATCTGTTTTAATCCATATACTAAAATGAATCCCTACTATATCATCATACATGACAAGTGGTCATTCAGTTTTGACCAGGTTGAGCATTTAAGTCTCCAAAATGGCTCCAGTTTCTGGATATCCAACCCTAGAGGGCCTATACCCTAGCAAATGCAGATGCTACTGGTTCCAAAAGGGAACCTTTATTTTTCCATTGGTCTTCCTGCTACATTGCTGTGTCACTTAAGCTTTGTTTTGAAAATGGTCCTCCCTAGGCTGACCTCATTTGATCTCTAATGTATCTGTGACACAGTGGTCAGAGGTATAAGTTTAGCTTTATACAAACCCTTCCTTTCCCTAAAGGACAAAGTGGATTTAATTCTATTCAACAAGTATTTATTAAATGTCTCCTAAGTTCCAGTAGCTTTCCTAGGTGCTACACATATAAAAACAAACAAAAGGAAATAGTTTCTGTCCTGAAGAAACTTCCATTCTACTGAGTGGAAATAAATTAGACCTCAATAAGGAAAACACAGGATGTGCAATAGACATGCAAAGTAGTTTGAAGGTGGAAGGTGGAACTTGAGCAGAGGTGAGGAGGGAGAGCCCTTTTGACATGGAGGAGAGGCTGTATGAAGGCATGGAGATGGGATTCTAGGACGTAAAGTGCTAGTCGAGTGGCTAGGTGATTAGAGGCAGAGTAGCATAAGATTCCATGGCACTAAGTTGAAAGTTGCAGGAAGCAAGGGTCTCCAAGCGGCAAGCAGGGAAGCCAGACTCTCCAAGGGCAGAGAGTGGAAGTTGGAGAGCTAGGAGGCAAGAGCATCCAGTCACATTGTTAAACATGCCAGCTCAGTGTCTGGGGGGAACAGTTCTCCCAGCTCTTGTGTGGCTTGTTCCAGATGGGTAGGGCGCTCAGCCTCTTGATGGCTTGATTGCTCTGTGCTGATGATCGCTGACTTTCTCTACCTCCCTTAGAGAAACCTGGGCCTATGGGAATCCATTTGAAATATTTCTGTGAGTCCCCTAGAGAAAGGCAGAACATGAAACAAGATGGTATTTATTTATAAAGTATTCTTAAATAAATATGCCCTTGAGTTTGTTCCTTTGTTACTCATTGCCTCTAGGAAGGAAATATATATATGTATACATGCATGTATATATGAATGTATATATACATGCATGTATATATATATTTTTCCTTTAAAATTAAAACATTATTTTTTTCAGATAGATTGATAGATAAAGAAACCTTGAGCAATAATGTTTCTAATCTCTGTTCTCTACACTAACTCAAATTACATTTTGCTTTTACTAGTATTCCATGGTTATTATGAAGGAAAGGAAGATTACTCTTTTTTCTCAGCCCTTTTGTCTTCCCCAAAGCAAACCTCTGTTGGCCCAACAAAACTTAACAGTCTGATCACTAGTAGTAGGAATAACTGTTTATTCCTTAGGGTGAACACCGGGACCAGAATCAGAGAAGAATACAAGTAATCAAAGTAGAAGGCCAAGTTGCGAGGCAGACACAGAGAGAGAATTGCCAAGCCAATGGCAACAACAAAAGCAGAAGTTGAGAATTTGGGACAAGTCAAGTACATAGGGATAAAAGCTAGGACAAAGAAAAAGAAACAGGGCCAATCACAAGGTTGGGGACGACAGGTCAAGCTGGGATCACAGCTCCCAGTTGAATGACAGTTGCTTAGCTGACAGTGTACTCTAGTACTGTTCTTTAAAGGTTCATAGATTGGTGCATAATAGATGTCATATCTGTAACCAGGGTGGATGACTTAAGATTTGCCTTAAGATATATAAATTTTGACAGAACTGACAACACTTGTGGTATTTCAACATCAAAGAAACATCTGAGTTGAGTCCTGGTGAGCAAGATTATCTTGTTAAAATAGGAAGTTACTTAATGACATATATCTCTTCCTGGTGGCTGCATCCTAGGTGAAAACTTTGGTGCCTGGCCCTGACTCATTTTCCCCCCATACCATTTCCTGTGGTGAGCCTCTCATTGTTACAGGGTCTATGTGCCTAGAGGATGGTCCAGGGTTTCTGTTTCCCTACTAAAAAGGTCTATATAATCCTATATATAGTCCTATAATCTCCCCCACCCCCTCACCTCCAAGAGCCATAGAATTTGTCTTTAAAAAAATTGATTTAAGGGAATGTTTTTCTTCTTTTTGTCTTGTATAAATTTTGTGCAGGGCTTCACAAAGAACAAAAATTGCTACTTACAACTCTTCCACATGTGTTCTCTTCTCTTTGTATCTCTTTTCTCCTCTCCAAGACTCAGAGAATAGGCCTTTAGAACTTCCATTGGGTGAAAAGAGCAAGACTGATGTATGCTCTGTCTTGCAACCCTGGTATCCCAAGGGAAAGGGCCACTCCTGATCTTGATTCTTTGGTGCTTTCTTCAGGAAGAGTGCCTCATTAAGGCCTTACTTTAAAAGTTCTGGTTCTGACTCAAATTTATCTTTAAAAATTTTGTTTTCACAATCAAGATCCATTTGCAGTCTAATGAAATAATCAACCAACTGTTTTTATTGAGTCCCCCCTCTCCCACTATGTGTCCAGATTCTTAATCCTTTTCATTTATATGTTAAACATGCATGGCCCTGTTTACCTTTCTTTGGGGAAAATAATGATTGATGTTTCTATTGGTTTTCAGCTGTTGAGGAGATTCAGTCTTTTCCTGGCAATTGATAATTTGATTTAAGCAGGGGTTTTTAACTCAGGTTCTGAGTTTGTGTTGTTTGTTTTCACTTTTGATAATTGTAATCGAATATAATTGGTTTCCTTTGTAATTCTATTTATTTTATGTATTAAAAAATCATTGTGAGAAGGGTCGATAAGCTTCTCCAGATTGCCTAAAATGAAAATTATTTAAGAACTCCTGATCCAGAGGAATCTTTGAAATTCAATTTAATTCAACTTTTATGAGTAGAATACTAGTTTTATACTTGCACTTTTATGTGCACTGGATTATATAGCATAAGAAATAGATTATAAATAACTTGAAAGCAAAAACAGTTTCAGGAAAGAAGACATATATGATTAGGTATAAAAATTAAAGATATAGACAACCTTGTAGCTATGGGGTGCTCACTCTATGTCTTTTCAAAGAGCTCTTTATTTCCCACAGAGTAGCTAGGCCAGCTCCACTTTGGGGTCATCTTTAACGTCATACGGAGATTTGGTGAAGGGCTGGCATGAAGCTGTCCAGGCTTTGGATAGGGAAGACTGGGGTTTAGCCTTGGAACTATTCTCCAGAATTGAATAATCTTCTTCCAAGATCTGCTTCAACATGGGCTATGTGCATCTACTAACTGAGAATCCAGAGGCAGCCCTGCAGGCATTGGATCAAACAGTGACTAAGGACTCTTGTGCGGTTGTTGGATTCTTCTTGAAAGGAGAGGTTCAGTTTCAACTAGAAAGATTCCCAGAAGCTCTTTCTGACTATGTCCTGGCCTTGGCCAACCTGAGAAACAATGCCTTCAATGCTTGGGTTTACAGTACAAGCTACAAGCTTGGGAGGTATTATACAACATGGCAGCTATGCAGTACCAGTAGAAAAAGCCATCTTCAAGAGACCAGATGGGAGTTCAGTCAGTCTAGAGGCTGCCCTGGATTACGTACAGAAACAAATCTTTCTGGACCTTCTGCAAATTCCCAAGGGTGAGATCTTTTGCCCCTAAAAGAAGGATGTAGAGAAGCTGAATTCCATGGTTTTCCTGGGGAAGCCCAAGGTCATTTCATCTGTCAATCCTAATGACAAGTACATTGGTTTTGAGCCTCTCAGGCCACAGAAAATTGACTGGCCACTCTCTCTGATTTAGCCCATCAACCATTTGAAACAAGATAAACTAGAACGTCATAATGTAATCCCACATTCACCCACAAAAGAACCTCCTAAAAGGTCTTATTTAAACCAAGTGTTTCAACAATCTGGGTAGCAGCTTCTGTAGGGGTATAAGATTCACCCACAGCCAGCACTCAGAAAGCTGCCAACAGCACAGGTTCTTTTGATCTGCCTAATTAAGGAAAGCAAGGTGAAGGGGTTGACAAGCTTACTTTTAATTCAGCATTCAAATATTATTCAGTTAGTTCAGGGGAAAAAAACCAGCACCCTGAACTTCAAAACAAAATGCAAGCAAATTACAAACATCAACAGACTTTGTCTGATTCAATCCCAACACATAGTTACCAGAGTTCAAAAAAGTTTCAACATCTGGGTTTACAAGCTGGAGGGCTCCTTAGCTACAGCTGCCCGGAGTCTCCTCATCAACACCATCTCCAGAGCCCCACACAAATGGCTCTGTCCTCCCTTCTTATAGGGCTTCAGACATCAAACACCGTCTGAATCACCAGAGCTCAGGCTCTGGTGATTGGTTCTTGAGTTGGCCCCTCCCCTTAGGACCCTGAGAGGTTCACATCCACATGGATTACGTTAACACCTAACGGGGTTTGGGCCTGGGGCTTAGGGCCCAGTAAAGCTCACTGAGATAAATTAAGTCACTCAAAGAAAACAAAGGCCATTTTGGTTACACCAAGCTGGGGAGTCAATTTCTCCACTTCAAGGACTCCCTCTTCCTGAAATGTTCACTCTGGGCTCCACAGTATATCCTGAAATATTGGTCCCATCACACCAGGGAGAGGTGTCCAGCAGCCCAGACACATCTGTCAGCCTCAGTGTGCATTGTAGCTTCTCTGTGACGCTGGAGGTGAAAAGGGGAGCATCTGTGCCTGTCTTCAGAGCCCTGCTGAGAAACAAGCTCCTGCATGGCTCAGTTGTAGCCACCAGGACAGTGGGAAGTTCGTTACAATTTCTGGAGAAGAGGCACGTAAAAAGATGTGGCAGGAGACAACAGCAGACAAAAGACTAGTGTCAGGCAACAGAATGCTGTGAAGGCCAGTGTGTGCTCTATCAAATCGTTGCTCAGTACAGCTACTCTGCACAGGAACCTGAAGACCTAGAGTTCTAGAAAGGCAATACCCTGGATGCTCTCTCTGAATTGAATGACAAGTGGCTGGAGGGCCATTGCTGAGGTCACATTGGAATTTTCCCCAAGTGTTTTGTTGAACTGGCTGGTGCGGCCAAAGAAGAAACTCCAGTTGAACCACCCATGACTTACAGCTTCTGAAACATTCCTCAGGAGAACTTGGACCAGGGAGTACACAAGGACCAGACTCCTTGCCATCAGCAGAGTTCCCATTCCCACAGCTAGAGTGTTCCCCAGGGTCCCATCTACATGAAGATTCCTCTCAAAAGCCTCCCCACTTAGTGTTCTTTAAATTCTGCACTTGAAGTTTTAATAACTCAAAACTGCACCAAGATGCTTGGGACACCCTGCAATATACAATTCCAACAATATTAACAACCCAGTATATGCCACAGTGAAAATAATGTACAATGGCACAGTGAAAAGATTGGCAGAGATTTCCCAGAGATTTAGGAATCTTTTTGTTTACACACTTATCAGCCAGATTTTTACTCTAAAGTCTTATGAGAAGGAAAGGGATTGATTGGACCTGTGATTTTATTGGTATAAGGGTTTTCTCAGGTGAGAAAACTCCTATCAATGCAGATGTTGTCTGTAATTTACAATCTTAGAAAGTTGCCTAGAGCACTGAGAGTTAGAATGACTTGGCCAGGGTCACAAACCAGTTTGTCCTACTTACTTTAGAAGACCCAGACCTCTAGTTCCTGGGAAGGAATCACTTCTTAGGATATCTGCTTCCTGACTATTAGGATCATAGGACTTGGAACTGGAAAGAAAGGACCTGACAGGTCACTGAATACAACTTCCTCATTTTATAGAAGGAGAAAATGAGGTTCAGAGAAGAAGTGACTTGCTCACGGTCATGAGGCTAAGAAATAGCAGAAGAGGGATCTTAACCTGAATCCTCTTCCCCTAATCTCAGTGCTTTTTCCACTGTGCCCAATAATCATTGAGGTAGAAAAAAGCTGGAAGGTAGTCAGATCATTCCTGACTACAACCCAGGATTCCAGACACCTAGCCCTTTGCTTGAGGTGTGTTCTATTCTGATCTCTTCATTTTTCAGATAAGGTCTAGAGGGAAAGACTTAAGGTCAAACAGTTAGTGACAGAGCCCAGAATATACTTCTTCATCCTCCAAAAAGGGAAAACACCTTATGAAAAATATTACAATTGTTAGTTATCATTTTTAAAAAATCTATCCCGATATCCAGTTTGGGTCTAGAGTTAATGAAATGGCAACATTTTTGCAGTATTATTTTTTTAAAATGAAAAGGGGAAGCAAAGCAGATACTCATTAATTCAGGGAGTGGCCAAACAAATTGTGGTAAATACATTTTGCTGTATGAAATTGTGAATATGAAGAATTCAGAAAAATGTGAGAAGGGGTATGAATGTGTGCATCCTCTCTGGCTCTGAGAGGATTTACCTGTGCTCTGACTCAGGGATGAAGGATTTGTACTTTGGGGTGACACAGCAGACCCTTACTGGTCCCTGTGATTTGGAGCTTTGTCAAAGAGGATTGGCAACTGATCCAGGAAGAGCTCCCCCACCAGCAGCACCCTCAGTAGGTTGTAAGCACGAAGAAAGGACTTCCAGCATCTTTAGGCCCTGCCTGATTCAGAATGCAGATCTCCCTTGGGCTGCTGGCAATTGTGAGAGAGGAGTAGAAAAGTAATTTCTATCTCTTCGCCTAACCCTTAGCAGTAGCTAGAGGCACATGACACAACAAAACACGCTTGCCTAGGTGAACCAGAGACTGAACGTGAAGGCCTTAACTATCTCTTCTATTTTAAATTTCTTTCTCTGAGCACAGATAACCAAATGGACATCCTAAGAGATGAGTATTTCCCCTCCTTAGGGTCTGCTTCTTGAGTTTGAGAGATCAGGAATCCTTAAATTAGTTCTGGTTGCCCAGGAGATGACTGTTCTTCTGTGAGGGGAAGGGCATTACTACCAGAATTCAGGAGCCAAAGCACTAAAGCCAGAGCATTTCCCAGATGGACTACACATTAAACAGTGTAGGTGTGGAGTAAAAGTGAAACGTTTTTTCAGCAACCTCACAAAGTACCTTTACCTTTGGGGAAAGTATGATATACATATGCATATATGTGTGTGATATGTATATATGTCACATGCATATATATATATGTATATGTGTGCATATATATGTACATACACTTATATATACACAAAGAGTGTTATGTTTATGTTTCAGGTATTTGTTAACATACACTTGTGGATCTTTTGTGTTTTAAGTATTTCTTTGGTAGTGGGGCAGAAAAAATGTATCTGTCCTATACCTGATATCTGCTTTTTACATTGAATACTTTTCCTAGAGGGAACAGTGCTAATTCCTTTTAGGGTAGACCCTAGACATGAGCTTTACCTAAGCTTTGTTATAGAAATTTTCCTTAGGACTCTAGGATGGGTATATAACAAGCAAGAGAATATGTGACTCCTTGGAGCTGGGGCATATGCTCAGCTCCAACTCCGATTAGAGAAGTATGGGGAGAATATATGACCACAATAATGTAAATAGAAAGAATGAGAAAAGAAACAACTGTATAATTATGACTAAGCTTAACCCTAGTGAAGAGATGAGAAAATTCATTTCCCTTCTTTGCAAAGGTGGCGTAATATGATTGTGGAACAATGCAATACCTGGCACATAGTAGGCATTATATAAGGGCTTATTCCTTTCCCTTCCGCCTTTCAGCTGATGTTAGTCCTGCTAAACAAACTTCTTTTTCTCTTTTTATCCTTTATTACAAAGGGATAGCTTTCTGAGATAGGATCTTCAGTCCCTGACTATCTCTTCTGTTTTGTGTTTCTTTCCCTGATCACCTGATCACAAGTGAGGAGAGGAATAAATCAGAAATTATGTTAATGTATTTAAAAAGCTATCAATAAAAAATGTTTAAATTAACAGAATCTTAGCAGTACGTTTCATAGTAACAGAAATTAGAAAAAAGTGGGTTGTTGTCAATTGAGAAATGACTGAATAATTAGAGTATATTAATATCATTATACTTTTAAGGAATGAAGACTATAAGGAATTCAGAAAAACATAGGAAGACATATGAATTGTTGCAAAGAAAGGAGAAGAATACGCACAGTGATTATAATAATATAAATGAATACAACACTAAAAGGCAGCCAAATTCAGATTAATTGCATATGTTGACCAGTGTTGCTCCCCAGAAACCAGGTGATAAAACACTTGTGCCTTTTGAAAATATAGAAGTAGGAGGCTTTGTGAACACAGCATTGTGTGTTCTCAGATACAATCTTTTTGTCTGTCAGTTTTACATACCTGTTTTCCATTTCACAAACCTGTTTTTTACATACCTGTTTTTGTTTTCACAAACAGTGAAAACTGTTTGTTATAAGAACTCCAACAAATCTATTCCATTTTTTTTTCATTTTGTGTGTGGAGATTTTTTTGTCCTTCCCATTTTATCTACAAATGCTCTCGGAATGAGTTGACATAGTTGTGTCTGATGCCAAGCATTCTGCTGGCTTGTTTTGTTTGTTCCCCCTTCCCTGCTCTTCACTCTTTTGTGAGGCAGTACTGCTTGTAATCTTCCACTACCCTCCTCTGTCATGTTTTACAAATGAATTTATATTCTAGACTGGTGTTGCCCTTGGCTGCCATAACTCTCCGCCTGGCAAGGAGATCAACCTTTTTGTTTGCTAGCTGATGCTGTTTATGGCCTCTTTAGGTCCTTCTTTTGAATTAGTTAAACTTTTAGAGAATTGGGATAGTCCACGTCAATGACCAATGTCCTTTCCTTTGCCCATTTCCTATTTTGGGAATGAAAGCCTCATTTGCCTGGGTTAGGTTAGAGCTATTTTGTCTCCTATCTCTCTGCTTCCTCTTAATTTGGTTCTGACTTTGATCTTTGTTCTGACACTATGTGTTCAGTGATCTGGCTGTGTAGGGCTGATTCTAAAATGACTCCCACACCAGGGTCATTTTCTATCTGTCAAGGTAAATTTAATATAATTGTGTGTGTGTATTTGAGATATATATATATATATTTTCTGATTGCTACCTTTGGTTTTCTTTTTGAAGAAAGCATTTGTGAGTTAGGATGCTTCTATATATTCTACAAGGCTCTGACTTATTTAATTGCTTAATCTCGAACCATATTTTATAATATATCTTTACTGTATTCCCTATGCACACTTTTCAATTTATGTGTCAACCTGGTCTGAAGAATTTTGTCAAGTTTTTCATGTAATTTCTTTGCCTCTTCATCCTCTCTTACTTCTACTAAAGTCCTACTCTGATGTCTTCTTATGGCATGAAGGTGACCATGGATTGATGATACCAGCAGAATAAAAGTTCTGGAAGATTCCATGGAGGTAGGAAGGCAGTGAGTATAGTCTTGGCCCCAGTTATACCTGTTATCCAAAGACCAGTCCAAATAAGTACGGAGAACTTCATCATTTGTAGTCTGATTTCTAGGCTATGAATTCTTTGGCTATGGTAACTCATTAAATAACAACAAAAATGGTTTTCAGTTCTAAATAGCCCTCATCTTTTGCAGCGTCAGTATGGCAGAAAAGAAGGCAGAGTACAGTAAGAATCACAGTTTTTAAAGAGTCTATAAAAATGAATTTAACTAGTAAGAGACAACATGGCCTAGTAGATAGAGGGCTGTCTTTCAAGTTGGGAAGACTTTGGTTCAAATCCTATTTTTGATAAGATGACCAATGATGTTGAGTAAATTACTGAACCTCTCAGTTTTCCAAGGTGACTTTCAAAGACTCAAAACAATAGAAGAGTTGCTGATCTGAATCAGTGAAGGGAGGCTCCATACCAGGAATTCCCTACACTGATAAAATTATAGATCCAGACCTTACTCTGCCCCACCCCCAAATTGTGAGATCCTTCTTCAATAAACTTAGCTACATTAATATTCTATCAATGAAAAAAGCATCTATACAATACAAAGCAGAAGTCATAAGGGTGTTATAGTAATATAGAAGAATGGCTCATATGTCTTCCTTTGGAAAGCAAAGGAAAGAGTTAACAGAGATGGTTTCATTGTGCAATCAAAGGCAAATAGAAACATAGGACAGTTGTTCATCTTACTTTTCAAAACTCATCGATGAGTCTATTCTCTATTATAATATTCTATAATTGAAATAGCTAGGTAGCACAGTGCATAGAGAGAAGACCTCATTTCAAAAATCATAGTCAAATATTTTCAGTATAGTAAATTTACATATTTGAATACTATCTCTGTGACCCTGGGCAAGTCACTTAATCTCTGTTCGCCTCATTTTCTTCAACTGTAAAGTGATAACGGTTATACCTGTCTCCAGGCACTATGTTGTTCCCTTTCTTTCCCCAATGGCATGAACCATGGCTGCAAGTCGGAATGGAGCACTTATTATCCATTCTTTTAATATGATTTTTTCTTGATAATTTTCCTTATCTAAGGCACTTTTGTTCCTAGTTTCTGTCAGTACATCTTGTATGGCATAAGGAAGAAAGGAAAACTACAGAGAAATGTGGTGCTCCAAATGGGCATGAAAATATTTGAGACTACTACATCTAAGGAGCAATTGTAGCCACATGTACATAGTTCTAGCATTATAGATAAACAGAAGAAGCAGAAAGGAAGATTGTTCTAGCCCTAAGAGGTTCCATTTATCAAATTGTTATGTAATGAATTTTTGATGGTTGGAAATGAATTAGTATTGTTGTTATTAATAGCTAAAAGATATCACTTTAATGTTTGCCAAGAGCTTTACCTGTTTTATATTATTTGATCCTCACAACAGCCTTGGAAGGTAGATACTATTATTATCCCCATATTACAGAAGAATAAGCTGAGGCTAAAAAAAGAGGTTAAATGACTTGTGCCAAGTCACATATCAAGTAAATGCCTGAGGCAGAATTTAAACCCAGGTCTCACCAACACTAATACTATCAGCTGTGCCACCTACCTGCCATTGCAGGACTGATCCAGTTGAGACAAGAGCAGGCTTTGGAATCCATCCAAATTGCTTCAATAGACACACTGGCTTACAAGAGAAAGTTGTTGCTAGTATATAACTACAGCCCAAATATGAAATCCAACAGAATGCCCCTGGGGACAAAAGGCCTAGCGCAAATGCGATCTTTATCTTCTTAATGATTGGTTCACAGAAAAGGGAATTCACTCTCCACAGGTTACTTATTGTCATAGACATTTGATAAGGTCTTTTCTTAATGGTTATCTTACTGTCTTGGAGATGGAGTCATTTCCTTGGGCCTTCCAGACTGAGTCTGACTTCAGGATCCCAATTGAGAGGAGACCTGATGTCATGTGGAAAGCTGGCTTTTTCAGGCCTGCAGTAGCCCACAATCTAATCAATCAATCAGTAAACATTTATTAAGTAGCTGTGCTCAGTGCTGGAGGATGTCAGTCCCTTCCCTTAAGAATCGTGCTTGCAATTTAATGAGAGAAGACAGCACACCAAAAAAAGGGGGGAGGGTGAGACAGAGAAGATACTCTAGCTGGAAATGATGGAGGATGTCCAAAAGAACACAGTCAAGGGACAGGAAATGAATTAACTACCCTGGATCCCCTCCTTCAATAGAGGTTTAAGAGCTCATGGCTTTACAATATAATACAATAAGCATTTATTAAGCACCTACTATGTGCCAGGCACTATGCTAAGTGCTGGGAATACAAATAAGAAAGACAGTCCCAGCCTTCAGAGAGCTTACAGTCTTATGCAGAGGACAATGCCAAAGGAGGCCGATGTGGAGAGGGATCACCAGAGTGTATTCTGGGGAAATGGAAGAGGAAAAAGTAGGGCATTATAATTTTATATTTTTTGTTCATTCATTTCAGTCCCCTCTGACTCTTCCTGATCCCATTTGGGGTTTTCTTGGCAAAGATACTGGAATAGTTTCCCATTTCCTTCTCCAACTCATTTTAGAGAAGAGGAAACTGAGGCAAATAGGATAACATGACATGCCCAGGGTCACAGAGCTAGTAAAATATCTGAGGCCAGATTTGAACTCACAAAGGTGAATATTCCTGATTTCAGGCCCTGCACCCTATCTACTGCACCACATAGCTGCTGCACAAATGATCAAAGGCAACTAAGGATACTGATGAGTTATGAGCACCAAAGCTGAGGCCATCTCCATGATGATGAGATTTCCCAATGATGGGTTCATGAGGGCACTATGGGGAAGCAAAAGGAGTGCAGCTGAGTGGGAAAAGACAGACAATTTAAAAATGGACAAATATTAAAAATCACATTAGGCATTGAGTTAACTTATTCACATTTTGCACAAGGAAAGGGGTATTCTATGGCAAGAGTTCTTAATTGTTTAGTTTTTTTATTCCATGGATCCTTTTGGTAGTGTGGTGAAGCCTATAGGCCCCTTGTCAAAAATCACATTTCACAAAAGCATGAAAGAAGACATATAGAGTTATAGAGAAAACCAGTTATGGTGAAATACACTTGTCAGAAGTTTTTTTTTTTTTAAACAGCTTCATGGGTCTCATGTTTCAGAAGCCCTGTTCAATGGGATGGTCAATAAATAAGTCTGTGACTTTCACAACCAACTCCATGCTTATGATTTATATCCAGATCCTGTCTCCGAGATTTTTATAGGGTAATGATTCATTTTTCTAGTTTACCAAGTTTAATGTTTCATCAAGAAATGATAGCGAATATGTGTGGTGCCTTCAGACACTGTGAAAGAGTTAGGACCCTAACCTCTATCTTGTGTTCTAAAAACCTGTGTTAACCATTCATAGGAACGTGGTGCTTTCCTGACTCTGTAGAAGGAAATGGAATATTTTTACTTAACATTCATTGACTTCTGTAGAGTTATATAACAACTCTTAGAATTTGATGGGCAAAGGCAGATCACCCTCAGAGTTGAGATTTGTCCTGCCTACAGGTGACTAACTGCTTTAGCTTGATCGGTCATACTTCTGTTTGCTCAAACCAATGTGTGAAATTTGTTGACACTCCTTTGACAATTGGCTAATGCAAGATAGCTTCTTCCCATCAGGCTTTGCTATTCAGGATGGTACTAATAGATTGGAGAACAGTATATATAGTTAGTTCTCCTTTTACTCCAGTTCACTCTTTGTAGATCAATGGTTATTTATCTCTATAGGTGTAGGAGGTAGTCCTAAAAGATAAGGGAGATATTATTCTTTATCTGTTAAACCCTAAAGGCAATAAACATAAATAATTTTATGTGATACATTAACAACAGGAAATTACTTCAACATTTAAAGTATCCATGCTCCCTACAAAGCAGATTACAACCCTACTACACTATAGTAGAGGCTGTGATACAAAAGATTTTAGCACCTGGTGACCATCTTTCTGGTGATGAATTTAATTCAGTCATCAGATCATGGCACATCACCAGGATGATAACTAAAGCCTTTCCAGTTAAAACCTGTCAAATTTTCTGTTTTACTTGTATAGCCTTTAAAAACCCATGGACCATGGTAGGACATTGCGAACAAGACTTTGGGGGAGGAACATAAATAATAGAATTCCAAATGTTGATTTCCCAATTATTGTCACAATTATTCAAATATTTAAATCGGACTAAAAATGCTCACATTTGGCAGTTTCTTCATAATTGTGAAATATCATACTCATGGATTTAAAATATGCTTATAAAATACTCCATTGAATGGAATTCACTCCTCATCTTCCATTCCATTCACCATTTTAACTAAGTATTTGTATTAATTAATTAGTACTTGCCTAGACTTGTCCCACTCAATAGGTCAACCTGACCTCAAAGGTGGGTTTTGTCTTAACTCTAACTCTGTTCTGCTTATGTCTCTTATTTACTTCCTTCTTATTTCAGAATTTAATCTCACTTGGTTCTTCTCCATTTAATTTCTTGTCACTAGCTCCTTTCCTCTGGTTAACTACCTTACCACTCCAAACCAGTTTCACCTGGTGAAGATCAGTCATTCTGCCTCAGCCCAATTTTGGTAGAAGCATACAAGCATGACCATTGCTACACAAAATGGAAACATATCAAAAAAAACTCTTGTCCCTTATAATTCACACAGTAACGTGTATATAGACATGATATAGGAATAGAGAACTGGCATTAGACCTAGGAAGACCTAGATCCAAACTCTACTTCTAACACATCCTGACTGTGTGATCCTGACCAAATCATTTAACCTTTCATTTCCCTAAACAACTGTCTAAGATTGTAAGTTATAGAGACTGTAAGTTACAGAGAAGGTGCCAACCTCCTCTGCAGATGAAATTTCCTGACCTAAAAGTTCCCTATGTTAATAAAATGACAGGCCCACCCCTATCAATTTGCATATGTCTATATGTATGTATGTATGTATATATGTCTTTGTCTGTATATGTATATAGATGAATCCTACAACACTAGGCAAGGGATTATCTATCCACAGAATACCTGGGGATTTATATTTCTGCCTACTTTGGGAAGAGAAAAATTACTGAGAACATCTCTCTGGGGTAAGGGGTAGAGATTTTTCACAAATGATGTTGATGAGAATTTGGAGGGACTCTCAAGAACAACCAAAAAAAGACAAGAAGTGAAAAAAAATGAAAGTCTCATGGCCACAGCATGATGGAGCAGCAATTAATGTCTTTGATACGTGCAATTCCCTTCTTGTCCCCCACCCCCCGCCCCCACTTTCTTTAGGATTATAAGAGATGACCTTTATCTAAATGGACAAACTAGGAAATGTGTGACTATGTGTGTTTACATCACTCTGATTTGTTTTCCCAATTTTTCTTCTGCTTCTCTTATTTGATTTTAAAATCCTTTTTGAGCTCTCCCATGGCCTGAGACCAATTCATATTTTTCTTGTAGGCTTTAGAGGTAGGAGCTTTGATTTTGTTGTCTTCTTCTGAGTGTGTGTTTTGATCTTCCTTGTCACCATAATAACTTTTGGTAGTCAGAGGTTTTTTTTTTCCATTGTTTGCCATTTTTCCTAGCCTATTACTTGACTTTTAACTCTTTATTAAGGTAGGGCTCTTATTCCAGGGTAGAGGGTAAACAGTCCCAAGCTTCAGGGGTTTTGTGCAGCTGTTTTCACACATACTTCTAGGGAACTGTAAGTTTTCAGTTCTTCCAAGGTGGTATGATCTAAGGAGAAGTATTCACTATTCTCTTGGCCTGTGCTCTGGTCTGTGAGTTACCACAAGCAGTCTTTTCTGCCCTGGAACTGCGAGGAGGGTCCCCCCTCCACTGCTGCCACAAACTCTGCTATGCTAGTGCTCCTCCTCACCCTGGGACTGCCAGTCAGGATTGGACCCCCAATCTGAGTAGCACAAAGCAATAGAATCCTGCATCAGTGCTAGCAAAAATACCCCGTAATCTCCTTCAACCACTTGTTCAATCTCCCTATTGTCTGTGGGCTAAGAGCTCTGGAAATTGCCACTGCCACTGCCGATTTAGTCACTTCCAAGGCCTGTTCCTGTTTTGCTGGGGCCGAGGCTGTGCTGGCATGGCCCTCACTGGACTGCACTCCATTCTCACCCTGGTGCAACAGACCTTCCCTGCTGACCTTCTAAATTGTCGTTGGCAACTTAGAGGGGTGAGGTCTGAGCTGAGGGGTCTGGAAACTGATGCTGCTGAAAGTGATTCAGTCACCCTGAGGCCTGCTCCTAACTTGTTGGAGACCAGTCTGCACTGGTGAGGCCAGTGCTGGACTACGCTCCTCTCTCACCTTAGTGCAATAGCTCTTTCCTGCTGACTTCCCAAGTTGTCTTGGGCTGCAAATTTGTTTCACCCTATATTGTTGTGGCTTCTGCTGCTCTAGAATTTGTTTACGGGGCAGCTAGGTGAGTAGAGCACCAGCCCTGGAGTCAGGAGGACCTGAGTTCAAATCCGGCCTCAGACACTTGACATACTTACTAGCTGTGTGACCTTGGGCAAGTCACTTGACCCTAATTGCCCTGCCTTCCCCCCCTCCAAAAAAAGAATTTGTTTAAATCCACTTTTTAAAGGTATTCAGAGGGTTTTGGGGAGAGCTCAAGTAAGTCCCTGCCTTTACTCTGCACCTTGGCTCTGCATCCTCAACTATGTGCATTTTAAAGAGGTGAGAGTTTGAAGCAATGCTGGCCTAAGAGAAACAAACTAACTGGGTGGGCTCTATCCCGCTCCAGCTATACTTCCATTTGTGCTTTTGTGAGATTTATTCTGTTAAAGAAAATATCTGCCAGATTTAATATTATTTCTCATAAACGCCTGTGGGCTAGCCTGTTCTCATATTTCCAGATGTCCCTTTGTTTGCAGTATGAAGCTGCATGGGATCCACACAGGAGGGGGTCAAGACAAGCCAACAAGCCAATCAAGCACTTACTAGGTGCTAAGCACTGAGGGGTTTTAGAGAATTTTGCTTTCTAACTGGGGGCATAAGCACGAGCCATTTTATAACCAGCCTTCTAAGTGCAAAATTACTAAGAGTTTTGGCCTTAGTTTATAAATCGACCTCATAGATGCTAGTTATAGGTTACATATACAAAAATATATGTGATAAATGTGTGTGTAATCATCTGTATCCACCTAGCCATGCAGAACATGTTGTTGAATTCTATGCCTGGAGTTAAGAAGACCTGAGTTCAAATCTGGATAGATAATAGCTGTGTGATGCTAGGCAAGTCAGCCTCTTTCTGTCTCAGTTTCCTCCTTTTAAAAATTGCTCCCATGATAACATGCACCTCCTAGGGTTATAGTGATGGTAAAATGAGATAATACTTGCAAAACAATTTGCAAGCCTTAAAGTGCTATATAAATGCTAGCTATTGTTGTTGTTATATGTATATGTATATTTTTATATGTGCCTCAGTTTCCTCAACTATAAAGAAACTCAAGATGAGAAAATTTCTTCTACCATGTAGGTCAGCCCTTTTTCTTCAACTTAGTTGCATAAAGTTATCTGGAGGGAGTTGCAAACCAGGCCTTTTGCTTATTGTATTTAAAAACATACAAAGCACTCTTACCTGGTGAGCTCATTCAAAAACAGGCAGGTAGCCAATAAAAGAAGCATCTAGAGCATGGAGAGATTGTGATCTGCCCAGGGTTGGTGCCACAGATACTATGTGATAGGGGTGGGAATGAAACTCAGGTCTTCCTAGTTCCAAGGCCATTTCTCTATCTACTTTGTTATTCTACCATTCAATTCTGATTTCATATTTTGGGGGAGGAATCAGGTAAATGCCTTGCGAGTGAGAATTAGAAATTGTAGTTTTCAGAGAAGTTTCCCCATCTGTAAAATGAAGGACCATGTACTCTTTGAGGGCCCTTTCAGCTTTAATATTCTCTAAAATTTCGCTATCCCAAGTCATAAAGATGTAACAAATCAAAATTAAGAAACTGAATTTTAATACATTTCAGAGGAAGGACCTGAATAAAGATAAATTAAACTTTTAAGAGTAGAATTTCTTTTCAGGAACAAAAGCAAACCTGTATGTAGGAAGGGCAGGAAATATATAGCAAGATGTCAAACTGGCTAAACCCGTAACTATAAAGAATAGAACAGCAAATGAAAAAAAGAAACAAAATATTGAAACCAGGACAGGTCACCAAGAAAGAGTATAAAGAAAGAACACAATTATATAGGGGGTGAAATGAGAAAAGTTAGACTAGGGAAGGAGATGGAGCTTGTAAGAGCAAAGAATAGTAAAAGAAAACCATTCTTCAATTACTTTAGGAGAAAGAGAAGGACCAAAGAAAATGTCTCTCTAACAGTCAAGAAGGGAAAGTTGTTAACAGAGGACTATGAAAAGGCAGATGCTCTGTGTGTGTGTGTGTGTGTGTGTGTGTGTGTGTGTGTGCATTTTCTTCTTTCTTTACAAAAAGTATAATCTGGGATCAGTTGACTTAGACTGAGCTCTAAAGCCAAAGGACAATAGGCAAAGAAGTAATCAAAGTTATGTGTATATATATATGTATATAAATACATATATATATACATAAACACATACATATATAGGTATATATACATGCATATACATATATGTATATATACCCATGCATATACATATATGTATATATACGTGCATATACATATATGTATATATATATATATACCGTATAAAAATATGTACTTAGCATTCTTAGGAATTGGAAGATGCTCTTATAGAAATACTATCCATGATTAACACTAATTCTTGAATAATGGGAAGAGTCCCTGAATCTCAGAAAGGAGTAAAACAGCGATCACTCTCCCAAAACAGAAGAAACCAAGAATCAAAAAAGAGAAAAAGAAAACAAAACTTCAGTCATTATAGACTAGTTAACTTAAGTGCCTCATATGTTATTAGATCACTAAACATATGGAATTTATTATCCAAGCGATTTTATTGGTCTAAAATTTTTAAAAATCTATTCAAGGGCTCAGATCATTTGATATATGATAGATTGACATTCGCAATTAAAAAGAAGGTAGAGACATTGAAGGTACACTCCTATTCTTTGAAGATACCACATAGCAGGAATATGCCCTGCTATGTCACAAAATATCCCTTGCTGATACTGTCAAATACAGGACAATAGATTGCATTCAGGAAAAAATTACTAATGTCTATGTATATTAGATTCAATTCAGCAAATATTTATTGAGTGCCTACTTTGTACAAACACTGTGCTAGGCTCTGTGGAAGAGGTACAAAGTTTAGATTAAGACACGGTCCCTGCTCTCATGTAGTTTATAATCTATAATACTGAAGCAACAAATGCACAAATAATGATAATTAAAAACATTAGTATATGTTTGTTAGGGATACACAAAACAATTTACTCCATGAAATACAAGGGAGAAAAAAATCATTCATTGTAGACTAAAGTGAATGAATAATGCAGTGGATACTAACAGATAATAAAGGCAGTAACATTTGAGTTGAATTCTAAAGGACTAGTAGGAATTCCTCAACCAAAAAGAGGAAGAAGGGCATTCCAAGCAAAAGGAACAACATGAACAAAGGCATGAAAGAAGGCAGAACAGTTTTTTTTTCAAGTTATCAAGTTTGGCTAGAATGAAGGATATGTGTGAGATTGGGGGAAAAGGTTGAATAGGACCAGATTGTATAATACTTTGAAACAGAGGCAAAGGAATCTAAATATTACTCAGTAGGTATTAGAGAATCACTGAAGATTAATGAATAAAGGACTTTATCCACCATATGGCCTGAGCCTGTTCAGCAAAAAAGAAAAAGGTTCCAACTTTAGGAAGTCCCATACTCATCTGGGTGATTTTGATGTCCCTCTCTCTTCCACTCAATGCAAGTATTGTGGGTGGGGAAAACGGATAGTGTAGGTATGTCTATGTGATCCAAATTCTCTATGGTTCCCATAGAGCAGAGCAGCTTCTATCTCCCAACTCTCTCTCTGGATGGTTGTACCAACTTAGCTGTCATGGGGATATGGATTTTTGTTGATTTATACAATTAAAATCAGGGCTTGAACCCCCTCTTCTGGCAAAACCTATCCATTCTCTAAATTTATTGGATTTCCCTAAGTTCTAGTCATGTAACTCTCCATAATGATGGACAAACATGTTTCCCCATCATTTGTATTATTATTATCTATATCAAGCATATAACACTTTTAGGATGTTATATTGCTTGTTCCTCCCAATAACCCTGTGAGGGAGGTCCTATTATTATTGAGATTATAATATTATTTATTGAGGTTATATTATTATTAAAATGAAAGGTTAAATGACTTGCATAGTAAATATGTGAGGCAAGGATTTGAACTCAGGTTGCCTGGAAATGAAGTCCAGCGCTATTTCTACCATGCCAGCTAGCTACCTCTTGGCATAGTACATAAAATATCTGCCACTGAGCTTCCCCCTGAAATCTCTCCCAGATCTAGGCAATCCCCAGTGAGGTCAAGGACAATCCAAATCAAAGAGTTTGAGGGATGAACACAATTCAGTTTTTATTAATTTCCATAGCTTATCTTCCTGAAAATCTCCAAAGAATTATAGACAGTGTAATGTAGTTTGCAGCCAATATTTAATCATGTACCAACAGGGTCAGTTGTTACATGAAGACTAAACAATCTTGTACCAAGGAGTGAGAAGTACTTGTGTGAATTGATAAGAAGAGTATTGAAATTGTAGTCAAAGAACCTTAGTTCAAATGTTGCCTTCGCTACTCACCATCTGTTTGGGCAAATCATCTAACTTCTCTGGACCTTGTTTTTTTTTCTTAAAAAGAGAAGGGATTAAAATGATTTCTAATTCATCTCTGTATGTATGATTCTATGTTCTCTCATAGCATGGAGTTCATAGATCCAGGACTGGGTGAGAGCTGGGATTCCCAAAGGCTAGTGCTTTTCCATTGGCTGTTTTGTCGCTGTCTCAAACAACCTCAAACTCTAACTGACATGATTAGTTGATCAAAGAGCAGAGGGATTACATTCATCTACCAGTCCTGGCAAAGGGAGTCACAGGGTATTAGACTGACACACATTTTCAATGAACAATGAGAAAACTGATTGTGGTTTCAGAATTGGGAAGAAGATAAGAGGGAAGGAAATAGGGAATAAGCATTTATATGGTGCCTACAATGTGTGAGGCACTTTCTTAAGCACTTTACATATAAAGCAACAATAATTATAATGCTATAGAAATGTTATTACTATGTGCCAGGCACCATGCTAAACACTATGACAATAATAACAACAAAGAAACAATTATATAATGCTTACTCTCTTCCACACACTGCGCTATGCACTTTACATTCATCATCTCCTTTGATTCTCGCATTAACGTCATTATTTTTGTTTTACAATTGATAAAACTGAGGCAAAGAGAGATTATGTGACTCGCCCAGGGACACACAGCTAATAAGTTTTTGAGGCCAAATTTGAGCTCAGGTTTTCTTGACTCTTGGCGCAGTACTCTATCTACTGCACCACCCAACTGCTTCTAGGGAGGAGAGCCAGAAATATGTATATATGACTATGTCTTCATTCTACCCTGACACTTCTCTTTGATCTTGAAAACTTAAATCATGGCATATCTTTCCTATGACCATTTCCCACCACTTTACTGTTGCATACTTTGCCTCTCATCCCTCCACTGGCCAAAAAATCTCTGACTCTACAGAGATGGCAGGAAGGTAGATAAACAGCAGAGTGATAGTATGTTTGTCACATGACCAAATTTTCACATACGGAAGAATAACCTTGTGTTGTATGAAGATGGATTAGGTTAGAGGACTCTTGACCTATTGTCAAAAAATTTGTTATTTTTTGAAAAATATTTTGATAAATCTATTTCAATATAGTTTTTGTTATGATCCTTTATATTTTATGCATTTAAAACCCGGTAGGGGATTTGGAGGTTTCACCAGATTACCCAAAGTGTTCATGATATACAAATGTACAGAACCCCTGATTAGATTGAGATGAGAGTAGAACAGGGAAGATCTATTAGAAGACTACTATTTTAGTTCAGATAGTAGAGATGTGAAAAGCAGAAAAGAGAAGATAGGACAGTTGTGAGAGACGTTGTGAAGGCAGAATGAGAGGTTGTCGTGTGGGTTGGATATAGGAGAGGAGGGAATTATAAATGATACTACCAAGGTTTTGAAGATCAGATACTCTGCAAATGGTGGTGTTGCTGGGGACAAGTAGTTCATTCAGAAGTATGTTTGGGAGGAAAATAAAGCACTTCTATTTTGAACCTTGTGCATTTGAGATTCTGATGGAATGTTCATAGTTCATGACCAAACAAGGATTAAAGAAGTTCAAAAGATAAAATGAAAAATTTTGATTGCATAAATTAAAAACGGTTTGCATAAAGAATCTAATTCAGTTAAAATTTGAAAAAAAAACCTGTTGTATGAAAAACTTTTATGGAAAATTTATCTAGGTCAAAGTGTAAAGGGAACTGACTCAATAACAATAATAGCTAGCACTTATCTAACAGTAAAAATAACAGCCAACATTTATACAGTGCTAACAACGTGCCAGGCACTATGCTATAGACTTACAGTTATTTTCTCATTTAGTCCTCACAACAACCCAGGGAGGAAGGTGTTACTATTATCTACATTTTACATTTGAGGAAACTGAGGCAGACAGAGGTTAAGTGACTTGCCCAAGGTCACACAACTAGGAAGCATATGAGACAAGATTAGAACTCAGGTCTTCCTGACTCCAGGTGTAGTGCTTTATCCACTGTGCCATCTAGCTGCCATATAGTCTTTAATGTTTGTAGAGTACTTTACAAATATTATTTCTTTTTATGTTATCCTCACAACAACCCTGTTAGTGAAGTAACAATTATTATTTCCATTTTACAGATGAAGAAAGTGATGTAGACAGAGGTTAAATGACTTCTCAGGGTCATATAGTAAGTCACTGAAGTGAGATATGAGCTCAGATCTTCCAGACTCCAGGTCTAGTGCTCTTTTCACTACACTGTCTCACTTCTTAAATTCAATGACATAAGAACAAGAGCCACTTCCCAATAGATAAATCATCAAAGATTTGAAGAGCCAGTTCTCAAAGGAAGAAATCAAAGCTACCACCATCTAAAAATGCTCCAAATCACTAATATTTAGAGAAATGTACATTAAAACAATTCTGAGATTCCACCAAAGACCTATCAGATTAGCAACAACAACAAAAAGAAAATGACAATTGTTGAAGAGGATGGGGGAAAATAGACATACTGTCTCACTATTGGTAGAGATATGAATCATTCCAGGAAACTATGCTCCACAAAATACTAAACTCTTTTAAAAGAAAATTAACAGTATTTTTTCCAATTATGTAAAATATAATTTTTAACATTAATTTTTAAAACAATTTTGAGTTCCAAATTTTCTCCCTCCTTCCCTCCCTCCCAATCTCCTCCCTAAGATGGTATGCAATTTGCTAAAGGTTATGTATGTGCAATCATGTTAAATATTTCCATATTAGTCATGTTGTGAAAGAATAAACAGGCCAAAACAAAAGAAACATGTAAAAATTAAAATTAAAATAGTATGTTTTGATCTCCACTCACACTCTAGCATAGAGGTGGATAGCATTTTCCATCATGAGTCTTTTGGAATTATCTTGGATCACTGTATTGCTGAGAAGAGCTAAGTCATTCATAGTTGATCATTGTACAATGTTGCTTATACTATGTACAATGCTGTCCTGGTTCTGCTAACTTCACTTTGTATCAGATCATGTAAGTCTTTCCAGGTTTTTCTAAAATCTACTTGTTTGTCATTTTTTATAGCATAAGACTATTCCATTGCATTCGTATGCCAGAACTTGGTCAGCCATTCCCCAATTGATGGCTATCCCCTCTATTTTTAATCTTTGACACCACAGAAAGAGTGGCTGTAAATATTTTATACATGTAAGTTTTTCCCCTGTTTTGCGATCTCTTTAGAACATAGACCTAGTGGCAGCATTGCTGAATCAAAGAGTATGTACAATTTGATTGTCCTTTGGGCATATTCCAAATTGCTCTCCAGAATAGTTGGATCACTTCACAACTCCACCAACATTGCCTTAGTGTCCCAATTTTCCCACATTCTCTCCAACATTTGTCATTTTCCTTTCTGTCATGTTAGCCAGTCTGACAGGTGTGTCAGTTGGTACCTCAGGTTTTAATTTGCATTTCTCTGACCAGTAGTGATTTAGAGCATTTCTTCATATGATATAGACAATTTTGATTTATTCATCTGAAAACTATCTGTTCATATCCTTTTGACCGTTTATCAATTGGGGAATGGCTTGTATTATTATAGATTTGGTTCAGTTCCCTATATATTGAAAAATGAGGCCTTTATCAGAGACACTGTGAGGTCTTTGTAATCTTGTTGCATTGGTTTTGTTTCTGCAAAAACTTTTTAATGTAATACAATCAAAATTATCCATTTTACGTTTTGTAATGCTCTCTGTCTCTTGTTTTGTCATAAACTCTTCTCTATGGATCTTACAGGTAAACTATTTCTTGCTATCTCAATTTGTTTGTGGTATCACCCTTAATGTCTAAATCATATATCCATTTTGGCCTTATCTTGGTATATGGTATAAGATACTATTCTATACTTAGTTTCTGCCATAGTGTTTTCTAGTTTTCCCAGCAGTTTTTGTCGAATAGTGGGGTCTTCAGAAAACACTAAAGTCTTAATGCTCTATTTTTATTGTTAGGGACTAGGAGAGAAGGGAAGAGAATTGGAAAGTACCTTATGGAAACTGCCTTGTCAATGTGTAGGAGTCTTATTGTTGTTCGTCCTTTGTTCTTAAAGAGGACCATGACATCAAGAAGGTGATGCCATGACTTGCAAGTGAATTAGACTTAAGTGAAGGAGGGCTGTGCAAAATCACCAGCCTCACTCTTTCCTCTGGAGCCATCTGGGTCCAGTGGCAAGATATAGATCAGGACAACTGGAGATGGCCCTGGCTACAGTGGCCTTTTGAAGCTAAGGTCTTTTCCAGGTTTCAGTTTAACAGAGGTAACACCCATTCAGTGATTAAGGATAGGTAAGAAATGAGGCAAAGAATGGCCTCTTTTACCTAGTCAAAAAAAAGGGTCAATCTTGGAGGGGAAGACCTCCAGGGTCTCTGGTCAAAACAGCAACAGTTGCTATTTACAATCACTCTGAACCATCAGGGCACAAACAGTGACCAAGTGAGGTTTGGGCTGGGACACATTGTTGGCCAATCAATGAGAGCCAGAGTGATTTGGTTTTCAGAGTCTAATCCTGGGGAGGAGCAGGGAAGAAAATAAAGAAGAGTATTGCTGGGACCTGTAAGTTCTGTGCCCTTTGCCTTCTCCCAAATTCATTTCTTCAATTAATTTTGTTTGTATTTTAGGAAACTCCTTTCAAAGTTTGTCCCTAGTGTTTCTGGGAGACTATAAATATATTCAGAACAAGCTTTAATACTGTGTTCTTCTTACCTTTGCTATGAGTAGGAAGTATAAAGGTATTCTGAGGGAAAGAGATTGAGGTTGATAGTGTTGCTTTCAATGTTGTATTCAGCCAAGACATCCCTGTAGACTGACCAGTAAAACTGACTATACTCAGATCCATAGCCTATGCAATGGAAAGAGTTTTGGGGGTTTTTATTTGATTTGATTTTTTTGTCTTAAAAATTAGCTCCATGCTAGACTCTAGTTTAGCATAACACTTAAACTTTATAAGGCTTGAATAATGTCACAGAGTATGAGCTCTGAGTTCTGCCAAGTAGCCCCTGTGCTCACCCATACCCAAGTCTTAGCTAGGCCCTGAATCTTCAATGTTACTAAGAGGATAAAGGACTGGTCCAAGATCACACAAGTAATGAATGTCTTAACTGACATTTGAACAGAGAACTTATTACAAATCCACCAATACATTATCCTTCTTCTGCCACTTAACTCTCTGTGTAACTTTGGGCAAATTATTTCACCACTCTGAGCTCCATATTCATCTACAAAGTAAAGGAATTTGGATTAGAAGATTTCTGAAGTTCTTTTCATCTCCAAAAATCAATTTCATAGCAATTTAGTAACTATAATTAGAGAGGTAGCATAACATAAGTGATAACACATTGGTCAAGAAGATCTGGGTTACACTTAACTGTGTAATGAAGTTCAACTCGCTTAATTTCTCTGAACCTATGATTCCTCATCTGTAAAATAGGGAGACAAATACCTGTAGCTTATACCTGAGATGTTTTTCTGAGTCTCAAAAGAGCTCAAATATGCAACATTCTATGCAAAACTTGAAGTGTTTTCTAAATATGAGATTTAGTTAAGTACATTATATTCATTGGACAAAATAAGCTATGACTCATCTCCAGAGCACATCAGACAAGAGGCAGTAGGCTTCAATTTTTGTTGTTGCAAAGCTGTGTCTGACTCTTCATGACCCCATGGAACATAGTTGTCCATTGAATTTTCTTGGCAAAGATGCTGGAGTGATTTGCCATTTCCTTCTCCAGTGGGTTCAGTGGATCCTTTTATTAGGCCAACAGAGGTTAAATGACTAGCCCAGGGTCACAAAGCTAAAAAGTGTCTGAGGCTAAAATTGAATGCAGGTCTTCTTGATTAACTACAGGCGCTGTGATCTACTCACTGAGCCATCAGCAGCCTGTGTGGCTTCAATTTTAGAAAAAGTTTAAACATGGGCACTGAATTAAATGGTTCATTGAACATAGAACTCACTTGGAGATGACATTTTTAGAAATCGCTACTTTTTCTTTTCAGTCTAATGATCATTTTTGGCTTTGCACCTTTCAGGGATAGTCTTTTAAAAAGATGACTGTGTCTGTTCTGTGCCATGGCTGACTTTCTCCTAGTCCCACAATGGGCCAGTTCCTTGGCTTCTCTTGTGTAAACCATGGCATTTTCCTAATCATGTAGTTGGGTATTAGAAAAGGTAAAAGCAGAAAAGAAAAGAGGGAGTAGAAACATTTCCTACTTCTTAATAATCGATTTACAATTGTGTTTCCATGACCCCCAATATCCAATCAGTTACCAAATCCTACTTTCTCCTTGTACCTCTCAAATCTATTGCTCTTCCTTTCCATTCTGTCGTCACCATATAAATCCAGGTGCACATGCTCTTACATTTCTAATATTGCAATAGCATCCTTGTTAGTCTCAATGATTCAAGTCATTTCCCCTTTCTGATTCATCACTTCACATTGCTCCTAGATAATGTCCCCAAAGCACCAGTTTCCCTGCTCAGAAGACCTCAAATGGCTTCTCCATATCCTGTCTAAAGACTAAAGTCCAAACTCCTTATTAAGGTATTTAGGTCCTTTATAATCATGGCCCCACTTCCCTACCTTTCCAAATTCATTTTACACTAATATTCTTCTGTTTCTGCCAAATTGGTCTGGCTCATCCAACAAACACACATCACCCTATGATTCCTGCCATTTGTTTTTCAGAGTTTCCCCACCTCCACCTCCTCTCTACCAATGAAACTATTGTATCTATCATTTCAAGGTCCAATTTGAATCTTATATTTTTTCTGCAAAGTCTCCCTTGACTTCCTAGCCCACAGTGATGTCTCCCTCCTCGCCTGTAGCCTCTGGTAGGTTTAGGTAGCTTTATGGCCTCATTATCATTTATGTCCATATTTCTTCTATTCCCAGATAGGATGTTACTTGAAGGCACAAATAGTTTCACATCATTCTTTTTGTATCCCTAATATGATGTCTCCCACATAATTGGTGCTCAACAATAAATATTCATGGGTTGGTTATAGTCAGATATGATGCAAGCAAAGGGTATAGGGAGTCCAATTTACCATTGCTGGTGAAACTACCCATTCAGTTTATTTGTGATTTAGCCTCTACTTTTGAATCCATTTATGTTGGTTATGGTGGCTACGCTTGAATTAATCCAAAATCCAGGCTTATGTTTGAATCTGCTTTTTTCATGTAAATGCCAATCTATGAGTCATTACTTTTTAGTTGGTTCTCTAGGTTTCTACATTTTTCTGAATGTGCTTTTCATAGATAGCAGTGGCACTGTTATCTTAGATCCTGGAGACTCACAGCTAAATCGATTCATTGAATCAAACACTTAAAAATGTTTGCAGTGAAAATCAAAAGTCTTTATTGTCTACATTTCATTAGTTACAGTCATTTTGAAAAAAAATAATTGTGCTTTTGGATCTACCTTCTCTACATGATTGCTAATGTCACTGGACATTTATAATGAGTCTCCTTGGAAAAAAGCTTTGCTCCTGTAAAGCAACACACTATCTACCCCAATGTCATTGCACACCTCCCCAAACCCAGAATCCAGTGAGAGTTGCATATACCAGAGCTACATCCATAGAGTCAAACCCCTAAATCAAAGTGAATCTATTCCAATGTAGATGTGTGTTTTGGAAACTGTAAAGCCAAATGTGGGTAGTTTCTAATGATGCTCTAATGAAGGCTGTCTTTTAGAGTTGGAATAAAAACACAAATTCTCTCCCCCACCAAAAAAACCCCCACGGGGTTCTGTGAACATGAAGGAATATGTTAGTTTTCTTTTTTGATGGAAAAATCTTATGTTCACGAATTATGCATAATCTATAAGTGTACCCTCACAGCACAGTTTTTTATAATTGAATATTGAAAGCCAGTCTGCACTTCTTTTTTCAATGCATTTATTAAAAGAAAGGATACATAACATATGAAGCCATAGGGTTTTCTGATTCGAATACACAATTTAGGCAAAGATCTCTAAAATGATATTTACAGTGTAAACACCACTTTTATTACATGAGAAGCAAATAAACCACAACTTTCACTACAACATATATTTGTTTTGGTTTTGATATTGAAGATGTTTCTTTGATAGATTTATGTAGAACTCAAAAAATAGTCAATTTGTTCATCATAGATTTCTTTCAAGAATTCTGAAAAATAAAAAAAAATTAAGAATAAATCTCATTTTATTTAAAATTTTAGTTTCATTTTTATAATAAAGATCTTCAAGTTAATCAATACAATGTAGGTAAACATGCTAGCTCAGAGAGAGATATACTTTTCAAAGAATGAGACCCTAACACAAGGAAATGAAGTATTAGAGGTATAGTAGATACAGCATTAAATACTGGCCGCTTCTGTACAATGAATCTTTAGTATTCTGGCTCAGAGAAAATTAATATATTTTAAGAAGATATTTAATCAGAGAGAAAGGGTAAGGATGAACCTTGGATTAAGAAAAAAAATCATGACTTGGTTCTCAAAAGGAAATTCAATTTTTGTTCCACATCTCAACACAAGAAAAAATTTGGGAGAAGGGAAGGGATAAATGATATTAGGGCACGATTCAGATTATCAAAATTCTTACTGTTAACTCTTGATACAAGTGACAACAAGAAATCATACTGAATTATTATAAGCTGATTTTTGGATCGGGTTCTACAACAATAGAAACCAGAATTGTGTAGCCTTACGTGGTCCACTAATATGAAGTACCCCACTCTTATGAGGAGATATTTCTCTTAAGGAAGAAACATGGTCAACAAGATGTCTCTTGGATATAGAAGGGAAAGAGAATAGGAATTCATGCAGTGCCTACTACATGCCAGGCACTGTGCTAAGGGCTTTACAGAAATTATACGTTTGATCCTCACAACAACCGTGAGAGGTCAATAATGTTATCCCCATTTCTGTTAAGGAAAATAAGGCAAAGAAAAGTTAAGTGACTTGTTGAGGGTCACACAGTTAGTAAGTGTCTGAGGCTAGATTTTAACTCAGGTTCTCCTGCCTCCAGGCCCAGCACTCTGTCCACTGTATAACCTTGCTGCAGACTTAGAGGGTGAGGCAGTTGCCCCTAGAACAGAATGATTAATGCTTAGTTAGACTTACCATTAGGAAGCAATGCATCAGCTCTACTTTGCAAGCATGACTTTCAGCGTTCTAGGTTGGGATTATCTTCTTCACTGTGATAGATAAGAGAAAAATGCATTTGGAGATTCTTAGACAATCACAACTACTTGTACAGAAGATTGGGGCCCCTTTTGCCAACATCTGGGGAAACCTAGAGGTGAGCAATACCCTGAGCATAGTTAGAGTGACCCCGAGAAGTAAGAGAAATGAGCTATCACGAGAAGATAACCCTTGGGGTTAGTTAGCTCCCTGTGTTGGAACCAGTAGACATAGTACTAAGTCTTGGCTTTTGTATTTAGTCCATCTACATACACACTCATTTCCTTTTACCTTCTCTTTCCATTCAAAACTTTTTCCAAGTATTTCTTCAAAGCCTCCTTCCTCAGGAACTGGCTGTAACTGTCAGTGAAGACTGAATCAGAGTGACGCTTTTCTAGCATACTGATCCTGCTATGGATGGTAAAGGAAAGGAAACACATCAGATTTAAAAGTTTTAGCAAATGTGCTAACAAAGCAAGAGTTTATGAGTGTCCATTTGTATCCATTTTGTACACAAAAATCAAATATCAGTGAAAAATAAATATATGACTAGTAAATTAAAAGGCAGTTAGTAAAAATAGATTGCTCACCCTTCTCTTTTATGAATAAGATATTTAATGAATTGTCTAGCAGCAAGTTCCTCCAAGGATTTGCTAACATCATTGGTGTACATCCCCTTAACATGTCTGCTATTTCTAAAATGGGGGGAAAGGTCATTTAAAGGTTAAAATATTCATATTTGTTTGAAAGATAATAGAAAATAAGTGTTGCCTTTCAATACTATGAATAAAATTATTTGGAATAAATTTTTAACAAATTATTTTAGTCATTTAAATGTCAATTTTTATTTCACTCTCATCATCCTAAATGCAAAATGATATTTATCTGAATTTTATGACAATGACTTCTATTTGTTAAAGTTCCAAAAATCCAATTACAGCTTTAAACTAATTTGGAAAATAATGGGAACCTAGATATAGTTGAATTTATAGCTTTGTTTTCTGCTTTTTTGAGGGGATTCATACCCGATTAAGCAGATTCTCACACCTAACTGCATTCATGGCCTTTATTTCTTATTGACTGACAGTTTAATTAATTAGTTAATTGTGTTAAGGTGAATGGAACAAAACACATTTGCAATCAGAGAATGGTGGAATGACAATAGTCATTAAAGTTTAGGCCAATCTGAATAAAAAAATCTGCTGCTCTCCCATTTTGGACAAATGGACATCCAAATACAAATATTACTAATGAGAGGGAGCTCACTACTTTTCAAGCCAGCAAGTTCAATTGTTAGTGTTCCTACAATTTTTGAAAGTTCTTGGGATAGAGCTAAGCTCTCTTGGCTACATGAAGAGCAACTCCAATAAATTTAATTTAGTGCTCCCAGTGAATGGCACAGACAAAGACATTCTGAGTATTGTGGAACAGAGTGCTACTGAAAGATTTGATCAGCCTGACTCATTATAATGTATCTAGCAAATCCATAACTGTAAGAGATATAGAAATAATACGTAGCTGTGGTGAGCTAGACTGACCAACTTTATGCTGCATACAGTACCACCATGTGGCATTGGAATGGCCTTCAGTAGTGCAGTGAATAATAACGATGTTAATAACGATAGTGACAATACCTAGCATTTACATAACATTTTATGGTTTGCAAAGCAGTTTACAAATATGATCTATTATCCTCACAACCAGGCTGGGACTTAGGTGGTGCGGTGGATAGAGTACTGAGCCTGGAGTCAGGAGACCTGAGTTCCATTCCAGCGTCAGACACTTACCAGCCATGTGACTCTGGCCAAGTCATATAACCTGTTTGCCTTAACTCCCTCAATGTAAAATGGGAACCCTGGAGAAGGAAATGACAAACTACTCCAGTATCTTTGCCAAGAATATCCCATAAAAATTGGGTCATGAAGAGTCAGATATGACTAAACTTAACAACAACAACATTATATGTTTACAGAGAGGAAACTGAGGCAGAAGTTGTGATCTACTTTGGTTTACAAAGCTAGTGAGTTTCTGAGCCTAGATTTGATCTTTGGTCTCCCTGACTCCAGGTCCAGAACTCCATCTAAAATTCTCAGATTACAAAGCAATGAATATAAATGAACTCACTTGTTCAAGGCTCTGGGAACATCCAAAAAAGCCAAGTAATTTTCAGGTAATGAACTTTCCAGACGATCATTTTCCACATTTAATAAACCTAGATTTTGGTCAGGTTCATTGGGGCCATCAAACAGCATGCCATTGCCCAGCCTGCTGGAAGGGAAAACATGAGCTCGCTATAAACTACAAGACAAAACATCTCTAGATATATTAAAAACCATTCAAAGCAAGTTATTTACAAATGGATCCACCCAAATAATTTGCTGTTAACAGAGAACATACAATGCATACAGAAAATTCTCTGCTCTCTCATTACGTGTACACCTGTGCATGTGCATGTGTGTGTGCGTGCACGTGCATGTGTATGCAATACAGATTGTACATATTGAAAAAATGCCAAGCAAGGCCTGAAACACCTATTCCTATCATTGGTTAAAATGAAAACAAAATAAAAGGAGAGTTGAGAATTAGTGTCACCAAAAAAATAAAAAGAGAAAACAGTAGGGAAGAATGTGCAAAATAACGAAGTGCAACAGATGAAAATGCCTTGTTTCAGGCAGATTTGAGGGACAAGGATGTGAAGCTCTAAGGAAGACAGAAAAGGTAGTCAAACTCAGGAAGAAGGAAAGATGGAAAGCAACCAGCGTAGGAGATATGGAAGGAAGGAAAAGGTAGGGAGAATAAGGTTGTGGGAGGAATTTATGTTTGTAAATGTAGATGAGGAGGAACCCTTATTATAGATTTTTAAGGTTCATAAAGGGCAGTAGGTGCACGAGTGCTGGCCCTGGAGTCAGAAAGACTTGAGTTCAAATCCAGCCTCAGATACTTATTAGCTGTGTGAGTCTGAGCAATATACTTGATCTCTATTTGCCTCATTTACCTCAACTTTAAAATGGGGATAATAATAACACTTACCTCACAGAAGATTGTTGTGCAGATCAAATAGAGAACATTTGTAAGGTGCTAGGGACTTCACAGGGACTGCAATGTAGTAAGCACTGTAGAAATGCTTGTTGCCTTCCCCAATCCCTCTTTTCCCCATAACAACCGAGTCATGTGTGCAGTGTCAGTATTGTTATCCTTATTTTACCGATAAGAAAGAGAGGCAGGCAGAAGTTAAGTGACTTGCTCCTGATTGTATAGCTAAAGTCCATGTCAAAGCTGCATTATAAAGCCGGATCTCCTGACTTCAAGTCCACCAGTCTTTCTACTTCACCCTGCTGCATCTCATCCTGGCTATATACACCCCATTGATGTGTGTATATGTGTGTGTAAGTGAGTACACACACATGTGTATAGATATATACATATATATACATATGTAATGCTGATGTATTTATATGCATAATAACAAGTATATAGATTGGGTATATTCACATTACGGATGTTATAAAAGTAAGAGGTAGAGTAAGTTTGATATATAAATTTTACTTACACTTTTTTTCTCCTTAAGAAAGACATTCATTACATGTACTAAGTCAATAAAATGATCATTAGATTACCCATTACAAGGCAGCAGTAGGCTTGTTGCACTCTACACTTGTAAATGGATCTTTGGACATCCAGATTCTGCTATCGGACTTTCCTGAAACTAGCACTTCTCAAAGTGATTTCATCTGGGACTTGTCTAAGGCAGAAGATGAGCTGTGTGGATATGGTAACTTTGCCCTAGTAATTGGTGAGAATTTGCTATGTGTCTAACAAAAATTTTCTGCCAAAAACCAATGAGCTTATTCTTTCATTTGTTTGGATTTAAACCATGATAAAAAACCAGGATAGAAAGCTAGAGAGGAGCTCTCCTTATAGTTAGTTTCCTAAGCTTTCCTGGGAAATATAGGCTCAGCATTTATTATTCTAGATATCTATGACTGGTTATTTAAGCACAATGAGCCAATAGCATGAAATGAGACAACATCTCTTAGCATCCATGTGAAGACTGATAACCTCCAGTGTTGTTTCTTGGAATCATTGCATTTGGCAGGTAGCTGTCCTCTATATTTCTGAATGGCAGCACTTTTACTGCAGGCAGACACCATTATACAACTGGCAGTTGAGGAAATTGGGCATATGAAAAGTGAGTATTTTACATTCCAAATTAAAAAAAACACTGTTTCTATGAATGAAATTAGGGAGTTGGTTTGCAAAACCAGACCATAAAACGACATTAGTCTATTTAATTACATTAACCTACTCAAAGCAAAGTGCTCAAGGAAAGTGTCAATCTTCCTAGTGTTCTTAAAATGTGCAATGATGTAGCATCCTACATGGGAATGTAGCCCTCAGCAAGTAACATTGCTCAGGACTGCAACCTGGGACAAGAAGGTGGATGGCCACTAATAATTCTGTATCTTGTATTACACTCCAGAATACTCTGTTGGTACTGCCACTGTTCATAGAACTGACTGCTTTGCGGGCAGATTTCAGAGATATACAGGAACCTGCTTTGATTGATTACCTTAGAGACTCAGTACTCCTGACAAAAGAGCAATTTTCACTCAGCTGGATAAAAGCCTAACGAGTAGGGAAAAAAGGAAGGACTATAGAGGCTGGCTAAGGATTTTATCTATGAAACTAGAAGTAGAGATTCAGACTGGGAATTTTTTTTCTTTTCCTTTTTGAGATTTAGCATACAATTACTTTGTACTGACCCCTACTCAATTAGTATAGGATTTTTTTAAAGCTAGGAAACGTGGCATCCATCATAGAGGATGGAATATCAAATTATTTAGGGATAAAATCAAATCATATCACAAAGGATTATAATACATGTGATTTGCTTTTTAAAAGATCTTGTATTGAATTAATTCTGTCAATATCTATGGTTTAGAGCTTTCAGTCAGTTTATTTACATATCCAAAAGAATCTTATCTGTGTTGGCTGTAATATATAATATCAGAACACAGCAAAAGTGCTACAAGTGAAAATTTTGGGAAAAAATCCCAATATTGATATTTGTAATATTTCCTGAAAATTTTATCTAATGCATTGCAGAAGAAAATAACTGAAATGAAAATACCATGCAGATAACTGATGTTACATGAGAAGGTACACCAAGGTAATGATGGTGTAAAAATATGTTGTAGTAATAAGACCATAATAATGAAAGAAAAGAAGAAAAGCCTCCATTTGGATTATTTGGAGATGTGCTCTGACCTACTCTCAGCCTACATCCTACTGCTTTAGCTGGTGCTAAAGAAGTGAATTCCAGGCCATTTGATAATCATTTATATTATAGTCTCAAACTGATTAGGGAGTAAAATGAGTAAGGACATTACACTATTAAAGATCAGCAAATAGAAAAGACTCATTTTCAAATAGCTCTAATTTTAAGTGGTCAGCAGGATATGGCCCCTCATCCTACTTTACAGCAGAGTTGGGAGAGACATGGAAACTTCTTAAGTTAAAAGACAACTTACCTCATGGTAGAATATGTTTCAAGAGGTAATGCCAGTGTTTGTGAGCAGAAGACACTAAGAAGCATCAGCGATACCAGGAGCTGGGAGTTACTTTTGGCTTCCATCTTTGTATATCTTAAATAAATGAAAAACAAACATTTAGATCACCTTCAGGGGCCACATATATCATCAACAAAATAGCCCAGAACATCACATAGAAATATACCAACTTTTTTGCCAAGTTCAAAACAAGGGACTGTCATTGCATTGAATGATAAAACTGCACCATGGTTACAGATTCAAGCTACAGAATTTCTGCCATTTTCCTCCATTACTTTGAATATAAATTAGCCGCCAGCTATATGTAACAAACTACATATGGATTTCACACAGTTATATACTGTATTCTAGCTTTTCAAAGAAACACATGTGAATCTAAGGGATGCTGACCCCTTTTTGAACAGAGGCATAAGTAAGCAGCCAATTTGAAATCCTATTCTAACTAAAGGAATGAGTTTTAAAAAGGAGAACAATGAATAATTGAGCTCTCATCTAGTTCTTATCTTAATTATCTAATAAGGATAAGAAAGTTATGGAGAGACATATAGGCAGAATTTTTGAAATACAGATTACTCAGAAATCTCTTCCCTCACCCCTGCAGTCAGACACCTTAAACACTATCAATACTAAAAAATAATGCCAAGTTCTCGTTGAAGAGTATATTATCATTCAAATATTTATTCCTTTAGAGAGTGTATAGAGGAAGTAAGTGGTATTTATATCCATTCTCTTAACATCTCTCTGCACGTTTCTGAAAAGAAACAGGGTTTTAAATTCTCCTTCTATAAGAGGACTAACAAAATGAAATATTTAAAACTGCAAAAAGCAAAGAAAATTACTGCCATAATTAAGCAATTGAACATATAATAGAAAATTCAGTGCTTGAATAAGACACAAGTTAAAATCTTGTCACAACCACAGATTAAAGAGTGTTCACTTGTAAGACAGAAAGAAGACTTGAAGCAAGAGAAATCATGTAATAGTAGCTAAAACTGAATGAAGAAGAAAACAAGATAAAATCTTTACAAACCAATAGAATGAATAAAAGCAACCCCTATAAGATAAGCTTTCCCACTTCATAGTATTACCTGAGAAACTTGGTTTTGTTATTGATATAAAGAAAAAAAAATGCATGGAAAACTTCTTGCCAGAGGGAGAAAAATTCTGTATAACCTGTGGGAAGTTCCAGAGGAAAGATAAAGAGAAGTGGAGTTTCTACTTACCCTGACATGTAATGTCCTCTCTGTGATGAGGTGTGCTCCTCTCTCAAAGATGCTGGTGAATGTTCAGAATCTTCCTGTGCAGTGAATTCCTGTGGAGCCACAAAGGACTTCACCTGTTCACTGAAGTAGATCTTAAGCTTGGCTACAGGGACTGCTGTTCTTCCTAACTCCTTGTCTCTTCACTATACTCTGACCAGCATTTCAAACACCCTCCTTTTTATAGGGCTTACACATGGGGCCAAGCAATCACATAGCTATCTGTGATAGACGTCACAATTGTTACTCCCCCGGAGATGAATGAACGATTTCCCTGCTTTGTGAGGTAGAAGATCCTATGTAATCCATGAAGAACACGCAATGTTCTTATTATGAATGATTTATATTAACTTATGATGAGTAAGTTCAAGATTTAAGGTACAAGGGGAAAACTCAACTCATTTAAAAAACCACTAGGCCCATTCTTAGTAGGAAATAGTTTTTTTTCTTTAAATGAATGAGAATATAATAAGATAATGATTATTTAAGTGGGTTTTCCTGGTCACAAAGCAAGGTTTTACAAGAGAGTATTTTCCTGAAAAAAATTCAAAGGAAGTGGAAATAAGATCATCCTGTGAATCAAAGTAATTGGAATCATTTGGGACTGTGTGTGTCTATGTCTGTGTAATCTCATGTTCAAAGACACACATCACATTTATGAAACATTAACTATACATTATTGCTTATTCTTATTCTGAAAGAATATCAATGTTGTTCATACTTTACTTATTTTTATTCCATTCCTGTTATTACAATTTCTCTCTCTCCCTTACTGAAATTTATGAACTATGATGAGACTTTCAACAGAGCTTCAGGTTCATTTGGACATTCAGGAGTTTCTGATTATTCCCTACAGAGTACAGTTTTAGGACAGTAAGCCTCAGAAGTTTCATTTCTTTAAAATAAGTTATTTTCACATTTCTTCAGGTCACACATATATGGATTTTTATTTTACCTGTTAAGTTCTCATTTTTATTGGAATACAACCTTATTGATACTTTCTGAATAATATAACTCTTGGTACAATATTATGTATATTATTCCAGGTAGAACTCTAGGTTCTAACATTTTACCACTGAACTTTGAGAGAGAGAGAAAAAAGAAACTCGTGAAATGTTACTCTAGTAGAGAGCTTCTCATTGCAAATGAGATGTAACATGAATTCCTGGGAAGGATATGGGATTTGGAGTCAGAGGCTTCAGGTCTGAATCCTCCCTCTTTCACTACTAGCCATTCCTAGAGGACAATCACTTAACTTCTCTGTGGACTAAATGATCTCCAAGCTCCCTTTTATCCACTTCATCGCCTACTTTTTTTCTGAAGGGAATATTCCCCAATATCTTGCATCAGAACAACTATCCTAGGAAAGGATGTAGTTTTTTTTTACCCTCAAAACATTTCAAAATCAATCATTGTGGCTTAGAAAGTTACAAAGAAAAATAGAAAGAGTATTTTATAATATTTTCATTTCTTTTATGAAATATGCACTATGAAAGCATTGTGTAAGGGGGTCAGAGATTTAGGTTCAGTTAAACAACTCTATGAACATCCAAGCAAACTGTAATCAATCAACTCCAACTTTTGGTTTCCTGTGAATGTTCTTCTTGTGCTTGTTTGAAGGTACCTAATGGGAGAATGACTAAATCTCCCTCCTTATTCTTCTTTTAAGATTTTAGTATATCTGTTTGATTCATTCTAAGATAGCCTGGAGTAGCAAAGGAATATTCTGCTATTCCTAATCACATTTTCTAATCCATTTACATGAAAAATTAAATGAATTAAATTTCCTAATGTCTGGAAATTTGTTTCCCAGCTGACAGCTCTGACTTAAACCAGAGTTCCTGTGGTGGCTTAATTCCAGGAAATTTTTTTTACCTTATTATTATAAACTGGAGATCAAAATAATTCTCATTTGGAGGGGAGGAGGTGGTATTATTGCTTCATCCCCCAGCATTGAGTGAAGCAGTTTTATTCACGATAATCAGTATTGGACTGCATTTGATTGATTGAGGCAGATAGGTGGGGCAATGGATTAAGCACTGGACTGGAAATCAAGAAAACCTCAGTTCCAAACTAACCTCAAACATTTACTAGGTGTTTAACCACAAGGAAGTCACTTAAACTCTGCCTACCTCATTTTTCTCATCTGAAAATTGGGGTAACACTAGCACTTGCCTCCAAAGGTTTTTGAGATCAAATGAGATAATATTTATAAAGTCTTTCACAAACCTTGAAGCACTAAATAAATATTATTTTTATTGTTGTTGTCATCCAGATTTTTGAATGATAAGTAAATCATGGAAAGATCTAAGAGAAAAAATAGACAAAATTTCATTGTAACCAAAGAAACTAAGGAAAAAGGAGGATCCTTGACTTTTTCAAAGTGAAAATCAGTTAAAAAAAAGTCTTATTCCAGCAGTTTGTTTTTTTAAAAAAGAAAAAAAATTATGGAAGTTTGAAAAACATAATATTAGAAATTCACGAGCTCAGTTTTTATAAACTAAATCAGTGGTCCACAATGTTGAAATAAAGTAAAAGGATATTACAGTTGGTCCTAAAAACTCAATCTAAAAACTTTCAAGCTAGAGTTCTAAATGGTATCAGAGCACCATCTGCAGGCTGAGACTCTCATTTCACATATTAGTAAAAGGGTGGTGATCAAGCACTTAGCTTTTCTAGGATATGTGAGGGATGATATTTGTTTGTTCTTAAAAAAAAAACCTATAAGTAGAGATGTGGGGCAAACGTTTGATTTAATCTTAATGTCTTATTATTTATGAAAATTATTTATGAAAATAAACGAAGCAAATGCAAAATTTTTACTTTATTGTGCACAATCTTTTTTTTACAGTTTTAGATCATCTCTATTCTGATCGCAAAATACTTTAAGAATTTAGAAGTCTAATGCCAATGTCTATGATTTGTACATCTTTTTACAATGTGTCATTTTCTAGCTAAAGATTCATTGATGTGGCAGTGCTTAAAATGCATAGACCCACCATCAATTTTTAGAGCTTAATTCATTCTGAAAGATTATTTTTTCCAACTCCTCTCATTCAAATGAGGAAACTGAATTCTCAAGAAATTTTGGGACTTGCTCAAGGTCATATAGAGAGTTACTGGTAGTGCTGGGTTGAGAACAAAAGTCTTTTGACTCTTGGTTCAAGGATCTCTCAACTACACCAAAGTACTTTTGAGTAATTTGCATAAACGTGAAAAAAACTTAAAAGGGACACTATCCCATTTTTAGAATTCAGAATTCTTATAGAAAGGTCACTGGAGATAAGGGGAGGAATAGTAGTGTGAGGGATAGAAGGATTTTTTAAAATAAATTTTTATTTATGGCTTCTGCTGTTTTTTTAATCATCATAATTATCTTCACTATCCTTCCTCCTACCCATCCCAGAGAGTCATCCCATATAGCAAATAGTATTTTCAATGGCCAAAAAAGGAAAAAGGAAAGAAAAAAAATTAGCCCAACCAATCAATACATTGAAAAAGTCTGAAAATATATGCAATGTGTAACAACTGTGGACTTCCCACCTGAAGGGATAGGTTTGTGGTATCCCCATATTAGAACCATGCTTTATCTTGATAATTTGTTACATTCAATTTTTACTTTTGTGTATGTGTGTTTGTTCTTTCCACTTAACTGTTATGGTAATTTGCCTATCATTTCTTTGGCTTTGTTTACTTTAATATATATCAGTTCATGTACATCTTTCCATGTATCTCTGCATTCCTGACATTATTTCTTATAGCATGGTAGTCTTCCATTATGTTAAGTACCACAATTCATTTACCATTCCAACAATCAATGGATATCTACTTTGTTTCCAATTCTTTGCTATCACAAAAAGTGTTGCCTTAAACATTTTGGTACATATGGAGACTGTCTTCCTATCAGTGGTTTCCTTGGGTTACAAGCTCCAGTACTGGAATCTCCGGTTTAGCAAGTATGGATATTTTGTTCGCTATATTTGTATACAATTCTTAGATTCACCAATAATATATTCATGTATCTATCATCCCTCAAGATCCCCACCATTGCCATTTTTCATCATCTTTGATAATTTGTAGGATGTGAGGTAAAACCTTAGGTTTCTTTTAATTTTCATTTCTCTTATTATTAATTTGGAGCATTCTTTCATGTGGTTATGAATACTTTTCAATTCTTCATTTGACAACTGTTTGTTCATATCCTTTGACTACCTATATATAGGGGTTTAGCTATTAAATATAGATAGTTTTGTACACATTGGTATATTACATATATATTATTTACATCTCGAATGCCAAAGACTTATTAGAGAAATTTGGTACCGAGTTTTTTTCCCATTCAACTGCTTCCCTTCTTGTCTTAGCTGCCTTAATTTTGGATGTGCAGAAGCTTTTTAGTTTCATATAATCAAACTTATTCTGATTTATATTTTGTAATTGCTTCTATATCTTGTTTGGTCAAAAATACATCTCTGACTCATAGCTGAAAAGAATTCAATCTGCTTCTCTTCCTTTTTTGTTTTAATAGAGCAGCTAGGTGGCTAGAGTGATGGGACATTTGGGTGTCTGTCTTTTGTTTGTGGTTCCTGAACCTAATGGATATTTTTATTACACTATGCTATATAAAGGATTAACTATTTCTATTTTTGTACATCTCCTTGCAATATGTTTGCGCCCTAATACATGTTCAATTTTTGTTTAAAAATGTTCCATGTGGTGATGAGAAATATAGAGATTCTTTTTTGTTCCCATTTAGAAGACACCATAAATTTTTTTTTAGTGTTAGTTTCTCCAGCAATTTTTTTACTTCTAAACTTTCTCATGTATTTAGAGCCAAGAAATAAAGTTTCCTTTAACTTTCCTTTAACAATTCTGTTATTCTCTACGTGTTCTTGTAGCTCAGTTAATGTTTCCTTTGTGAATTTGGATGCTAAGGTATTTGGAGCATATGTTTTTTGTTGATATTGGTTTGTTGCCTATGGTTCTTTTCAGCATAATGTAGTTTCTTTGTTTATCCCTTTTAATTTTTGGATGTTTTTTGTTGTCTGCTAGAAGGACTATAACTCCTGCTTTTTGGGGGATTCACTTGATGTATGGTATTTTTTTTCTATCCTTTCTGTTTTATTTGCTTATGTCTTTGTTTTTAAAATCTGTTTCTTATAAGGATTATAGCATTTTTCTTATCAAATCTTTTGCTCTTCTGTCTTTTTTTTTGTTTTATTGGATTGTTCAATCCACTCACATTTAAGTTTATGAAGTTATATTTACGTTCCTTCATTTGTCTCTAATACTGTTTTTAAGCAATGATTTCCCCTCTTCCTCTACAAATGAAGTGTAATGTCTCTTTAGTTACTGTAGTTTAATATTTTTTTTTGGTGGCCTTTATTCTCACTGGCTCTCTTCCCCTTCCCTATAATCTCCTCCTCCCCTTTATTACCCATTTCCTTTTGGAATTTTGCTTATTAGTGTCTTTTGCTTTCTAGGGTGTATAAGTTCTTCAAGGAGGAAAAGGAACCTTTAGTGTGAGCGTTTGCTGAACCCTTGGAGGAGGAGGAAGAAGAAGGGGAGGAGGAAGAAAAGGAGAAGGAGGAGGAAAAAAAGATTCAAAGTATGGTCTTATAATATGTGTTTTATAAACAAGTGCATATTTTGCTAGGGCTTTCAAAGTTGACAAGTTGTCTAGCTTCTTGGAATTCCATTGAACCAACAGCATTTTCTTGATGTATGTTTGGTTTTTTGGGTGGACCTTACCATGTAACTTCCTATGGTGATTATATCTACTTGTAGTATTTTTTTTAAAAAAATCAGTTATTTTTAATATTGAAAAAAGAAAGAGAAAGAGATATGTCCTGGAATTTATGTACTGGTTAGAAAATTTCCTAGCCATGAAATCCTTTTCACAAACAGGCAGGTAATATTTTCAATACTCTCCCACCCTTATGCTTAATAGAACTTCTGGTACACCAATGGTTTAGCCAATAGCTATTTAGATGCTATGCTGCAAGATACACATCCTTTCTCTTCTGACTGCTGCTTACCACTTAATGGCATCCTGGTAGCTCTTGATTTTTTAAATATTTGGAATGGAGTTTCAAAATACCCTTTGATGGAAAAAAGTGGTTTTCTGGAAATTCCATAATGACTAACTTCTCTGGAGAAAAATCTGGGGTCTTTGTGTTGTTTATTTTTTAATCCAAAGACTTGAATCACATTCCCTCCAAGTGAACTTGTTTGCTTTCTTCCTTTTCAGAAAATTCCCTTCCCCTTAATAGCAGTTTTAGAATATAACTACCCCATTTATATATTTTTAATATTCATGAATTACAAACATGGAATAGATATAGAAGAATAAATATTAAAACTTGAAAAATGCCGATGCCTAAGGAATAGCAGGCATATTGTGCTTTAATGCTTTGTGGCAGGTCACTAGAATTTGTACTGTAAGTGTCTGAGTTAGAAAAGTGCATGAATCACAAATAAAAACAAAAAAGATTTGCACCAAAGTGAGAAGAATAACTTCTAAACAGTTTCTTTTGATTGTTACTTGTTTCTTAATGTACTTAAAGGGAACACTGACCATTCATTCTAAATGGTTTGTAAAACTTATTTGACCTTCTCCTTCCCTGCCTGCCAAGAACTCAATGTACACTGTGATGTAGCAGCCTTTGTAGGAAGGTGAGTGAAGGTATGTGTTCCATAGCTCTAAAACACAAACACAGAGACACCATGGATTTGCTCTGAACTATGTAAGCATTTTTCCCAAAAATAAATTATATTTGTATTATTTGCCATTCATAATATCCCTCCATATTACCAAATCCTATGTAACTACTAATGGAAATAAGAGTTTTGTTCTAAAAAAAGTAAATCTGTTTCACTCATTTTCTTCATTATCCTCTCTTTTTGTCTACTCTTGATCCTCCTTCTCTGGTTCAAGACCCCTATTTTCTAATCTATCTAATTTCTCCCTATTTTCTGTATTCCTTATAGATCTAAAACTTTTGAGGTATCCATTCTGTATTCTTCTCTCTAAGCAGTTTCTGCCACTACCTTGTAGAATTTACCCCTCAGGTCTCCCCTTTCTATTCCTCACTCCTTGAAAAATATCTATTCTTAGAAGTGACTAAGAAGACACTGCCTGATGCAGCCATCTTGTCTCTGATGATGTAGCCCACCTCTGACTTATATTCTCCTTTTGATCAACTTCCTTCCCTATCTGCTTCAAAATCTTCTTGCTAGGTTTTTGCCTTCCCGGTGCCCCTAAGATCAGTTGCCTTCAAGAGTTCCTATTCCCTCCCCCTTTCTAAAGCAAAATGAGTGGTCTTTTTAAGTACTAAATTCCCACAGACAGTACCCAGCACATGAACCCCATCTTCTTTTATAGAATAGCTCTTTTTCCCCATAGGAGCATTCAACAGTGGAACCCATTTGCACTATTTAAATAAAGCCTATTTCTCCTCCCCTCCATTTTTCAATCCATTCCCTTCCTCCTCAGACATTTCCTTGGAGGCTCTTCTCTTCATGAAAGAGCAAAAAGATCATCTTTCCCTCATTGCAATGACTCAATTTGACCCAGACACATCATTCACTCTCCTTTATCTTCAGTTGCCCTCTCTCTTTTTCATGCGTCTTACTATTTTGTAATATAGTCCCACAAAACTATTGATTCAAAAGTATCAAAGAGTATCACAGAATTCCATCCATAATGCCTTAAGCCTACCTTTCCATGGTTATCCCCACCTCACTTTCATCTTTTCCCCTCTTTTCTTACATACATTTCAAAAGAAATCTCTTACTAGTCTCAGTCTGTTGCTGTTGCTGTCCTCAGCTCCTGCATTCATTCACCAATCCAGAATTTCTGTTGTCTGAAACATTTGAGAAACAGATAATCTCTTCTTTTCTAGTTTTATTTCTAAGAATGTTTCAAACACCTCTTTATTCTTGAATATCCATCTTTTTTGTGATTAAGCTTAGATTTGCAGGGTAGGTCACCCTGGTCTGCAACTTGGCCTCAAAGTTTTGAAAACAGATGTTCAAAAACAACAACAAAAAATGTTTTTGCATGCAACTAGAAAATAAGATACACAAGCAATGGGGCATAGAAATTTATCTTGCCCTACAAGAAAGGAAGGGAAAAGGGGATGGGAGGGGAATGGGGTGACAGAAGGGAGGGCTGACTGGGGAACAGGGCAACCAGAATATATGCCATCTTGGAGTGGGAGGGAGGGTAGAAATGGGGAAAAAATTTGTAATTCAAACTCTTGTGAAAGTCAATGCTGAAAACTAAATATGTTAAATAAATAAATTTAAAATTAAAAAAATGGTTTTCCCATAACAACCCTATGAGGTAGGTAGTGTCAATATTATTAACACTGTTTACAGATGAGGAAACTGAGGCTTATGGAATTCAAAAGACATTCCCTCAGATACATGTCTAATAACTCTCTATTCTTCTAACTAAATACCTCAAAAGTATTCTTGGATAAGCAACACTCCCTATAAACAAACTCAACTCTTCTTGGCTCTTGAATCCTTATAATAGGGCTGTTCATTTTTGAAGAATCCACTTTACTGAGAATTATTTTCCTCTTTTAACATTTCTTGAGTTTTGACAAGTTTATTTATGTTATTAAACTGCCCCCTTTTTTTGCTCACCCTACTGGAAGGCAAAAACATTATCTGGTCACTCTAAACTACCACATGACAAAATATTTTCTTTTGACTTTAAAAGTCAACCAGACCAAAACATTTACAAATATATCCTGAAAAAAATTCTCTACTCACAGTGGATGACTGATGAATACACATAATTCTTTGTAAACCTATGTTATGTATGAGTATTTCTGTGTGTAATGTAGACTATGTAAAATGAAAAAATGGGCCAAATTCTGTGATATGACAAAGTAAAAAAAGCAGAAGAGATTTAATATCACTAGAAGAGTGAAGGCAGCAGAAGAGGGGTAAAAAATGTCAGATTGCCAACAATCTGAATGCCCTGTTTTAACCAAGTTTGAAGGGAAAAAAACCTTAAGGGATAAGGAAGATTCTGTCAAACACAGGAAAAAGAAGGTCAAGATAAGAAAACATTCATTTTAGGAGATATTGGGGAAAAAAGTAGAAAGAATAAGACTGTCATAGGAAGCTTACATTCTAACACTTACGTGATGGCTAGCTTTTCTTATAGTTCACAGTTGTATAGCTTTCTAAGGTATATGAGGTACTTTCTCCAAAATAGCCCTGGGAGGTTGGTAGTGTCAATATTATTATCCTTATTTTAGAGTTGAGGAAACTGAAGCTTTAGAGGGATTAAAAGACTTGCCTAGAGTCGGACATCTAATCTGTACCTGACAGTAGATTTGAGCCAAGTTCTTTCTAATGCCAAGTCCAATACTCTATCCATTGCCCCACCTAGCAGCATCAAAAGTATTCTTGGATCTCTAACACCCGAGATAAAAGAACTCACCTCTTCTTGGGTCTGGCATCCTCAAAATAGGACTGCTTATCTTCAGGTTGTGAACTTTGCTGGAGATCACTTTCCATTTTTAATGAAGCTTACGTTTCACTAAATTCATTTCAGACATCAAGCTTTGTTCCTTTAATCATCATATTGGAATGAAAATGCATCTTAAAATTAGTATATACTATGACAAAATCTTTCTATGAACTTCAAAAGTCATTCAAATTCTATTCACAGTGGACAAATAATGAATATAGAAAATTTTATTTATCCCTAGAGAGCAATGTGTGTGTGACTTATGAATATGTGTGTTTATATAAGGTAATTTCATCAAGTTCATTTTTTTTCTTTCAAACTGCACATCTTTGCTTGTCATACTGGAAGGAAAAAGCATTGTGAGGTAAAGTAACCTACCATAAAACAAAACATTTCAAAAGACTTCAAAAGTCATTAGAAGAAAGGAATTTACAAATGTAGCCTTTAATCAAGTTCCCTCTTCATGGTGGATGAATGATGAATACTGAAAATACTTTGTTATCCCAAGATGAATGTGAGCCAAGATGTGTGTGTGTGTATGATGCTGATTATTCAAAGGAAATTATATCAGGCAATAGCTAATAGTCCAAATATTCTTGTAGGTTAAAGTGGAGGGGGGGAGAGTGGAAGAGAAATGATATCAGTAGAAGAAACAAGAAGAGAAGGGAAGAAAATGAAGATGAAAAGGATAGTGGAATGCAGCTGATCAGAATGTGATATTTTAGGCTGATTTTGTAGACAAGAATGTGGAGCTCTAGGGAAGAGAGGAAAGGAGGTTAAGCACAGGAAGAGGACAGAAAAGAAGGAAAACATGCATCATAGGAGATATGGAATAATAGGATAGGAAGAGTAAGTCTGTGTTGTTGTTCAGCTGTATCCAATTTTTCATGACCCCATGGACCATAGCTGTCCATGGGGTTTTCTTGGAAAGATACTGGAATGGTTTTTATATCCTTCGTTAGTGGATCCTTTTGTCAGGCAAACAGAGGTTGACTGACTTGCCCAGTGTCACACAGCTTAAAAGTGTCTGAGGCTGGATTTGAACTCAGGTCTTTCTGACTCCAGGCCCAGCATTCTATCTATCCACTGAGCCACCAGTTGCCTTTAATAAGTTTGTGAGGGGTACTTATTTTTGTAAACTAAAATGAGGAGGAACTATTGATATAGTTCACATTTATTTGGCATTATAAATCTTACAAAAAGCTTTCCTCACAATAACCATGTGAGTTAGATAGTTTCAGTATTAATATTCCTATTATATAGATGAGAAAGCAGAAGTTTAGAAATAGACAGCTAATAAGTGTCTGAAACTGGATTTGAACTCAGGTTTTTCTGGCTTCAGGTCCAACATTCAATCCACTCTACCAATTAGTGCATCAAAAGTAGACGTGAACATGATGTTTATAGCATGATGTTTGCAGTGGCAAAGAACTGAAAATTGCCAGGATCCCCATCAACTGGGGAGTGGCTGAACAAGTTGTGGTGTATGGTCACAATAGAGTACTATTGTGCTATAAGAAATAATGCACTTGGGGCAGCTAGGTGGCCCAGTGAGTAGAGCACTGGCCTAGGAGTCAGGAGGACCTGAGTTCAAATCTAACTTCAGACACTTGACACAATCACTAGCTGTGTGACTTTGGGCAAGTCACTTAATCCCAATTGCCAAGCCTTCTCCACTCCAAAAAAAAAAAAAAGAAATGATGAGCTCAACAATCTTAGAAAGGAATGGAAAGACTTGAATGAAATAGTGAAGAGCAAAGTGAGCAGGACCAAGAGAACATTGTATACAGTAACAGCAATAACATTTTAAGAACGACTTTGAATGACTAAGTCATTTTGACTATTATAAATACACAAATTAAAAATAAAGGACATGTGAAGAAAAATGTTATCTGCATCCAGAGAAAGACTGATAAATAAAAGTTTGTTACAGAATACTTTTACCTATATCTATTTATCTATATATTTCTATACATATCTACATATATGTGCATATCTATCTATAGATATATAAATACCCTGTTTGTGTCTAATGCTAGCAATCCCTAAGGTGGGAAGGAGGGAAGAAAAAAAGAAATGCATATGATAACTTTATTATATATTTAAAAGGAATAGCAAATTATACATAATAGATTAGTAGTTTTATGTGCAATCATCTTTTTAATTATGCTGTTATAGAAATGCTCATTTTATTCTGTAAATTAAAAATAAAATAATTTTTAAAAATATCCTTAGACAATCAATACTTAATTTAAATGAACTCACCTCTTCTCGGCTTGGGAATCCACAAAATAGGACTTCTTATTTTCAAGTTGAGAATTTTTCTGAAGATCACTTTCCTTTTTAAAGGCTCCTTCAGTTTCATCATAGTTATTTTGGGTCTCAAACTGCCTTCTTTTGCTCAACTCTCTGGAAGGAAAGGATCCACGAGGTCACACTAATCTATATAATATGACGAAAAGATTCTATAGACTTTAAAAGTCATTCAAAGCAAGGCATTTTAAAATGTATCATAAAAACATTCTTTACTCACAATGGATGACTAATGAATGCAGATAATTTTTGTCATTCCGTGATGTGTGTGTGTGTGTGTGTGTGTGTGTGTGTAATACAAATTTAAAAAATTCCAGACAAGGACTAGAGATCAAAATGCTATCATGTTGTAAAATAAATATCAAAACAAATAAAAAATAACAATTAAAAACAGTCAAAAGAAGAGAAATTAGGAAAGAAGCTGAAAAAACAATGCAGATTTTTTGAATGTGATATTTAGACAATTTTTATGAACAAGAATATGAAGTTCTGAGAGGAAAAAAGGAGATCAAGCAAAGGAAGAAAATGGTCAAGTTGGAAAATATTCAGTATAGGAGACATGGAAGAAAAGATAAGATTGGAAGAAGTTGGAAGAATGAAGTTTGTGGGAGTGAGCTTATGTTTGCAATCTGAGATAAGGAGGAGCTATTGTTTCAGCATACATTTTAATAGCATTTTAAGATTTACAAAGAGCTTTCCCCACAACCTTGTGAGGTGGATAGTGTCAGTATTATTTTTCCTCTTTTACATATGAGGAAACAGGTTTTGAGTGATGAAAAGGTTAGTCCAGGTCACACATTTAATAGGTATCTGATGGTGGATTTGAACCGAGATCTTTCTGACTCCAGGACCAGCACTCTATCCACTGCCCCATTTACAGGCCTTACAAATTATTCTTGGCTAAATAATAGTCAATATAGAGAATTCATCTCTCCTTGGCTTTGTCATCCTCAACATAGGACTGCTTATCTTCAAGTTACGAACTTTACTAGAGGTCATTTTCCATTTTTAATGAAGCTTCAGTTTCACTAAGTTCATTTTGGGCATCAAGCTTCCTTCCTTTGCTTATCATACTGGAAGGGAAATATATCATAAAATTACTATATACTATATGATAAGATCTTTCTATGGACTTTAAAAGTCATTCAAAATAAGAGATTTACAAATGTGTCCTAAAGATTCTATTCACAGTGTATGAATAATGAATGAAGACAATTGTCACAGCTTCACATTCTTATTTATCAAATCTATCTAATGTATGACATTCTGATATTCTGTATTATGTTATTCTTTTTAGCTTCTTCTCCCTCTCTCCCCATTTGCTTCTCTTTTTAATTCTCTTCCACTTCTTTTTTTCACTTTATATGAGAAAGATACAAAAAGAAGATAAACAGAAAAAAGAAGGCAAAATGGAAAACATTCGCTTTAGGAGACATGGATGGAAAGATAGGGTACTAAGCATAAGGATTGGGAGGAAAGCCTACGTCTACAATCTTTGATGAGGAGGACATATTGGGAGATATTGTTTTATCTCACATTTGTATAGAATTTTAATGTTAACAAAGAGCTTTTCCCATAAGAACCCTATGAGGCTGGCAGTATCAGTATTATTTTCCTTATTTTACAGATGAGGAAATTAAAACTTAGACTGGTTAAATGACTTGCCTATGGACATATGGCTAGTATGTGTCTGATAATGGATTTGAGCTTACTTTCCTTGCAAAGGATCCAGTCCTTCATCCACCATACAATGCTCAATTTACACTAACTTAACTCTTCTCGGTTCTAGACTTTTCAAAATAGGACTGTTCATTTTTGAAGCAATGAATTTTGTTGGAATTCATTTTTCATTTTTAATGCACCTTGAGTTTTAAACCTGTGCATTCATGCCATCAAACTGTTGTCTTTTACCCATGCTATGATTTTTCTTTAAAAAGTCATTTATTCATGTATGCTAAAAATTCTGTATTCAGAGTGGACGTATAATCAATATTCTGAGGAGTTAAGATGGATATGTAAATTATAATTGTATTTTTTAAGTAAGAAAGACATTCATTTACATTTACTAAGTCAATAAAAATAATCCCAAGATGCTTAGATTTCCTATTTCAAGGCAGTGAAATTTATGTAAATATTTTTTAATGTGGTAGTTTACAGCAACCTCATATATATTTGTGGCCACCTGTATCTATAAATAGACCAATATACAACCAGATTCTTCTGTGGTACTTTTCAAAACCAGCACTCCCCAAAGAGATTTCATCTCAGACTTGTCCAAGGCAGAACATCTATGGTAACTTTGCTCTCCCTGTGTTGGTAATTGGTGAAAATTTGGTGTGTGTTTAAGAAAAGTTTTCCACCAAAAACTATGAGCTTATCCTTGTATTTTCTTGGGTTTAAACCTAGAGAAAAATTAGAAGAGCTAGAAAGGAGCTCTGGCCAGTTTCCTTCCACACTCTGCTAGGAAATGTAGGCTCAGTATTTGTCATTCTAAATATCTGTGACTAATCTTGCATGTCTTTAAATAGACCAACAACATGAATAGAGACATCATCTCAGTATTTGTATGAAGATTTTGATAACCTACAATGCTGTTTCTTGCAGTCATTGCATTTGGTAGGTACCCCTCTACTACATTTGTGAATAGAACCAATTTTACTATAGAGTGTACAAGGTTATTCAACAGAGAGATTGGAAAGACATGCATAAGAAACATGCTCATTTTAAATTCCAGGGCAAAAAAAAATAATCCAAAAAGCAAAACTGAGTTTTCTAAAAATGAAAATTAGGAAGCTGGTTTGAAATATCAAATCATGTAAATAACACAAGCCTATTTAGCCATTCAAAGCAAGGAAAGTGTCAATCTTCCCAGAATTCATAAAATGTGTAATAACGCAGCATCCTACACGGAAATGTAGTTCTAAGAATGTATGTTGTTCAAGATTGCAACTTGAGCCAAGGAGGGGGATGGCCAGTAATAACTTTGCAACTTTTATTCTCCAGAATGCTCTGCTCTCAACCCTTGCTCTGCCTCAGATTTTGTTTTTATTTAATATTTTTAGTTTTCAGCACTGATTTTCACAAGAGTTCGAATTACAAATTTTCTCCCCATTTCTACCCTCCCCCCCCACTCCAAGATGGTGTATATTCTGGTTGCCCTGTTCCCCAGTCAGCCCTCCCTTCTGTCACCTCACTCCCCTCCCATCCCCTTTTCCCTTCCTTTCTTGTAGGGCAGGATAAATTTCTACGCCACATTGCCTGTGTATCTTATTTTCTAGTTGCATGCAAAAACTTTTTTTGTTGTTGTTTTTGAACATCTGTTTTCAAAACTTTGAGTTCCAAATTCTCTCCCCTCTTCCCTTCCCACCCACCCTCCCCTAAGAAGTCAAGCAATTCAACGTAGGCCACATTATGTAAAACCCTTCCACAATACTCATGTTGTGAAAGACTAACTATATTTTGCTCCTTCCTAACCTATCCCCCTTTATCCAATTTTCTCCCTTGACCCTGTCCCTTTTCAAAAGTGTTTGTTTGTCATTACCTCCTCCACCATCTGCCCTCCCTTCTATCATCCCCCCTTTTTGTCTTCTTCCTCCTTGTTTCAACAATTCGGCTAGCAGCTTCTGTGGGGGTGTAAGATCCACCCACAGCCAGCACCCAGAAAGCTGCTGGCACACCGGGAAAGCACAGGTTCTTTTGATCTGCTTAACCAAGGAAAGCAAGGTAAAGGGGTTGACAAGCTTACTTTAATCCAGCATACAGATAGCATTCAGTTAGTTCAAGGGAGCCTACAGAGAGCATTCAGTTAGTTCAGGGGAAAAAGCCAGCACCCTGAACTTCAGAACAAATACAAGCAAATTACAAGCATCAATAGACAGACCAAATACAGATTCATTCACTTACTTCAGGGGAAGAGACCAGCACCCTGAACTTCAGAACATTCATTTAGATCAGGGGAAAAAGCCAGCACCCTGAACTTCAGAATAAAATACAAACAAATTACAAACATCAACAGACAGACCCAATACAATTCATAGTTACCAACATCTAGGTTCAGCCCGGGAGCTCTGAACAAGGGCTGGCCCAGAGTCACACTCACCACAACTGCTGCTCCAACCAAAAAGGGATCTTCAAGCTGTCTTCTCTCCTCTTATAGAGCTTTGGACATCATCACGCATCATCTGACTGACCAGAGCCCAGGCTCTGGTGATTGGTTCTTGAGTTGGCCCCTCCCCCAGGACCCTGGGAGGCTCACATCCACATAGATTAGGTCAATACCCAATAGCGCATGGCTCGGGAGTCAACACCTCCCCCCAGCCAGCCCCATCCTGGGCCCACCCCAATCACCAATCCACACCCATATAGGTTCCACACCTAACAGGGCTCTGGGCCTGGGGCCCAGCACCCAGCAAGGCTCAATGAAATACGCCAAGTCACTCAAAGAAAACAAAGGCCATTTTGCTTGCCAACACACTTCTTCTTTCCTGTGGGGTAAGATACCCAATTGAGTGTGTATGGTATTCCCTCCTCAGATCAAATCTGATGAGAGCAAGATTCCCCCTCACTTGACTTCTCTTCTCTTCCTACAGAACTGCTTTTTCTTGCCACTTTTATGCAAGATAATTTACCCCATTCTATCTCTCCTTTTCTCCCTCTCTCAATATATTCCTCTCTCATCCCTTAATTTGATTTTATTTCTTTTAGATATCATCCCTTCATCTTCAGCTCACCCTGTGCCCTCTCCCTCTGCCTCTCTCTCTCTCTCTCTCTCTCTCTCTCTCTCTATATATATATATATATATATATATATATATATATACACATACATATATACACACATACACACATACACACAACTATATACATACATACATACACACACACACACACACACACACACACACACACACACACACACATATATATATATTCATATTCCCTTCAGCTACCCTAATACTGAGGTCTCATGAATCATACACATCATCTTTCCATATAGGAATGTAAACAAAACAGTTCAACTTTAGTAAGTCCCTTGCAATTTCTTTTTCTTGTTCTTTTTCTTGATTACCTTTTCATGCTTCTCTTGATTCTTGGGTTTGAAAGTCAAATTTTCTATTCAGCTCTGCTCTTTTCACTGAGAAAGCTTGAAAGTCCTCTATTTTATTGAAAATCCATATTTTGCCTTGGAGCATGATACTCATGTTTGCTGGGTAGTTGATTCTTGGTTTTAATCCTAGCTCCATTGACCTTCAGAATATCATATTCCAAGTCCTTCGATCTCTTAATGTAGAAGCTGCTAGATCTTGGATTATTCTGATTGTGTTTCCACAATACTCAAATTGTTTCTTTCTGACTGCTTGCAGTATTTTCTCATTGATCTGGGAGCTCTGGAATTTGGCGACAATACTCCTAGGAGATTTCTTTTTGCGATCTATTTGAGGAGGCGATCGATGGATTCTTTCAATTTCTATTTTGCCCTGTGGCTCTAGAATATCAGGGCAGTTCCTCCTTGCTAATTTCTTGAAAGATGATATCTAGACTCTTTTTTTGATCATGACTTTCAGGTAGTCCAATCATTTTTAAATTATCTCTCCTGGATCTATTTTCCAGGTCAGTGGTTTTTCCAATGAGATATTTCACATTGTCTTACATTTTTTCATTCGTTTGGATCTGTTTTATAATATCTTGATTTCCCATCAAGTCACTAGCTTCCATTTACTCCAATCTAATTTTTGAGGTAGTATTTTCTTCAGTGGTCTTTTGGACCTCCTTTTCCATTTGGCTAATTCTGCCTTTCAAGGCATTCTTCTCCTCATTGGCTTTTTGGAGCTCTTTTGCCATTTGAGTTGGTCTATTTTTTAAGGTGTCGTTTTCTTCAGTATTTTTTTGGCTCTCCTTTATCAAGTCATTGACTTGTTTTTCATGGTTTTCTCGCATCCTTCTCATGTCTTTTCCCAATTTTTCCTCTACTTCTCTAACTTGCTTTTTGAGCTCTTCCATGGCCTGAGACCAGTTCATGTTTTTCTTGGAGGCTTTTATTGTAGGCTCTTTTACTTTGTTGACTTCTTCTGGCTGTATGTTTTGGTTTTCTTTGTCACCAAAGAAAGAATCCAAAGTCTGAGACTGAATCTGGGTGCATTTTTGCTGCCTGGCCATGTTCCCAGCCAACTTACTTGACCCTTGAGTTTTTCTTTGGGGTATGACTGCTTGTAGAGTAAAAGTTCTATGTTCCAAGCTTGAGGGGATGCGCTGCCACACCAGCACTCCTCCTTCCCCAAGAACCCCCAACTTGGACTGGACTTAGATCTTCAGCAGGCTGTGCACTCCTGCTCTGATCCGCCACTTAATTCCTCCCACCAGGTGGGCCTGGGGCCAGAAGCAACTGCAGCTGTAGTTTTCTAGCTGCCCCACCTCTGCTTCCCCCAGGGCAGTAGCTGAACTGTGAACTCTGTCTCCCTGTCTCCAGCAGCTCAAGCCTCTATGTTTGAAAAAGACACATGTTAAAATCTTGTTAAAACCACTGAATAAGGAGTGTTCATCCATAATACAGAAGTCATTCTGGGAACAAGAGAAGCCATAAAATAGTAACTAAAACTGAATGAAAAAGAAAACAGGATAAAAAATTTAAAAATCAGTAGAGTGATTAAAAAATAATCCACCAAACATAAGCATTTCTATACTAATATTACCTGAGAAACTTTATTTCGTATTGTTATTGATATAATTAAAATACATTGAAAACTTCTTGCTGGAGAAAGAAATATCTGTTCAACCTGTGGGAAGTTCCAGAGAAAAGACAAAAATAAGTAGAGTTTCTACTTACCCTGACATGTAACTACTTCTCAGTAATAAGATGTGCTCCTCTTGCAAAGATAGGATGCCAGTGAATGTTCAGAATCCTCCTGTGCTGTGAATTCCTGTGAAGCCATGAAGGACTTCACCTGTTTACTGAACTAGGTCTTGAGCTTGGCTCCAGGGACAGCAGTTCCTCCTAACTCCTGAATCTGACTCTGTTTCCTCTTCACTATACTCTGATCAGCATTTCAAACACCCTCCATTTTATAGAGCTTACACATGGGGCCAAAATCACATAGCTGTCTGTGATAGATGTCACCACTGTTACTCCTCCACAGATGAATGGAAGATTTCACTTTCTTATGGGTAGAAATTCCTATGGTGTTATCATAAATGATAAAGGTGAATAGTTCAAGATATAAAGTACAGGAGACAAAATTCAACTTATTTAACCTACAACTTGTCCTTTGCTCAATTAGAAATGAATTTTATGAAGCAATGGTTATTAAGTGGATTTTATTGGTCATTCAGCAATGTTTCACAAGGGATGTTTTCCCTAAGTTTATTTCAAATAAATTGAAAATGGGGTCATTGTACAAATCAAATAATAAAATCATTTAGGAGGGGTGTGTGTATGTGTGTGTGTGTCTGTGTAAGATCATGGATAGAAGCATGTATTACAATTAAAAGCTTTTAACTATGTATTATTACTACTTTTATTCTAAACGATAGGACAACAGTGTTGTTCTTGCTTTAAATATTTGTATTTCATTCCTTGTATTACAATTTCTGTCTCTTGTTCGCAAGATTTGTTACATGTGATGAGAATTTCAGAACAGCCTCAGCATCATTGGGACATTCCAAGGTTACTAATTATTTCCTGTGGAGTGCTGTTCTAGGATGTTAAGCCTAAGACTTTCCATTTCTTTAAATAAATTATTTTTACCTTTTTCAGATCTCATGTGTATTATAGGGATATATTCTTTTATCTGTTGCTTTTATCTCTTATTCATCTCTTAGACCTGTTAGTACTTTCTGAATAATATAATGCTAAGTACATTATTACATATTTTATGGTAAATACAACTCTAGGTTCTAGTGTTTTGCTACTAAACTTCTCTAAAAGAACATGAAATACCACTCTAGTAGAGAGATTTTCTTTGCCAATGGTATGAAGGCTGGTTTCCTGGGAAGGATGTAGGATTTTGATTCATAGGCCTATGGTTTGAATCTTCACTCTTGAACTCATTTGCTGTGAGTTCTTCGGTAAGTCAGTTAATGCCTCTAAGTTGCTATTTCCTTCTTTGTCAAATAAAGAGATTGGACTAAATGACCTTTAAGTTAACTTTCTATCACTAGATGAATGACCTCATCACCTACTTTCTTCTGAGAGGAATGTTTCCCATTGCCCTGCCTCAGAACAGCTATCCTAGAAAAACATGTGGCTCTCAGCCCCACAGATAGTTATTCTTAATCAGGACAGAGTATAGCAAGATTATTGCCTATTATTTCAGTATATTTTGTGTTTCTTAATGTAGCCTTAACATTAATAAATGCAGTAGCATTCTTAGTTTTCATGTTACACTCAAGACTTATAACTCAACACCCCCGCCAAAGTTTTAACATGAGCTGTTGTTTAGACACATCTACCATATCCAGGATATGTGAAGTTCATTTTGAACCCAAGTATAGAACTTTACACTCATACTATTAAATTCCATCTTTTATAGATTGGCTCAATGGATCCTGTTCATCTACCTCTATCCTATTGTGATTTCCTTGTACAGTCTCCAATATCATATTCATGTTTGACAACTATGTTCTCAATTATTTTAGCTGAGACTTGATAAATATGCTAAACAGCAGACCAAGGAAAGCACCTCCGGCACTCCAGTAAAGACCTTTCTTCAAGTTGAGTCTGATCCACTAATGACTACATTTTGAGTTCAGACATGTAATTTAGCGTTGGGGGAAGAATGAAAGTTCTTGTAACCTCTTAGTTGCATCTTGGGTTATTATTAATGTATGGGGGACATAGATAATTCAGCTGTGCATGTCAAAGATTGCCTAGACATAAGTAGGAATAGGGGGTGAATCTACTGAATAATTAGTGTATGGAACTCTGAGATGAGGAAACTCCCTCTGTTCATGCAAGTCAGCACCATCTTTGCATTTTACAGTCATAGAGTTGCCTAGATCACTGAGAGATTCAGTGTTTTGTTCAAGGACATACTGACAATAGCTTTCAAATGTAGAACTTGAACTCAAGCCTTCTTGGCTCCAGGGTCAACTCTCTTTCCACTATACCACACTTCTTAAACATAAAATTAGTCCATAATCTATCTATTCATTACCAATAAAATAAAATGAATGTTCCTGACTCTTCTCCTTTTCACATTTATCAAACTGCTTATTTGACATCTCTGTGATACTCTTCTTTAAGTTTCCCCATACCTGATTTTACTGAGATGAAAGTGGAGGGGAGAACACATCATGATTTGCCTTACACCCAACATTCACCTGAAGACATGACCTTTCTTCCATGTAATACTTTAATAGAATTGAGACAACTGAATTTTATGTTTTATTGAAACATATGTTCTATAGGAGAGTCAAAATATGATTATACCATAGTGCTAGCTAATATGAATGTGTATGAGTAAAGATTTTCCTGTGGGACTTTAGTGCAACTCTTTCAGGTCCTCTTGTAACACATATCGTAGAAGAGAAGGACAAAAGTTATGTAAAGATTTGGGAAATGATGATGTGAGAAGAGAAGCCCATTTTCCCCAGAGACTGAGGTGGTATAAGAGAGAGTTTATCCCTGAGATGTTGAGGGGAAAATGTTTATACTTGTATTATTACTACTACATAACTCTTTGTAAAAGCTAATTGATGTTAAGAGGAACTGGGGAACTAGACACTGGTGGCTAACCATGGGAGTAAATCTAACCTGTTGGCTTGAAGCAATAGTATTAGACAGGAGATGCTCCATGAGACTTTCAGGGTATCACTAGAATTCTGAGAGGGCAGGTGCAGCAAGTCTTAATCTTGAAGAATGAAGCCCCCAAATAGTTGCTACACTTTTTTTTTTAAAAGAAAATAATAAATTTTTCATGATACTTTAAAAAAAGGTTCTGCTTATCTATTCTTCCATCTGAAATTCTGTGCATTTTAAAAAGTGTTACAATGGACCTCATTTTTATTTTTGGCATCACTATTGCTAATCTACCCTGATCATTAACGAACCTTTTCATTAAAAACCATGAGGGGAAAAAAGCTGTGTAACAAATATGTGACATCAAGTAAAATGAATTGAAACAGTCGTTATATCCAAATACTACATTTCTTTTTGTCCTTTATGCTTATTACCTCTCTGTCAGGAAATGGTTAACAGGCTTCATCATAATTCCTATGGAGACATGGTCATTCATTGCATGGATCTAAATTCTTAAGATTTTTAGAGTTGCTTTTCTTTATAATGTTGTCCACCTTATAAAAATCATCCTTTTGTGAGGTTCAACTGATATCCATTTCTTCCTCTTCTTCCTCCATGTTTGAATGCCTTCATCACAAATACCAACTACGAGAAATAGTAAGGCTACCTTCCCTTTTCCTCCTTTCTACACTAGTATAGCATTTCTTTTACCTCATTTAATCTTTCTTTTTCTTAATTCTTTCAGCCTTTGAGGACATTAAGACTCTGAAGGGACACATTTCTTATACCCCATTAGAGTATAAGCACACCATCATCATATAGCTCCTTCTAATGGTTTAAACAAATTTATTTTTCTAGGTTCCTCATAATTCTTGTATTTGTATTTCTAAGCCAATACTCATTTCTGATCTTTCCTCAAAAATATATGTCTTCTATTCCATTAAAGCTATTTTTCCACATAGAATTTCACTGTTTTTCAGGGTAAGCTTTTTGGTTGCAAGTCTATTTCTTTTGCCTGTTGGAATATGGTATTCCATTATTTCCCATCATACATGGTACAAGCTGCCAGGCCTTCTGTAATCTTCTCTTTCACTGATACTTGGATTGTTTTATTCTGGATTCTTTTTTTCCTTAATATTGGAGCTATGGATTTTGTTTGTTCCTGAGACTTTTCCTTTTGGAGTTCCTTTCAAGAGGTAATTAGTGGATTTTCTACTTTAACTTTTTTCTGTTCTAAGATACCCAAGCAATTTTCATTATGATTTCTTAAAATGTGGTACCCAGGCTTTAAAAAAAATCATGGTGTTTAAGAAATCCAGTGATTTTTAAACTCTCTCATTGATCTATTTTCCAGTCAGATGTATTATTTGTGTAAGGATAGTCATATACTTGAGACTTTGTACCAGAGCCAGACTCTGCCTTCCCTATGATGCTTTTAGGTGACTTTGTGTGTAGAAGTTAACCCTGCTTGGTCTCACTCTAGATCTCCTAGGTTATTGTACTGACTTCCACCTTCTGGAGTTAGCTACTCCTTCCCCCACCCCCTTCCACCTTAACTGAAGCTCAGAGTGCTGGATCTTAAGGGCCTTATCTGCCATCTCAGGACATTGTGTTAGGGACCCCTGGGTCTGGGCTATCCTGTTCTGAGTCTTATGGCCCTACACATTTGACACTACTTGTCACTCCTCTCTGCCTGCTATTGTTTCCTGTAATTTCCACCCATCCCCCCGCCCCCATACAGGAGCTTTCTCAGGAGACCCTTCTGTTCTGGCCAGCCCTGGATAAAACCTTGCACACTATACATGCTCTATCTCTGATTAAGCCAAATCTAACTTTATTGGAGGGGCTCCATTTCCTTTCACCATTCCTATTACCTTTGGGGTTCTGCCTTCATTGCTGTATAGTTCTGGGAACACCACTAGCATTCTATATTGACTGATATCACCTTGCCAAAATGTGAATAATGAAATTTTAGACTTCTTACTGGAGATAGTAATATAGCCTATACATTTTAGAATCAATACTATGACTCACAGTGAAATAAAACAACACACACACTCACACCCATAACACACACATATATGCATATACATATATTTGTGTGTTGTCCCATTCTATTTTTTAACATAGTATTAAAAATATTAATATATAAATA